>NC_053168.1:7907500-8507500 GCF_016835505.1 Polypterus senegalus
ACGCTTCATATTTTTGCTGCCTTTTCAATTGTGTAATTCGGTTTTGTTCAGCGCTCTTTGGAACTGTTGCTTTTATCTGTGCACTCGCCAGTTCACGTGAGCCTCGGTGTACATGCATCGAAGGTTCCCAGCTGTGCTGGTGCCATCTCGTGCTATGTCCATGGCTGTATTTAATGTTACCTTAGTCCTGGCACTTAAAACTTTCTCTCGCAGTTTCGCTGAGTTTGTGTCAAACACCACCCTGACCATCTCATCTTCCTCTCCATAAGCACAGTCCTTCACCCGTGAATATTTAGTGGCAGTTTGCTATTGGATTGCCGCTGACGGACGGCCTTATATGGGCAGGCACTAAATTACAAACGCCAGCGGCAGCCTGTCTATGAACTTAATTTAAAGTGTAGGTTTACATCGTGCTTTGTTTCAAGTAGCAGAACTCATGAATATGGTTGTATATGTCACTTTCGCCGCTTCTTATTGTTTCGCTGCCTTCTCAATTATATAATGCATGTTTTCTTCAGCGCTTTTTTGAGGTCTTCCTGGTTTTCTATGTACTGCGTGATTACGTGGGCGGCGTGATGATGTCACACGAAACTCTGCCCCCACGGCGTTGAAGCTCATCTCCATTACAGTAAATGGAGAAAAACTGCTTCCAGTTATGACCATTACGCGTAGAATTTCGATATAAAACCTGCCCAACTTTTGTAAGGAAGCTGTAAGGAATGAACCTGCCAAATTTCAGCCTTCCACCCACACGGGAAGTTGGAGAATTAGTGATGAGTGAGTGAGTGAGTCAGTGAGTGAGGGCTTTGCCTTTTATTAGTATAGATATACTGTACTGTATGCTGATGCCTTTCATATGTTAACTGCTATCTTCCAAATACAGTACTGTAAAGGCACTGAATATTCCGTAAATGGAAGTGAAGTCTCGATGTGCAAGTGTTTGGAAGAAAAAGAAAAAAAAAAAAAAACCACTCTCATAAAGACAGAACATGCAAATTCCACATTGAATGAAACCCTAAACTGCTGCACCCCAAGCAAGAGGGCACACAACCTAAAAGTTGTAAACAGAAATTTAACAAAGTTGATTGAAATTGCCTCATTTGGCATTTATAAAATGTAAAGTCTTATTTTCTGATGCTGCTAGAATAGGTACACAACACATACATCTACTCTATAAGGCAGTTTACACTTCATTTTGGTAACTTTGAAAAGACACCATTTCCCTGGCAAATTAAGATGAAAACTATATATTATATGAAACTTTTAAAATGCATTCCTTTAGAGCTGGATTTATGGATGGATGATTCTTTAAGGAATACTGAACCACTTGTTGAATTCTCTCTCTGACAAGCACTAGCAAAATAGCACTACACAAACCTGACTGTTTTTTTTGGCCACTTTTAATTGGTCCAGCATGACAGAGTGTGAATTTGTGCATTGCTTTGCTCTGTAACAGGATGACAACGCGTTCAGAGACGTTTCTTGCTTTGTCTCAGATGCTGCCAGGATTGTGAAAAATGCAAAAACCAAAATAAGAACAAAAAGAAATTAAAACAGCAATGCAGTATGCTCATGGTTACTTGCAGAAAGCAGGCTGCTGATAACCGGTTAATCAACTACTGTATCTTGTTTGCATGCCATTTCTAAATGGGAAAACACTGTTGTACAATTGGTTCAAATTTCCCCAAAACAAAACCCACATCAACACGGGTGGTGCAGTTTAATTAAAAGGGGCTTAAAATGGAGAAGGACAAACAAAAATAATTGCCTTTACTTCACTACTGGCACATAAGACTTACTGTATCTTGCTCAACTGGAAGAATCCTAAGCCACCTCTTTTAAGTCAGTAGGTAACTGATGTTCTATACTATTTGAAATTGGAAAAAAATTAAATTCTCACTTAGAGAATCTATACAAATCTTTTTAAAACCTGGCAGGATCTAATTAATAAAAGTTTAGAATAAGCATTTACATTTTTTTTTTCTCCTTACTCTTAAAGTTTTACTCGTCTGTTGACCTTGCTCTCTTTCTCATGGGTGATGGTTGATTTGAACTTAGTTTTGTCAAGTTTGACCTGCTTGTACAGAATGTTTCTTGTTTTTAATAAATTCAATAAAATGTTAAAAAAAAAAAAATTGAACCAGTGGTCTGGTTTTTATGATTCCAAAAATGCCCTATGCCAGATCTCTAGTGCAGGAGCAAAAAGTTAAGTCCTGCACAAAGCGAGCACAGAAAATCCTGACTTTGTGAAGTTCATCAAGTGTCCTATTTGTATGAAGGCTGCAGTTTCACCAGTTTCTTTTATTCAACAGTGTATTTGTCATAAGCAATTCATGCATTAAGTATTAACTTAAAAAGTCGAAACAAACAATGTTATTAAGTCCACATGGTAGAGACACATAGTGCAAGTTATACCCACAATCTGTAAATTACATTCAAACATTTCCAATATCTGATTATTCTTAAGTGAATATTCAAAAAATTTAATTGACTACTTTGACAGCAGAAATATATACTATATGAACAACCTTGACAGAGAGACTTAATGTTACTGCCTAGTTTGACGTTTGCTAAACATCTAATAATTTCCGAGATGGTTTCTGATAAAGAGGTCTCTCTTAGAATGTCTAGACATGACAAGACACACAGCTATAGCAAAAAAACAGCAGCTGCTGTCTATAAACTGCGAACCTGTACACAAGCAAAACAGATAAAAGTTACTTGTTGCTCAGATTTTATACAAGTTTGCAAGTAAATGCATTTTGCTGACCTTACCCACTGATGTTTAGGGCTTGACATTTCAAATTAAAAGTTACACTAAACACACTTTAACAGCCAACTTTGCCAAAATCCTGGAAGAAAACAAATGCCCAACAATTTCTTGTCCATAGACACTATCATCAATTACGACTAAGGCACTGTCACCAAGACTAGTGTTTCAAAGAGGAATCCTCACTCTTCTTCTATTATGTACATTATTAGTAACTGCTGTGTTCAAGCTTCATTTCCTTCTAGCACTTCTGCTAAAAGTTGGCTAATATAAATCTGTTAAACGTGAAGAAAACAATGTAATCTGAAAAAAAAAAAGTTTCTAAAGAAGAAATTCAGACAATTATGAGACTATAAAAATTTCTTACATTTAAATAGATTATTCAAATAAACCATGCTTTTAGGAAAAATGTTCCAAATACTGAATTATTGATTACCTTTTTTCTGTGAGCAGACAAATGAACTAAAAACAACATTCCACAATTCTGTTCACAGGTTATCGGCTAAATTAATCTTGGTATAAAATGGGAACAGATGAACACCACCAAGCACATCAGATCCATCCCTGTGTCACAATAAGATTTTATACTGCACTTACAGTCGAGAAACAAAACGGGCTTTTTTTTTTTCAATCAAACTGGAAAACAAGGCAGCATAATTAATGACTAGAGAAAATGTGTAATTCATTAGATTTTATTTTTTATGTACACTGGTCCTTTTGGCTTTAAATTTTCAAGCAAAAGGCCATAAACTAGTCATAACATTAACCAGGACTGTATGTTAATAACACTCAACACTGCCCATCTCTAGCAAATTCATAAGGGTTGCAGAGGACTGGCTACTGTTGCAATCACAGGATTAATAAAGAGAAAACCGCTGATTCTTGAAAAGACTGACCATTCAAATCAGGACTGCTTACCCAGAATCATCTGACAGCGAAGTAACCTTACTGTGTTTGCACAAAAAAAAAAAAAACAGGAGGAAAAAAATAAACTATTGTTCTGGGAAAAACTACTCTTTAGAGGTCACCATGCCAAAAAAAATAATTTATGTAAAACACCTGCACTGGTTGTTACCCCAGCCTGTCTTGTCTTAACACTGCCTGCTTCTAAAGTGTGGTCTTTTGCTTAAATCACTCAAACAGTTAACAAATCTTGGGTCTCTGACAACATGTGAGCCCCAGATCTTAGTCAAATACAACAGGCAACAAAAACAGATAGATTAATTATAATAATTATAATAAACTGGTGTATGCAAAAACACAAAAGAAACAGGTATATGGCACAACACTGCTTTAAGAGAGACATAGCCAAAAGAAATTAAGAATTACATTACAGAATTGGTTCTGCTAGTTTCAGTAGTATTTCATATCAACTATGAAACTATGCAATATAAAATACAATAAAAGAGTTTCAAATTTCAAGATGTTTTACCAATGCAAAAAAAGGAATTTTTGAACCTGCAGGTAAATTGTAACACTCTTTTCTATCTATCAGGAGTTATTTTTAAATATTTCAAGCACATTCAGCATACATTTACACAATTCCTGTTGTATTTATTGGTCAAAAATTATTAAACATTTTTTCACATTAAAAGTAACCAAAGTACTCACCAAGATTTAATGATAACAAGTGAGCACAAATTAGAATGACAAAAATCAGCATAATGAAATCTAAAGATATGCAAGTTTACTTGTCTGTATAGACTCAAACCATGTGAACTTCACCAGATTAAGTGATGAAAATATAAACAGCCCTTCAGTTTATTTAAAAACAACAGCAAACCTAAAAAAAAAAAAAAATATTACTAAGTATCTGATATAATGGATGGATGCTTATTCTCCAGATATTTTGATTTAGTGGTAGGACACTGTCCACATGAAATTAGTATACCATATACGCTTCACCATGGGTATATACGAAATGCTTTGTTTTTTGTCCCCCTAAGGATATTCATTTTTTATATATATTTAATTTTATTGATTTTATTGAAATCACACAACATTCCATACAAATAGATTCATTTTTACAAAAATAGGATCAAAAACAAATCAACCCCTACCCCAAGGATATTTAATGTTAAGATCACAAGACTGAGTTTTGCTGCCTGCTATAATTAAAAGTGCAATCTAAGGCACCTAAATTAACATTACTGCCTCAGCTGTTTAAAAAATAATAATAATTGCACAACTGCCTGCTTGTAAAGCACATTGGAAAGGCATTTACTACTGAAAACCAACAAATGGTTGTTGTACTGCAGTTACCACCAAACTTCTCAAGCCCAAGATCCCTGACCTCAGTCTTGGTGAAAGACAAGATCTACTTATGAAGAGCTGAGAGAAGGACAGCCCAGATTGTGCTTCCAACTTGAAGCTTTTATTTAAGCAAACTGAATTTGAATTGTGTGAAAATGCTTTGGTCCAACTTTCAAACAGATCCAGCTATGGTAACACTGTAACTAACATATCAAACAGACAATAGCCGTCTTGCTTTAAGAATTTTAAATCACACCTTTAATTTTGTTTCATTATTTAATTCCAGCACAAAAACTTTCCAATGTTATGAGGAAATTAGCACCATTGCTAACTGGTTTGCTTATCTACTGAATGAAAGCTGAAAAGCCCTGATATTACTACATTTCTCAATAGTTTTCTTTTTAAAAAGTAGAACTGTAAATCTTTGTAACAGCCTAACTTTGTGCCAACAGCATTCTCATTCAGTCCAATTAAAGCCAAGTGCATTTCACTATCCCTCCAGAAGGCAAAACTGTTTGAATCATGCTACTTAGTCAGTGTGATGGCTGTACTTAACAGCTTTGTAGTCTGCCTCATAGCTACAAACAGCCAATCTGGGGTAGTCGGTTGGTGAGGTGACAGTCACTTCTGAGTAATGCAGCTATAGTCTATTCCCGTTTTAAAATGACTTCCTCACAAAATTTTGCAAAGTTCTAATAATTATCAAAATATTTTAACAATCCCCCATCATTTACAATGCATTGTTCTTGTAGAAAATCCATGCGATATGATTTTATCACCAACCTGTGAACAATTTGGCCATATTTTCACCCCTTCTTAGGTAAACACCCACTCAACACAGGTAACTGGATGCATTCTCAATGTCACTTTGAACAATGAGGGAAAGTCAATTTATTTACAGCCCATAACAGCAGACTAGTAGTTACCCCTAAACTCAAGCACTGAAACTTAACAGCTTTAAGTTTTATGTTATAATATTAACAGTCTTCTCTTGGGTCCTGTTCTTCACTTAAAGTACTAATCCACATTTAGTTCTGTTCAACCCACCCTGCTTGTTCCACATCCATCTCTAGTAATCAACAGTTACGAAAATATCTAGTTATAAAAGATAAAAAAAAACTATGCCCTTCCAAGTAGCTAGATGAGAACAACCAAAGATGTAGTGGCATGCCAGCTGCAGATTTTATTGTAACCTTTGGCAGTATTAAGCTTGTGTAATGTTTGTTCTTAGTAGGGGATACTGTCACATCTCCCATAAAACAAATTGAGGTTGCCCTGTTACAATGAAACAGCATGAGGGTCAGGTGTGTGGGCTCGCAACACTGGCATTCAGCCAATAATTTAGACAGATAAAGTAATCTCAAACTCAGATATCACTTACAGTAGTTTAGGCATCTGAACATCTGAGCTATCTAAGCACTGAATAATACCTGCACATGTTGTTCACAACTCAGATAGCATGCAGCAATTTCTAGGTCCATTTGGAAAAAATCTGTTAGCTTGAAAAAAGGCCAACAACATTGACCATTATAGCAGCCTTGCGTGGTGCTTAAGAAAAAACACTGATTATACAACAATGTTCCACAACTTAAATACTTTCTGGAGCATGTTTTGTGTGCCTTGGTGGCAGAACAGATCTTCATTTAAATCAGCTGTTCTCAAAGAAGGGGAAAAACAGTGGACTTAGAGTCACCCTCACAACTCAATTGGAAAGTGGGAGTCTCAAATCTGCACGGGAAAGCATGGATCAGGGTCAGAGAGAAGTTGGGCAAATTGGGGTAAGCCAAACCATAGAGTTCACATGCAGTCGATTACACAGGTTGAAGTGGTACAGCAGTCTGAACAATTGCATTATCAATTACTAGATCTGTGGCCAAATCTTTACCAAACGTAACTTGTCTTTATGCATTTTAAAATGGCAAATAAAGTTTCAAGATGGTGTTGCTGCATTTGTGATTTTTAACTTGCATATCTTGTAGATAGCCATTACATTTTTGCAGTGTAGCTTGCAGTAAATAGAGACTAGCCAAAATTGATACCCCTTGGTACTGATCCCTCCTTTGCTTTTTGCCCTCCAACACATTGAGTAGTCCTGATAACGTTTGAAAGCATGGAGTGTGAAAGGTATATTGATGGATTGTTAATTCAAAGAATACATTTTTAACAAATTGTAACTATGGTGATATAACAAGACGACTCTGTAAATCTTTTAAGTCCAACTCAAACTGCAAGTCCTCAATAAGCAAGTCTAAGTCAAGTCTTTTTTAAAATGTTGTTATGCAGGTCACTAAATTTAAGACTGCTGTCTGACTTGAGTCAAGTCGTGTGCCTGGAGTCATTCAACTCTATCACAAATAGTTAGAAGGGCAGATTACAGAATAAAATATGTAAACAATGTCTTTAAAGTCATTCCTTATGAACAATATATATCAGTAATTCTTCTATTCTACTTGTTAACCTATCTAAACATGCACTAAATTATAGGAATATACCTAAAAATATTTTTAATGCTGGGGTAACATTTCAAATAGAATTTCTGTGTGGAGTATTCCTTTAACACACAGCACATCCCTTAACACACACACACATTGTTTCACACATCATTATAAAACAAAAATCACAAAGTAAAACATTATAAATATCTACTTGTGCCTCTTCCTGCCTATTTGTTGATCTATCTGAATGTGTAGTAATAGAATATTTAACCCAAACATTTTTTTAATGTTGGTGAAAGTTAACATTATCATTTTTTGGATAGAGACTTTCTTAACACTAATGTAAACGATTATAAAACTCAAATCACAAAAGAGTAAATACATTATGCCATTAAGTTCATTCCTTTTGAACATCTACTTTGTGTTATTTAGTGTTCCATGTAAACAATTCAATACATGACTTTTACAATTCAAAGCTATAAGAAATGCAATTCATTCGTAGTATGGAATGTTAAAAATATCACATCATCATGAACGGACTTCATTCTGCTTTCCTGTATGCTGGAAAGCATTCATCCAAGCTTCACCCGAAATGACTGATAATGAATAATGAGGTCTTACTTGATCGTGTGCCAGCTGGAAGCGCAGCACCCCTGCCTGTTGAAGCCTGCGAGATGCCTTCAGATGATCTACGTCTCTTGGCCACGTGCTTTGGGGTATTTTGAAAAGTGCCTGGTCTAGACCGACATGATCGTAACCTTTTGCGCCCCCTAATCTGACCGCCGTCAGAAACCTGCTTACCACAAGCCGCCTTCTCATTTCTGTTTTTCGGTGGATCTCTGCTAACCTTGCCGCTCTTCTTTGCCGACTCCACAAGGTTCGCCTTGATGTTCTGCCCCATTAAGGCAGTGAGAGCCTTAAGTCTGACGACGCCTAAATCTACCTGGGTCCGCTGTCTTGGGACTGGCAGCCTCCTACTCCTCCTCAAGTTACGTCTTGGCAAAATCCCTTCAACCCAATCAAAACTCTGCTCTTCTTTGGGTACCTTGATTTGCAATTGCACGGAGTTCCCTAAGCTGCCAAGGGTAGGCTGAAGGCGATTCATCTGCTCAGACTTTCGCGGGCGACCCCTACCACGCTTCGGAACCACCGGCTGAGTGCTAATGACACCGGGCCGGGGTTTAGGGGTGTCCATTTCGCGTGTCCCACCTGTGCCTTCTATTAGCATTGCCTGACTTTTAGCGAGTATCCCATCAATCATGGGGTGCCGCGCGAACGAGTTAGTACCTGTGCAGCCCTCGTCGCCAAGGCCGGGTCCTGGTTCCGCTGCACTGTCAGTATCCATTGGTCGCTCCTCTGTCGAGGTGATAAGCGGGTCATCCCCCCTCTGCTTGTTCGAACGTAACTGTTTGGAAGACGAGGCGGTTTGGCCATCAGCGCAGTTATTATTACTATCGACACTACTTTGGTCCGGAGGGCACGCGAACCGGCCTAAGCGCTGCACTTCTTCAAGTTTCTCTTTTTCAATAGCAGCCGGTGGAATGGCTGGTCCTGCTGTAGACGGCTCTTCAGGCGCTAATTTGAAGTTTCGTTTTCTTGGCAGTCTATCCGCAGTATTAATCAGTGGCGACCTGTTTAATTTGACTCTCCCCGTCGGCAGTGGAAGCATTACGTCGAGACGCTGCAAAAGAAAGAAATAAATGAATGCCGGGATTTTTGAAATGCGGTGCGGCTGCCGCTTCTTCAGGCCTGTGTCACTTTTGCAGAACCGTCGTGCGGACAAACACGGTGTGAATCTAACGGCGTGTGGCCAAAGTCACTTTTGGACGCCAGCAAACGGCGAATTCGAAGAGAACGGAGTAAAAACTACTTCTGCGTTCGCACTCGTTTATCAATGGTGAACCGTCTTCTCTACAGCTCCTACATTTCCGTCACGTATTTAGTAAACTTTAAAATATTTCGAGGCTAAATCGAATGAACTGAATTACTAGAATATAATTTTCACACGTAGATTATTCGTAATTTGCAATTAAAAAAAATGCCATCACCAAACGCAACCTACTCGCTCGCAACACAAACGACGGGCGCGAAATGACGCATGTAACGTTACGACAGATTTGTTTATTTATTTTTATGATCCCTGCTCCCTTACTCATTCAGTTTTTCTTTTCCATTCACTTCCTAACTCGTAAAAGCCTTTCAATTTTGTTACATTATTTCTAAGCTTACGCCTTTCTCCTCTGTGACTGCGGTATGACTATCGGATACAGCTCACGTGTCAGATAGTCGGCGCATGCGCGGACGCGTCACCTTGACCGGTAGCCCGCCCTCCGGTAACTGCGACTGAACCTGCGACACGCTTTACTGCCATCTCTAGCAAATTATTTATTTTTTTATGGCATTAAACATCATACGTGGGTTTTATGTAGCAAATAAATGTGTTGTTTAAAATGAAAAATGAATTACCTAACTTTTTAAAAATAATTACATTTACATTTATTTGATCAGCAGACTCTTTTATCCAAAGTTGGATTGATTCCATCATTAAGGTTATAGCTAAATTTTACAGGCGGACGCTCTTCCTGACACTAATAATCTATTTACCGGCAAAAAGTGGGACTAGTTTGCCTTGCTTGGGCTAGATTGGTTTTCAGAGCTGGATTGTATTCGCACACGAACAGAGGAAGTGGAGAGAATGTTGAATGGACGGAGAAAGGCTTTGGAAGAAAGAGGATTGAAGATAAATTGGACGAAGACCGAATATATGAGGGTTAATGATGATCAGAACTCAACCTGCAGGGAGATCTATTGTTAAGAGTGGATACATTTAACTATGAAGGCTCAGTTGTAGTCCAAGATGAAACACTAGATGTTGAGATAACCCATAGAGTGCAGCGTGGATGAGAAAATCGGGAGTATTCAGTGATCAATGAATTAAGCAGAAGGTTAAAGGTAAAACAAGCAATGATGTATGGAGCTGAGACATGGGCTGTAAAGGCAGCGCAGCAGAAGAAGTGATGTGACAGAAATAAGAATGTTCTGAAAGATGTGTAGGCAGAATAAGAAATGAGACAATCAGAGGTACAACAAAAGTGGGAGTGAAATCTAAGAAAGTACTGGAAAGTAGGCTTAAGTGGTATGGACAGACAATGAAGATGTAGGCAAAAGATTGAAGGGAATGGAAGTCCAGGGGAAGAGAAAGTGAGGGAGGCCAAAGCAGATGTGGTTTTATTGAGTAAAGAAAGACTTAAAGGAAAAGGGTTTGACTGAGGAGGAAGAGGTGCAGGACCGAGCTGTTTGTAGAAGGTTGACAAATCACATTGGCCTCACATAGAAGTGGGAAAGTGTCCATAATTACACTGTAACTACTATGTAATTACTTGTATAAGTACAGTGTAACTATGAGTTATTACTCCGTACTTACTGTGTAATACAAAGTAACACTATAGTTAATTACTCAGTTGTCATTGTTATTCCACAGTTAATATAATTACAATGTAACAATTTATCTCTGATCCAAAAACAAGTGTACTTTACATAGTTACATTGAATCTGTACTTTCAAAATGTAATTAAAAAATTTGGGTATGTAACAGATGCTCCATTGTCTGGGCAATTGTAATGGAGAATTGCAGTGATAACTGCATAGGTTTTTCAATGATATTTCAGGATCTTTTTTAAATGGTGAAAACACCTTTGCAAAATGGTTAACGCTTTTGCCTCACAGATCCATTATCCTGAGATGGAATTCTGTCTGGAGATATGTGTGTAAAATTTGTACATTCTACCCATGTCTCCCTAGGTCTTCTTCATGGGTTTTACTGCCACATCCCAGGGACATGTAGGTTAGGTTACATGGCCATATGTGTGAGAGCGTGACTGCTGGTATGTTTGTCAGTGGGCCTTGTAATGGGATGGCTCCTCACCCTGAGCCGCTTCCTGCTTTGTGCCCGGTGATGTTTGGAATGGCTCTTCGACCCTGTGTACCTTGATTGAATGATGCAAGTTTAGCAGTATTATATTAGGGATGGGTATACTAATACCCCAAAAAATTCAATAATAAATAGTGTAACACAACTACAATAATGTGACAAATGCTTGTTTAAGCAAAACATCTCAAGAAGGTGCCCCTCTAGATTTTGGGAAAAAGCGTTAACCATTTTGCAAAGGTGTTTTCACCATTTAAAAAAGATCCTGAAATATCTTTGAGAAAACCTATGTATGCAGTTATCACTGCAATTCTCCATTAAAATTGCCCAGACCATGGAGCATCTGTTACATAGTTGTACTTGCATACCCTAATGTTTTTATTGCATTTTGAAAGTACAGCTACAATGTAACTATGTAAAGTACACTTGTTTTTGGATCAGTGATAAATTGTTACATTGTAATTGTATTAACTGTGGAATAACAATGACAATTGAGTAATTAACTATAGTGTTACTTTGTATTACAAAGTAAGTACAGAGTAATAAATCATAGATACACTGTACTTATACAGGTAATTACATAGTAGTTACAGTGTAATTATGGACACTTAATGTAAAGTGTTACCAGATCAACTTAATCGAGTAACTTCGGTCAAGAAACTGTTTTCAACAAGTGTAGCAGGACAGGAAACACAAGTAAAGAGCTATAAAGTTAGCATAATAAAAAAAATGATCAAGTAACAATATGACAGACGTCCTCCAGGTAACAACTATTCATTAACAATCTGACCGATATTCACAGAACAGTAGGATTAAACTGCTTCTTATACTTAGTAAGGGGAGTCACCACTTTGGATGGAGCTGGGCAGCATGTCTTTCTGAAATAACAGTGTAGATTTATGAAATATCTTGTTGAAATCTCAAAATTTCCTTATTTTTTCAAGTATACACACACATTCATATATATCCAATTGATTCATAAAGTATTCAGACCTCTTCACCTTTTGCAAACTTTATTGTGTTGTGGATTGAATTTTAAATGGATACATTTGCCATTTTTGCCCATCAATGTACACTCAGTAACCCATAATGACAAAATGAAAACGTGTTTTCGCAAACGTCTGTAAAATTCTTTAAATATAAAAAGGTGAGATCTCTTATTCCTATAAGTATTCTAGCCCTTTATTCAGTATTTTGTATAAATGCCCCTTGGCATAAATTTCAGCTTTGAGTTTTCTTGGGTAAGTCTCTACAAGCTTTGCACACCCATAGATTTGGGCAGTTTTTCCCATTCTTCCTAGCAGATCCTCTCAAGCTTTTAAGCTGCCATCTTCAGGTCTCTCCATACACAGGTCTTGGGTTTGGCTGGCCATTCGAGGACACTCAGTGACTTGCCTTCTAACTTTGATAAGTTTCAGTCAGGTTTTAGAATAAATCAGAATACAGAAACTGCAACTAGTTCAAGTAGTAAATAATGCAAACAGAGGCCATGTGCCTGTTCTTGTCCTCTTAGACTTGTGTGCAGCATTTGACACCATAGACCTGAGCACTTTTATAAATCACCTTTGGCAATGGGTGGGCCTCTCCAGTGTCTTAAATTGATTTCAGTCCTATTTGAAAGTTAGAAAATTCTTCATTAGTTGTGGTGACTGTAATTCAGAGGTTCACCATATTGTATACGGTATACCACAATGATCTATTCTGGGCCTGCTGCTTTTTTCAAATCTACTGTGGCAGGTGGCTGGGAGTGGACTCCAATCAGCCACCTACTTAAGGAGCTGCCGCCCTGCAATCAAGGCTGGAGTCGGGTGAGGAGGAGGAGGACAAGGTCGTGACAGTGGAGGCGAGGAGAGGCCCGAGTGTGTTGTGTTGAAAAGACAGTGGCTAGTGAGAGCCTAGACTTTGGGGAACTGGGGTGTTGGTGGCGGTGCACTTTTGTAAATAGTGTAAGGAAATGTGGTGTGATGGTACGAACGGTGTCCGCCTGTGTGTGTCCGGGCCGCTATACTTCACACTACATGTTTCCATTAGGCCAGATTATTTCAAAAGACAAGATAATAATAATACATTTTATTTATTTGTAGGCGTCTTTCTAAACACTCAAGGACACTGAACAATAGATAAAATACAGATTATAATCAAAACTAAAATACAAAAATTAAAATCAGACTGAGCAAATTGTAATCAAAGAGAAAAAGCAGTCTTAAACAAATGAGTTTTAAGTTTAGATTTGAAAACTGAAAATGATTTAATAACATTTTTAACATTATACAAAGTTATTGCCTGTTATACCTGCATTTTTATCACTCTTTAACGTAATATTGTTTTTATTAGTATGCTGCTGCCGGAGTATGTGAATTTCTCATTTGGATTAATAAAGTATCTATCTATCTATCTATCTATCTATCTATCTATCTATCTATCTATCTATCTATCTATCAATCATATAATGCCTTTTCTATCTATCTATCTATCTATCCATCCATCCATTTTCTAACCCGCTGAATCCGAATACAGGGTCACGGGGGTCTGCTGGAGCCAATCCCAGCCAACACAGGGCACAACGCAGGAACCAATCCTGGGCAGGGTGCCAACCCACCGCAGGACACACACAAACACACCAAGCACACACTAGGGCCAATTTAGAATCGCCAATCCACCTAACCTGCATGTCTTTGGACTGTGGGAGGAAACCGGAGCACCCGGAGGAAACCCACGCAGACACAGGGAGAACATGCAAACTCCACGCAGGGAGGACCTGGGAAGCGAACCCAGGTCTCCTAACTGTGATGCAGCAGCGCTACCACTGCACCACCGTGCCGCCTATCTATCTATCTATCTATCTATCTATCTATCTATCTATCTATCTATCTATCTATCTATCATATAATGCCTTTTCTATCTATCTATCTATCTATCTATCTATCTATCTATCTATCTATCTATCTATCTATCTATCTATCTATTCTCAGATGGTAGCGAGTTTGAAAGCTGGGGAGCAGAGCAACTGAATGTTCTGCTCTCCATGGTGGTAAGATGGACGAAGGGGACAGTCAGGTGGATGGAGAAAGAAGATCTGAGAGTACGGGAAGGAATGGCAACATGGAGGAGGACAGACAGATATGGAGGGGCGAGGTTGTGGAGAGCCTTAAAAGTTAACAGAAGAATTTTGAATTGAATGTGGAACTTAAGCTGTGCAAGATGGGAGTGATCTGGCAAATAGAGGGGGTTCTAGTGATAATGAGGGCGGGCAGCTGAATTCTGGACCAGTTGAAGCTTATAAAGAGATTTGCAAGAAAGACCAAAGAAAAGGGAATTACGATAATTGAGACGAGAAGTGACAAGGCTATGAACAAGGATAGCAGTGGTGTGCTCGGGGGTTTGTGAATACGATTAAAGTTACGCAAGTGGAAATAAGCAGACCGGGAGATGTTATTGATGTGGGACTGAAAGGATAAAGTACTGTCAAGGATGACACCTGTGGGGAAGGGGAGACAGAGAAATTATCAATAACAAATGAAAAATGATCGGTTTTGGATAATGCTGATTTTGTACCAATGAGGAGAACCTCCGTTACGTCACTATTTAATTTAAGAAAATGTGAAGAAAACCAGGATTTGATTTCTGCTATGCAATCAACAAGTGAGGAGAGTGGAAAGGAAGCAGTAGGTTTGCTAGTGAGGTAGAGCTGGGTGTCATCAGCATAACAATGAAAGCTATTGTTATATTTACGAAAGATATTACCGAGGGGAAGGAGGTAAATAATGAAAAGGAGGGGCCCCAGGACAGAGCCCACCTGAAGTAACAGCGGTGGGTTGGGATGTGAAAGATGACGTAACTTTATGTATCTGTAGGCCCTGGTGACCCAGACGCTCTGGGCTCTCTGGTCCAGTGTCTTACTAGTATTTCTGAATGGATGAGTAGTAATTTTCTCAAAATAAATAAGGAAAAAAACTGAAATCCTAGTGGTTGGTAAAAAGGAAAATAATGAGGGTATTAGGAATAAACTTGATCTTGTAGCATTTAAAGCCAAGGCAGAGGTAAAGAATTTAGGTGTAATCATGGACTCTGACCTAAACTTTAAATCACACAAAAGACTGCTAGGACTGAATCTTTTTCACTTAAATTTAGATCTCTTATAACATTGCAAGATGCTAAGAAAACAGATCACACTGTAGTTTTCAGTCGACTAGATTACTGTAATGCACTCCTAACAAGACTACCTAAGAAAGACATCGTCCAGTTGTAATTTGTGCAGAATGCAGCAGAAAGAATCTTAACTAGAAAAAGAAAATCTGAGCACATCACACCAGTCTTAGCATCGTTACATTGGTGGCCTGTGTCTTTTAGAATTGACTATAAAATACTACTTACTGTTTGTAGTATAAAGCCTTAAATAATCTTGCTTGGACTGCCTGTTCCCCTACCCTACAAGTCATAACCTTAGACCTTCTAATAGCGGTCTGCTTATTATTCCAAGAGCCAACCTTTTGCCGATATGGACCAAAAATCAGGAATACATTACCAATAGAGATTTGTCAGGCGAACGCCATGTAACATTTTAGAAACCTACTAAGAACCCATTTTTTGAACTTGGCTTACAACTTTTAGTTGTATTCTTAATTCAGTATACATGCATAGAATTATCATCTGCTTCAGTAATTTGCAATCTTTGCAAATCTGTACTTTTGTCCGGTTTCTGATCAAAGTTCTGTTCAGCCACATGTGATGACTGAATGAAGGCAGGTGCCTCAGTTGTCCACGAGACTGACTGCATCAAATCCTCTGGGACGAAGCTGGAAACGGTGAGGAATGACTTAAGCACATTTATGTTAGGCAGAAGGCCAAGTGGGGGCCGGTGGTCTTTTGGTCTTGGGACCCCTGCAAATACATTTTTTTCTGAAATTTCATTTTTCTGGCCATTTGACTGTATCATTGTGCTCATATGTAGAGACTTACAATGTGATGTTATGCTGTATATAAGGAGGCTACTTTTATACTAATTGTATTGTACTAGCTATGTGAGCCTGTGCTGTAAAAAGCCAGAGCTCCTAGAAACTATTGAAATCGTCAGAAAAAAAATTGAAATGCAAAGTTGGCAGTTTCGTTTTGCTGATGTGCTCACCTCGCTTGTCTATCAGCGGCTAAGCGAATTTCTCTCTCCTCGGAGGTTTCATTTTGTCGATGTGCTCGCCTCGCTGGTCTATGAGCGGCTAAGCGAGTTTCTCTCTCCTCGGAGGTTTCATTTTGCCGATGTGCTCGCCTCGCTTGTCTATCTGAAGTTAAGCAAGTTTCTCTTTCCTTAGCAGTCTCACTTTGGTGGTGGAGTCGCTTTCTTTCAGCTTCATGCTGTAGCCTCAAACTTCTTTCTTCTTCCGATTCGTTAAGTTGGGGACGCCTTGCTGGCTCTTTGAGCTTCATGCTGTAGCCTCGCACTTCCAGGCTGGACAGACAGACAGACACACTTTGTATATAAGATATCTATGTTATGTAAGAGGGTTGGGAGCATGTGCTGATTACAGCGCGTTGCCACACCCAACACACAGCAGACCCCATGGAATAACATCCGAGTGCAGTCGTGCAATGGGTGATGGTTCAGCACCATATTGAACAGTGGCTTCAGTGCCAACCGTCAAAGTTTTCCCTGCAAGCGTAATCTGGATAACAGATTAATGTCATAACCAGGACAGATCAATTGCAGGTTAAGGGCCCTGTTCAGAGGCACAACAGAGTGGAGTCACTTCTGGCATTAATGGGATTTGAACCAGCAATCTGCACAGATCTCTAGCCTTACAGCCACCACTCTGCCCATGTTACTTAAGCTCTATGAATTGATTTGTTGTTACTTATTCGTCATTACCTAATTTATTTTGATTTGGTTTTCTTGTAACCGTCTCTCTGGCAGCTTATAAAGCACTTTGAGTTACAGTCTTTGTATGAAAATGTGCTATGGAAATAAATGCTGTTGTCCCAAAGCCACTCCTTTATTGTCTTTGCTGTATGTGGTGTTGAAACGTGAACTGTCACCCAAGTTGGAGGTCGTGTGCACTCTTTGTAGTCATCATCCCTCTATTCTGACCAGTCTCCTTGTCCTAAGCACTGAAAAGCCCCCAAAGCATGATGCTGCCACCACAGTGCTTCACTATAGGGTTAGTATTAAGCAGGTGATGAGCAGTTCCGCCCAAAGTCTTCAACTTTTGTGTCATAAGACCAGAGGATCCATGTCCTCATGCTGAGTCCTTTAAATGCTGGTGGGCCTGATTGACAGAGTGCTGCTTCCAAAAGGTCTTGCCATCTCACCAGAAGACTTTAGAAGTTCTGTTATAGTGTCTACTGGGATCTTGGTCAACTCTCATTTCAAGGCCCTTCTTGCACATTTACTCAGTTTAGCTGGACGGCCAACTCTCCACAACAACAAGTGCATAGCATGAACTGACTCAGGTTAGGGCTTCAGTCCATTGCAGGGCAGACTTACGTAGTTAAAGTAAAATCACCAAATTATTTAACATCCGTCACACCTTACACATCACAATTTATTTGAGAAATTACAGTCTGGTTTCCGCACTGGTCATAGTATAGAAACGGCATTAACCCGTGTTGTAAGCGACATTCTGATATCCACTGCTGAAGGAAACTCCACCATAATTATGTTGTTAGACTTAAGTGCAGCGTTTGACACCATTGACCATTCTATTTTACTGCACAGGCTAGAAAATGATGTTGGGCTTACAGGCACTGTGCTTGCTTGGGTTAGTTCTTACAATCCTATGAAAAAGTCTGGGAACCCCTCTTAATTCTTTGGATTTTTGTTTAGCATTGGCTGAGCTTTCAAAGTAGCAACCTCCTTTTAATATCTGACATGCCTTTTGGACACAGTAGGATTTCAATAGTGACATTACGTTTATTGGATAAACAGAAAATATGCAATATGCATCATAACAAAATCAGACAGGTGCATAAATGTGGGCACCCCAACAGAGAGATGACATCAATACTTAGTTGAGCCTCCTTTTGCTCCTTTGAGCCTCTTGACGCTGTCCTCCTATAGCCTGTGATGAGTGTCTGGATTCTGGACTAAGGTATTTCTGACCATTCTTCATACAACATCTCTCCAGTTCAGTTCAATTGCATGGACAGCCTGCTTCAAATCATCCCATAGACTGTCGATGATATTCAAGTCAGGGGACTGTGACGGCCATTCCAGAACATTGGACTTCTCCCTCTGCATGAATGCCTTTGTAGATTTCCAACTGTGTTTTGGGTCATTGTCTTGTTGGAATATCCAACCCCTGCTTAAGTAACTTCAACTTTGTGACTGATGCTTGAACATTATCCTGAAGAATTTGTTGATATTGGGTTGAATTTATCCGACCCTCGACTATAACAAGGGCTCCAGTCCCTGAACTAGCCACACAGCCCCACAGCATGATGGGACCTCTACCAAATTTGACAGGAGGTAGCAGGTGTTTTTCTTGGAATGCGGTGTTCTTCTTCCGCCATGCAAAGCACTTTTTGTTAAGACCAAATAACTCCATTTTTGTCTCATCAGTCCAAAGCACTTTGTTCCCAAATGAATCTGGCTTGTCTAAATGAGCATTGGCATACAACATGCGACTCTTTTTGTGGCGTGAGTGCGGAAAGGGCTTCTTTCTCATCACCCTGCCATACAGATGTTCTTTGTGCAAATTGTGCTGAATTGTAGAACGATGTACAGATACACCATCTGCAGCGAGATGTTCTTGCAGGTCTTTGGAGGTGATCTGTGGGTTGGCCTGCCAGACCTGCTGGATTGGTTTAACAGCAACTGTGCCTGTGGCCTTCCATTTCCTGATTCCATACCTTACACTTGAAACTGACAGTTTAAACCTCTGAGATGGCTTTTTGTAGCCTTCCCCTAAACCATGAGACTTTAATTCATGCAATTACTTCTAGTAGGATTGACTACTACAATACGGTGTTCACTGGATGTTCAAACTGTTCTTTATACAGCCTCCAGTTAATCCAAAATGCTGCTGCAAGAATTATCACAAGAACAAGAAAATACGAACACATAACTCCAGTTCTTAAATCCTTACACTGGCTCCCAGTTAAGTTTAGGGCAGACATCAAAATCCTCCTTTTAACTTATAAAGCCGTAAATGGCTGAGGTTCGGCTTACTTATCTGAACTCATCATGACTTACAAAGCAGATTGCACATTAAGATCACAAGATGCCGGTCTGCTTATGATTCCAAGAATTAATAAAATAATAGAGAGGTCGAGCTTTTAGTTCTAGGGGCCCCTAAACTGTGTACTGGTCTGCCTGCGACTGTAAGAGATGCCCCTTCGGTCTCAGCTCTCATGACTTCAGTTTAGCACACCCTGACTAGAGCTGCAGATTAACTGAGCAGACTGCACGTCTGTTGTTAGTCATTAGCACTAAAACATAAGTAATATCCACCCATCCATTATCCAACCTGCTATATCCTAACACAGCATCATGGAGGTCTGCTGGAGCCAATCCCAGCCAACACAGGGCGCAAGGCTGAAACAAATCCCTGGGCATGGCGCCAGCCCACTGCAGAACAGAAGTAATATGACAGTTATAATTTGTTACTAACCCTCACCTATTCTGTTTCTCTTCTCGGTACTCAAATGTGGCACTTGGTGCCACGGTCCGCCTGCCTAAGGTAAAGTCATCCCTGATGGAGGATCACAGGAATCATTGGGTAGAGGGGTCCTTTCATCAGATTGACTGGCCCAACACAGCCTTAGCTGTGGATTGGCCAATAGGGGGAGGCAGCTTGATGGCCGAGGTCTCCAGGACTCCAGAACAAATCCAAATCCTATTCTGTGATATCATCTACTGTTGAATTCTGCTCCGTACTTGTAATATTTCTTTTGCACTATTGTGTTGGGGATGATTTGTGTTCTGTTCTGTGTATTGTATTGTATTGTATTGTATTGACTCCCCTTTTTTGACACCCACTGCATGCCCGACCTACCTGCAAAGGGGTCTCTTTTTGAACTGCCTTTCTCGAGGTTTCTTCCATTTTTTCCCTACAAGGGAGTTTTTTCTTGTCTTCTTAGAGAGTCGAGGATGGGGGGCTGTGAAGAGGCAGGGCCTGTTAAAGTCCATTGCGGCACTTCTTGTGTGATTTTGGCCTATACAAAAATAAATTGTATTTAATTGTATCCATGTATTTGGAAATGTCGGAGGAAACTGGAGTAACTCCACATGGATGATGACCAGGCAGTGGATTCAAAGTCAGGATGACAGACCATGTTCAGAAATCATTAAGAAGGCTAAAGGAATGTCAGGTTATATAGCGCCTTGATGTGTGGAGTACAAGTCACAGGAGGTTCTGCTCAAGTCTTTATAACACACTGGTGAGGCCTCATCTGGAGTACTGGGTGCAGTTTGGGTCTCCAGGCTACAAAAAGGACAAAGCAGCACTAGAGAAGGTCCAGAGAAGAACAACCAGGTGCCAGGGCTACAGGAGATGAGTTAGGAGGAAAGATTCAAAGGGCTTGGTAGGTTTTAATTCATAATGGGAGGTCTGAAATTGAATGTCCACCTTATAAGAATTGATGAGTCATAGTGGACTCAACATTATCAACTGTCAGACAGTGTTCAGAGGCCATTAAGGAGGCTAACAGAATGTCAGGTTATATAGCGCCTTGATGTGTGGAGCGCAAGTCACAGGAGGTCCTGCTCAAGCTTTATGACACACTGGTGAGGTCTCATCTGGAGTACTAGGTGCAGTTTGGGTCTCCAGGCTACAAAAAGGACATAACAGCACAAGAAAACGTCCAGGGAAGAGCAACTAGGCTGACTCACGGCTACAGGTGATGACATTTAATGTCAGTAAACGTAGAGTATTAAACATAGGAAGTCAAAATGTGAGGTTTGAATACACAATGGGAAGTCTGATGAATTATGAGGAAAGATTCAAAGAGCTGAACCTTCTCAGTTTAAGCCAAAGGAGATGAAGAGGAGACCTGATGTGTGGAGTACAAGTCCCATTTATGCTTTACTAGCAAAATACCCACGCTTTGCAGCGGCGAAGTACTGCCTTAAAATTTTTATTAAGAAGAAAATTAAACCTTTTTAAACTGAGGGAATTTCAGCCTTCTATCTACACGGGAAGTTGGAGAATTAGTGACATTGGAAAGTTCAATATGGCAGCTGACAGTGGTGTCAAACCACCGGAATAAGTACGTACATTGGTTTCGGTTAGCGCAGGGAAGCCGCCTACCAAATTTCATGAAGATGGAGCCATAAATAAGAAAGTTCAACATGGCGGACGTTGTCGACCCTTATGACCTTTGCGTGTAGAATTTTGAAATGAAACCTGCTTAGCTTTTGTAAGTAAGCTGTAAGGAACGAGCCTGCCAAATTTCAGCCTTCTACCTACATGGGAAGTTGGAGAATTAGTGACGTTTGGAAAGTTCAATATGGCGGCCGACAGTGGCGTCATACCACTGAAATAAGTACGTACATCGGTTTTGGTTAGTGCAGGGAAGCTGCCTACCAAATTTCGTGAAGATGGGGCCTAAAATAAGAAAGTTAAACATGGAGGACAATGTCGACTGTTATCGACCGTTATGACCGTTACGTGTAGAATTTCGAAATGAAACCTGCTTAACTTTTGTAAGTAAACTGTAAGGAATAAGCCTGGCAAATTTCAGCCTTCTACCTACACGGGATGTTGGAGAATTAGTGAGTGAGTCAGTGAGTGAGTGAGTCAGTGAGGGCTTTGCCTTTTATTAGTATAGATGACACACTGGTGAGGCCTCATCTGGAGTCCTGTGTCCAGTTTGGGTCTCCAGACTACAAAAAAGGACAAAGCAGCGCTACAGAAAGTCCAGATGAGGCTGATTCCAAAGCTACAGGGCATGAATTATGAGGAAACATTAAAAGAGCTCAGTATTTTCAGCAAAAGATTAAGATGAGACCTGACTTTAGTGTTTAAAATTATGAAGTGAATTAGTCCAGAAATGAGTTCATCAAGAACACGGGGACACAGATGGACACTCGTTAAGGGTAAATTTCGCACAAATATTCAGATTTTTTCTTTACAACGAGAACCACAGACATCTGGAATAAGTGACCACGTAGCATGGTGGGCAGTAGGAATTTAGAAAATTTCAGAACTTGACTTGATGTTATTTTGGAAGAATGAAATGGATTAGACTGGCAAGCTTTGTTGGGCTGACTGGCCTGTTCTCGCCCAGATTGTTTTAGTGTCCTAATCTGGGAGACTCATCACTGCGTCACCCACAGGATTATACTGCATCCAGTCTCAGTTCTGGGTGATACTGGAAAGTAAAATCCAGAGGTCTGATATTATACTCTTCAACACAGTGGTGGCAAAATGGCACATTGCTTGGTTTGTGTGGTTGGTCATTGAGCTATTGCTTGCATTCTGTGAAGGGTTCTTTGCATATGAAATTATTAGTTTGGGCTTTGCAAAGGTTCCTGCTATGTGGACAAAACGGAAATATTTAATGTATAGTAGGCGACCAAGCAGGACACTAACGGATAGAGAAAACCCAAGCCATCTTCATCATATCTGTTAAAAATCACAAGCCCATTGGTATTGCTGTTACCATCTGTTTATGGAACCTGTCACAGACGTGTGACCTTCATGTGGGTCGTTCTTTTGGGAACCCAAAATGGTTCTCCTAATGCATTGCTCTGAACCACTTTAGAGCCTTTATTTTTGAGTACTGTCTGTCTCGATTCTGACTAATATCTTTTTCATTTGTTTTTGTTTGTCCTTTCTCTGATGTGAAAGCAGTACAGACGGCGCTAAAGACAGTTCAATGATTTCCATCCTCTCAGGACATAACGCTGTCATCGGCTCCACTCACGCTCACTGGTGCTCTCGTGACGTCTGCTGTCTGGGCACCTGGTTATAGCCATGCTGCTAATTTTTCTGTAATTCTACCATACAGCGTCCTGACATAAATCAGGTTTTGCAGTTAACATCTGCTGTGCGCAAAACTCAATCAAACAAAAGGCAGACAGTCAGTCAGTCAGTCATTATCCTAACACAGGGTCATGGGGGTCTGCTGGAGCCAACACAGGGCACAAGGCAGGAACAAACCCTGGGCAGGGCGCCAGCCCACCACAGGACACACACACACCTAACCTGCATGTCTTTGGACTGTGGGAGGAAACCCACGCAGACACGGGGAGAACATACAAACTCCACGTGGGTGGACCTAGGAAGTGAACCCAGGTCTCCTAACTATGAGGCAGCAGCGCTACCCACTGCGCCACTGTGCCACCCTCAAACAAAAGTTCATTTCTTTTTATGTTGCATATTTCTGTGAATTATGCAGAGGTGCCTCTTCCTATACTCACATGATGCACTACACCTCGTATTCGAAGGGCTGGCGGAGGGCAGGGGCTTACCTGAGGGTGTTACTGTTGTTTCGTGAATCGTCAAATTAACAGTCACCGGTTGTGATCATTTTCCATTAATGAGCAGATTGCTGGCTTCATGTACATTTACATCTATTTACTTAATAGACGCTTTTATCCAAAGTGACTTACAAAGAGGTAAACATAATTCAGTAACATTAGGCTGGGGCCTGTTTGTTCAGCAAGTGGATTAGGACAGGAGCGAAACCAATGCCAATGGTGGACAGAGTACCTTCCTGTACCAGGATACGGAAAAGACTCCCGGGTGCACACATGGCCGAAGTGAAAGGTCAAGCGGTCAGGCTAGATATCGGGCGGTGACGTGACACCAATGGGGTCATGAGAGAGGAGCGGGGAATGCGGTAGTCCGAAGTAGGAATAGGACTCGAGAAAAGCAGCGTGGGGGTGTATGGGAGGCCGCAGGCAGCGTGGGGAAGGGTTTGGAAGAGGACGAATAGGAATGGAGAAATGCCGTGTGGGCTGTGGAGGGGACCGGGTTTGAAGAGGAAGCAGGACGAACCAGAAGAGAAATAAATATAAGAGATAGTTTTGATATTGAGTATTTAACAGATATTACCTGATGTTACAGTACCCAGCTGACACGCGGTTACGGATTATTTATCACCACCATGTAGACCTCAGGACATCTACACGTTGTTAAAGGGTGCTAACGTCACTCGATATATAAAGGACACGTTTGTACACTTCAGCAACACATCAGCTCTCTTGCTTGTGTGGTCGAGAAAGGAACTGCACGTCTCCACTGGAAAATGTCGGGGTGCCAACCTGGCCAGCGTCTTTTAATTACAACAAGAATATCCGAAAAAGTTAATAAAAATGAGGGCCTCTATGGGCACCCATATAAAGAAAACAAAACAAGACTGCCATCAGGTTAAGCGAGGGTGGCACTGCGAGGAAGGGCCTCCGTCTTGTTGTAAGTTGACTTGTTGTAGGACTGAACGCCTCCTTCCGGCAGTAGCAGGACTTATAGGTCGGGGACTGGAAGGGGCGGAGTCAGCTGTCCTCACTGGGCCTGCGAAACAAGAGAGGAGGAGATTATCGTCAGCGCCCTCTCTCGACCTGGAGCGGTAGTGCATTCCTCAGATGAGCCCGCGAAATGGTCCACGGACGTAAATGCGTGACGCTTCAACAACAACATTTACTTCTAGAGCACATTTCATACAAATGATGGAGCTCAAAGTGCTTTATAGGATGAAGAAAGAGAAAAAAGACAAAATGTATTAAAAAATAAAATTAGGAAATATTAATTAACATAGAGAGTGGCGCAGTGGGTAGCGCTGCTGCCTTGCAGTGAGGAGACCTGCATGTTCTCCCCGTGTCTGCGTGGGTTTCCTCCCATAGTCCAAAGACATGCAGGTTAGGTGGATTGGCGATCCTAAATTGTCCCTAGAGTGTGCCCTGCGGTGGGTTGGCATCCTGCCCAGGGTTTGTTCCTGCCTTGTGCTCTGTGTTGGCTGGGATTGGCTCCAGCACACCCCCGATACACAGGAGAACTTATCCACGAGTATAGACGGTAATTTGAATTGACTTGCTCTTGAAGACTCAGACCCCTTCATTGTTTCTTTTTTTTAAATTAGCTGCCAAACAATAATAAGATACAAAATGAGCCAAAACAGGACCAGCAAACTGCGTGGATCTAAAAATGAAGAAAGATGGAGGTCTCAGGAATGCTGATCTGCTCAGGTCCACAAAACATTTGACCAGAGCTCTTAGAAAAGAGAAAACCAACCATTTTGGAAATGTCTGCTATTACACAATCAGAGCAGAAACAAGCCATGGAATTAAAGAACAACGAGACTCGGCGCCTAATGAAGCAACTGGTTGGAGTTTGAGGCCCTGACTTAGCTGGTCTTCTCTTGGCTCCCTCACTTCACAGGTCATTTCTGTTTGGGTGCCATTTAAGGAAAGAAATGAAGCAATTCAGAGGAACGATGAAGAAATTCAGGGGAGCAAATGATAAAAAACAAGTCAATTCAAATGAAAAGAAAAGGAGTGAATTAGCAACAGAAACAGGACACCAATGAAGAAAACAGTTAGAATGAAAACCTGCAGCCACTGCGGCCCCCCAGGACTGGAGTTTGAGATCCCTGCTCAAAGGTGTCTGAAACCAAAATGCTTTTAATGAATGTTATTTTAGTCAAAAACACGTCTGGACATTTCTGCACGTTTCTTCAACGCCACAAGAACAGGAAAATAATTCACTAACGTATGTAAATTTGTCTGCCAGGTATTTATAGTCCTTGCTTTCAAAGCAGTAATTTCATTTTACTTCTGGGCAGGTGTGAGGATTATGTAACATGTATCAATCTTACTCCAAATACAGACTGAATTTCATTTTTAACAATGTAAGCAGCGGGTATTTTTTTGTCGCATGGCATCGTTACTAATGAAAAATTCATCCATATCACTTTTCTTCTGCAGAAATTATCCACTGGGTGGCATCAGAGTTGCAGAGAAATGCCAGTCTCAGCCTTGCTACAAATGCCAGTCTCAGCCTGTAATGCAGTTGGTTTTGTTTGCCATACGTAGATGAATTCACACAATACAACACGGACTCAAAGTAATTCAGACCCCTTCGTGTGTTTTTTTTACAACAACCACAATTTATTTCTTTTATGGTGAAGTGGTGGTTCTGAGGTTAGGGATCTGCACTGGCAATCGGAAAGTTGTCGGTTTGAATCCCATAAATGCCAAAAGGCACTCTGCTCTGTTGGGCCCTTGAGCCTCAATGGGCTTTCACAGCAAAGCCTTGACTCTCTTAAGAAGACAAGAAAAAATAAATCCCAAAAAAATACAGACCCCCGTGATATAGCGGGTCGGATGATGGATGGATGGAAGAAGAATGGGAGAAATTTTGGGAAAAACAATTCAGAGAGAGACGGGTAGGTCGGGCATGCAATGGGTGCCAAAAAAAGAGGGTTAAACACAACACCCGAAACAGAACACAAGTGATCCTCTTTGCTGAGCCAGTCTATCACGGCCACCTCAGACATGTGACACAACGGTACAGAAGACTTTGTTCTCTCATGGCGCTCCTCATATAGTGCAGGTGCTGAGCAAGAGGCAAGTCTCAAGGCAAACTGCAGGAACAGATGACACCGCTCACTAAATGCAGAGCGAGCCTACAGGAGGGTACCGATTTGTTCAAATGCTACTTCAGAAGAGCAAACTCATTTTTCTAAGGGCTCGTTCATACTTCACGCTCAGTACGCGCACGCATCATGGCGTTCCCAGCGTTCATTTGATGCGACCTCTGAGCAGGTTCTCAGAAATGAACACGACGTTTGTGCGCTGCAGTGTGCTAAAAGTCGGAGCGTGACGTCAGGGTCTCTGTTTTCTATCTACATGTGACAGAAAGCCGCTCTGAGGATCGGTGTGCGCGCTTCGATGTTTGATGAACGGTTCGATGTGGTGACATACAGAAGCATTGCTGGTGCTTTGATATTCAAGCGTCGCATATTCCCGATCGTAATGACACGATACATTTTAAAAGTCTCACCTACCGTCTTTTGTGTTGTCTTTTTTTGTCTGGGGCTTCCTCCTGACCTGACAGCAGCGGCAAACAGCAACTCTCTGCACATTTAGAATCCTTAGATTTATACTTGACGTCACTCTCATGATGAAATGCATTAAAGTATGTATGTTACATTTTACAGATAAATCGTTAATTTCATTTATATAATGAACACTGGTAATAATTACACACATGGGGGTGACATGATGGCGGAGCGGTAGAACAATAAGGAGTCACGTTTGCTGATATTCCCTGCCTGGAGTTTCCATGTTTTCCTGCTGCGTTCCCGTTTCCTTCCAAAGATATGCAGATTTGGTGACACTAAAATGACGCCAGTGCGTGTCTGTGCGCTCGTATTCACCTTGCGATGAGCTGATGGCCCGTCCAGAGATGGTTTCTGCCTCGTGCCCAATGCTTGCTGGAGTGGACACATTCCTGGATTGATGGATTTAATCATTAAACATCCTTTTCAGAGATATTGCGGTAAGGTGTCATCGGAATTTAATGGAGGTTTCAGGCAATTCACAACACAGCGAAGTCGAACCTGTTCTCACCGTGATGATATCTCGCACTGCCACCTGGTGGACTTCTCCAGATTCACGTAAATTACACGCGCGAGTATAAACAGTACAACACTTGCGTAGCAGGAGCATCCGCGTGAAGTATAAACCCAGCTAGAATGATGAACTTAACGTAACGTATCTGCAAGTGAAGAACTTGGATGTGAGCTCGTTCAGTTTTAGGTGACGTTTTGCTTTACCTTGTAATGTAGGGATGGAGCCGAATCTGAACACAGTAGTCGGATTACCACAAACAATGTAGTGGATTCTTTATGAATATTTATTTATATTATAAATTAGTTATCACAGTTTCTTACTCTTAAATGTGTCGATGTTAACGTTAGTCATTTAGTCAACGTTAGTTATTTATCCACTAGATGGCGGACTACACTCAAGGTAACATCAATATCAGGAAATTTCCAGAACGTTAAACCATAAAGTATTTACTCCACTTAAATAAGTAAATAATTCTTAATATATATATTGTCACAAAACTGAGACATACTCGAAGAAGTTTTGGGGCAGCCACCCGTATATTTTGGTATCCTGGCTGCAAAATCGTTTTTCATCACCAACAACAGCACTGATGTGCATACAAACGAGTCCAAGACAAGACTGAGGGTAAGGGGAAAAAGGGCAGGCTTTTAAAGGGGAAGACAGGAAGTGAGGTCATGGGAATCGGGCACGTGTTTGTCACTCATTGGATCAGGCCCGGGCGTGACATCAGGGGGGCCGGCGCCGGTTAGTTCTGTCTCCATTGGTTCGGTCCCGGAAGTGATGTCACGAGAGCCAGGTGGAGTCTCCCAGGGATGGTCTACAGGGAAGTGAGAAAAAGAGTCAGTGCACTCTGCCACAGCCCGGCCTGCCTCAGAACTGCCGTCACTCAAGCCCTTTAGCTGCCTCCCATGCGCACGTGTGTGACAATATATATATATATATATATACTAGCAAAACACCCGGCTTCGCAGCGGAGAAGTAGTGTGTTAAAGCAGGGGTTCTCAAACTCGGTCCTGGGGACCCCCTGTGGCTGCAGGTTTTTGTTCTAACAGCTTCTATTTTTAATTGGACTCCTGGGCTAACTAAGTGAACTGCTGTTTCCCAGATTCCCTGTTTTAGGAACAATATAAAAATTAGAAAACAAAGTTTGGAAAAAAAAAAAGTATTAAAATGTACTAAGCAGTTCTATGTGTTTTTTTCTTTCTAACAGTATTTTCATCTTGATTGTCATTCTACTTTTCTTGGTGTTCTAATTGTTTAATTAATCCGTCATTTACTGATTAGTGGGGCTGACGTTAAAGTAGTTGCAGCCTTTGACGACTGAGTGTTGTTTGCTTGGGTTTCTGCTCTGCTTGTTTTTATTTGTCATTATCAAGATTCAATGAAGGGAGCAAACTGCACAGGAAAAGGCCGAAATGTAATAAAGAGAGAGTTAAGCATTTAAATCCATAGCAAAAACAGAAATATTTCTTAAGTTTCTTATAAAAGTAAAAATCATGCTGCTGTGCTTTTCTGAATGTCGAATAAAAGATCAATAATAGCAGCTAATTAAATGAGCTCAGTGCTATCAGGTGTTGTCACTGATTGGGAATCTGGTTGGAATGAAAACCTGCAGCCACAGGGGGTCCCCAGGACCGAGTTTGAGAACCCCTGTGTTAAAGAAGTTATGAAAAAGAAAAGGAAACATTTTAAAAATAACGTAACATGATTGTCAATATACAGTAACAGAGTGTTATGAGTGCTGCTGTCGTCAAGGATTTGATTCTCATTATTTCTTTCAATCAGGTTCGTATTTGGAGGTAAACCGATTTGGTCGTGAACCGAAGCAATTTCCCCCATAGGACTGTATGTAAATACGATTAATCCGTTCCAGATCGTATGAACTGTATGTAAATATATATTTTTTTAGTTTTTAAGCACAAGTATAGTTAATTATACAATTGAATGCACAGCGTAATAGTAAACTAAATGTAAAAACATTGAATAACACTGAGAAAACCTTCAACAACAGAGAAAACTAACACTATTCACGATACAGCGCTACGACCCGCTCGCTAAAAACACTTTTTTTTAATGAGTTTTAAGCACAGGGGAAAAAATGAACATTTGAAAAAATCCGTAATTTAATAAACCACCAAGAAAAATAGCATAGCAACAATGCACGCTACGAACAGATCGCTGGAAACAGAAGTGAAAACAAAATCAAGAGCAGCGGATTCTTTAACCGCCTTCCTACCCTAACCCCTTGTTGCCTAAATTTATCTACAAGTATATAAAGAAATAGTTTTTGCTGTTAAGCAGATGCTAAATTAAGGAGAAGGGTCTCGTTGCAGCCTGCAATACTTATGACACAGGTCAGGTAATGCCCACGACAACAGTCAAAAACGTCCTTTGACGGAGCGACCCTCCTACAACCCTAATCTTAACCATAGGGTAACGGGCCCTAATGTTAACCATAGTCTAACGCGATGGGTGTTACGTGACTGACGCTGAGGGCGTTTGTGATGTTGGGGCATTACACTTAGGCACTGTGGTCAGCAATTACACTTTGCTGAAATTAAATGGAGATTGTTCATTTGAATATAGCACACAAGCAAACAATAAGCTGGTACGTATTTTTATCTTAGTACAACTTATCTCAAATTTGGACAATTTCTCAAAATTAATAGCTACACCAACCCTTTGCTTCCATCAGATGGATGCAGTTTCCACTACAACTGCTAGATGGCGTGACCAGTGCTTTGAATCCGATCCTTGGTATGTATCAAATACGCATCAACTGGCATTGGCGGGATTCATACGCCATCTTGGCTGCATTCAGGCTGGAAACAGTTTGAAGCGATTTCACGACAATCGTCTACAAGGGGTTAATCGTCCAGCTCTCTCTCGCTGCTTGTGTGTGTGTCGCGCTATCTCTGTTGGGCTGCCTGTGTGTGTGTCACGCTGTCTGTCTCGCTGCCTGTGTGTGTGTCACGCTGTCTGTCTCGCGCTGCCTGTGTGTGTGTCACGCTGTCTGTCTCGTCTGTCTCGCTGCCTGTGTGTGTGTGTCGCTGTCTGTCTGTCGCGCTGCCTGTGTGTGTGTCACGCTGTCTGTCTCGCTGCCTGTGTGTGTGTCGCGCTGTCTGTCTCGCTGCCTGTGTGTGTGTCACGCTGTCTGTCTCGTCTGTCTCGCTGCCTGTGTGTGTGTGTTGCGCTGCCTGTGTGTGTGTCGCTGTCTGTCTCGCTGCCTGTGTGTGTGTCGCGCTATCTCTGTTGAGCTGCCTGTGTGTGTGTGTTGCGCTGCCTGTGTGTGTGTGTCGCGCTGTCTGTCTCGCTGCCTGTGTGTGTGTGTCGCGCTATCTCTGTTGAGCTGCCTGTGTGTGTGTGTTGCGCTGCCTGTGTGTGTGTGTCGCGCTGTCTGTCTCGCGCTGCCTGTGTGTGTGTCGCTATCTCTGTTGGGCTGCCTGTGTGTGTGTCGCGCTGTCTGCCTCGCGCTCTCGCTCTTACTCGCTGCACAGGAAATGCACAGGGAGAGACTGAACATGTACAAACTGAAAGGGAAACTGGCTCGTGGATATGGTTCGTATACCGAGTGTGTGGTTGCAAATATTTAGCTCAATTACGTGGGTGGCGTGCTGATTTCCGCAGTAGCTGCACTTATGAATATGCTAAGCACAGTCCTTCACCCGCGAATATTTACCTTATATGGGCAGGAACTCAATGACGTGGCAGGCGTGATGACGCAGACGCAACTCCGCCTCCCACGGTGACCGAGCTACAGGCTATAGCTGTATATATGGACGAAAGTATGTTCCAGTTATGACCATTAAACGTAGAATTTCGAAATGAAACCTGCCCAACTTTTGTAAGTAAGCTGTAAGGAATGAGCCTGCCAAATTTCAGCTTTCTACCTACACGGGAAGTTGGAGAATTAGTGATGAGTCAGTGAGTGAGTCAGTCAGTCAGTGAGGGCTTTGCCTTTTATTAGTATAGATTATACGTGAGGACACCTTAATACTGTAATTCTATAACAAACAATATGTGTAAAACTCCAAACAGCATCTGTTCATCTATACTTTAGCTTGCTCGAAACGTCTATAATTTAGAAACTGTACTAAAATATTATATACCAGTAACGGCGCACCACACAATAACGTGCCATGAATCCACTTGACGTGAGCATTCACAGTTCTCCTCCTCTTTCTCTGTACGTTTACCATTCGTTGGCTCAGACGTTGATGCGTCTGCCGCTTCCTGAGCAGCTCTTCTCTTCTCCACCCTAGCGGCCCGCTTCTCCTCTTCTTCCGTCGAAATCTTCTCGTGTTAAAACTGAGTCAGTGTTTGTGTTCCGATTACTTAGTACGTTTTCCTTCATTTTTCAGTCTTCAATATGAATGATTTAAGATATGATGAGGTAGAGGAAGTGACGGCGAAGGTGGTAGGAATGAGAACGGCGCCCATACGTATGCGCCACACTGCCACCCTGCTGGCCGCTGACGAGAGTTTTTTTTGTTTTTTCTGTCCTCCCTGGCCATTGGACCTTCCTTTTATTCTGTGTTAATTAGTATTGCCTAATTTTATTTTTTAATCTATTTGTCTTTTTCTTCCTCCTGTAAAGCACTCTGAGCTCCATCTTTTGTATGAAAAAGTGCTCTAGAAATAAATGTTTATGCTGTTGTTGAATCCTTGCATGAAGGAGAGATTTCCGTTTTTATAAACCCCTCTGAAAACATCCTGTCAATATTGAGTGTAAGTTGCTTTGTGAATAATGGCAAGTGTATCCATTTGAAATGAAATCCGCAACTTAATGCAGTGTGCAGAAGGTGAAGGGGCCTGAAGACTTTTCTAATTTACTCGAGCTTGCTTTGATTGGTGGACAGAAGTCATAAGGCTTATGGGTAAGCAGTCCTGGTGATGAGGCCGTGACGTATAAGACTTTTGGAGTCACATTTACGTCACACAATTCTCCCCTGACGATACCTTTAGCTACATTGCAGTGTTTGCCCCTCAGTCCGCTGAGATGTTTAACGGCCCCTCTGTTCTCGGCCTGCGTTCGCTCATTTAGACTTTGTTGGCTCCGTCCATCTCAAGGGCACAGTTAACCTTGTTAATACCTTTCAGGAATTAGGAAGTTTCTATTAAATTTCTAATTAACTCGCTGCTCCTGAGACTCTCTTCATAATCCAAACAATTCAGCCCCTTCAGCGCATTTCATTGAATAAGAAGGCTGATGGAGAGAGGAGCGCGTATTTAAAAAGATAAACCACAGCGTATCGGGGTTATGGATGAGTATCGCTACATTCTGTGGAGGACATGATGGAAATTGCAGATAACTCAGTTATATGGGCTCACTTCTGCAGATTTCACACCCCGCTTAATAAAGAAATAAATGTATTTTCGTGTCATGGGGCAGCCTTTTTGCAAGGGGACTTTGTATGTCTTACACAGGGCGACAGGAGGAGATTGGGAGGTGGCATCATGGCAGTGGCATAGCTAGGGGCGGGTGGAGGGGGCGCACATTTTTGGGGGCGTCAGTATTGGCCAAAAGTCTCAGTACAATTTGTGTGTAAGCAGCAAGGTTCAGAAAAATATCACTCATGAATGAAAAAAAAATCCAATTCTCTGATTTGTATCCAGAAATGCTTTAAAAATCATTTTCAGACCTGCAACAGCATCAGACACAGCAGTTGGAATTTATGAGGCAATAACAAAAGTAAATAGGAAGTAACGTCATCGGGATCGGACGTGACATCATCATTGGTGGAAGAAAACGGGAAGTGACATCATCGGGATAAGACATGACATCATCATTGGTGCCAGAATAGGATGTGACATCATCAGGACCGGAAGTGATGTCATCATTGGTGCCAAAACGGGAAGTGACGCCATCGGGACTGGAAGTGGCATCATCATTGGTGCCAGAATGGAAAGTGACATCATCAGGACCGGAAGTGACGTCATCATTGGTGCCAAAACGGGAAGTGACGCCATCGGGACTGGAAGTGGCATCATCATTGGTGCCAGAATGGGAAGTGACGTCATCGGGACCAGAAGTGACATCATCATTGGTGCCGGAATGGGAAGTGACATCCTCCGGTCTGGAAAGAGACACCACCACTGGTGCTGAAAATGGAAGTGACATCATCAGCCCCAGAAGTGACGTCAACATTGGTGCCAGAATAAAAATGGAAGTGATGTCATCAGTGGCGCCAGAACCCGGCGGGATTTCCCATGGTTGGTCTGCAAGAGACTTAGAGAGACAGTCAGTGCACCCCACCACCCCCTGGTCTGTCGTGGAATTACTGTCATTTAGGCCCTTCAGCTGTCTCCCAGTCGGACGTGTGTGACAAGGTTAAGGGCCTCGCTCAAGGGCCCAACAAAGTAGAGTCACTTCTGACGTTTTACGGGATTGGACCAACCTCGATTTGATTGCCGGTGCAAATGGAAGGGAAGGGCCTTGCATATTTTAGCACGATAACGCTAAACCACACACTGCATCTGTTAGAACAGCACGGCTTTGTAGTACAAGAGTCCGGGTCTGCAGTCCTGACCTTTCACCAACCGGAAACATTTGGCGCATCATGAAATGGAAAATATGACAATGAAGACCCAGGAGTGTTGAACCACTAGAATCTTACATCAGACAAGAATGGGACGACATTCCTCTCTACTGTATATAATGTCTGGCAGTCCCTAGTTGTTAAACGTAGAGGGGATGCTACCGAGTGGTAAACACGGCCCAGCTGTTTTGAGACGTGTTTCTGCCATCAAATTCAAAATGGCCTGACTCTTTTCTTAAAATGGTCCATTTTCTCAGTTTTAACATTTGATAGGTTTTCTGTGTTCTATTGTGAATAAAATATCAGTTTACGAGATTTGCAAATCAATGTATTCTGTTTTTATTTACATTTTACACAGCGTCTCAACATTTTTGGAGTTGGCCTTGTACTAAAACATAAGTAATATGCTACTGTAAGAGATGCCCCTTCGGTCTCAGCTTTTAAAACCCGGCTGAAGACTCACAACTTCAGTTTAGCACACCCTGACTAGAGCTGCTGATTAACTGTACAGACTGCATTTCTCTGTTGTTAGTCCTTAGCATTAAAACATAAGTAACATGACAGTTATAATTTGATACTAACCCTCACCTATTCTGTTTCTCTTCTTGGTACTCAAATGTGCCACTTGGTGCCACTTCCCACCTGCCAAGTTGTTTGCCTACCTAAAAAAAAGTCACCACAGATAAAACAGCACTGGAATCATCGGGTAGCAGGGTCCTTCATCTGATTGGCTGGCCCAGCACTGACTCAGCTGTGGAATGGCCAATACGGGGGAGGCAGCTTGTTAGCTCGAGGTCTGCAGGACTCTGAACAAATCGGAATCCTCCTAAATATTTTAAACAATTCTGGCATTTTGCTTTGTAGCTTTTACTTGTCGTATTTCAGACAGAATATCTCCCCTGGCTGGGGATCAAAGTGGTATTTCTTGTTTGTTTTGCGTTATTTTATGCCATTTATTTTATATTAGCCGTGCCCCGCAACTCCGCCCACGTTGTAGTGAAACAGGACAGTGAAGAGGGCTCTGCCCGGCTCCCTACTCCTGACGTCACTCTTCCCCCTCCCCTCGGTCCGCAGCCTCTGTCTCGGATTAGCGCCAATATATCACTCCTGCAAGCGAAGCATGAGAGAAGTTGCAAAATCATCCGGAATGTTCAAGCAAGTTCGAGAAAAAAAAAGATCTAAATCCGTTAAGAAGTTCTCTCATTCGCTAACTAAGCAGATGTAAGATGCGCCCGAGGCTGGCACGTGAGTGAGTGAGGAGGGCCCCCCCCCTTCTCCTTAGCCAGCTGCGACTCTCTCAGATTCACACAAATAAATCAGTGTTGTAAGTGAACTCTGATTCTTAGCGCATTGAGAGAAGTCGCAAAATCAACTGGAATGTTCAAGCAAATTATAGAAAAAAACCCGATCTAAATCCGTGAAGTAGTTCTCTCGTGAAAAGCGGACAGACAGACGTTGGATTTTATGTATAGAGAGATTAGTGTTTGTCATGTTCATTTTTCTTTGTGTTTGTTTATAAGTGAATGCAGCCTTGATTACATCCCTTGTGTTTTGTGGGTGGCTCCCCAAGGGGGCGGGGCCACCTGCCAATCATCGCCCATTATCCTATTTATGGAAGGGCCTCCCATAGTTCCTGGCGGTTCATTGAATGCGCTGGGAGTGGAGAGTTTTTTTGGTGAGATTTCGGGCTACTATTTTGCTTTGTGTTTTCTAGACTTTCGACCTTGCTGTCCGTTTTCGCCCACGATTTTCAGATTCTGTATTGGGACTTTGTTTACTGCGTATCGCCTTGCTGTTTCAGGCATCTCCTTTGGAGCTGTGCCTTTTGGTGAAAATAAACCTTTTATTTTTATAAAGCTTCATCTCGGCCCTTTGGGTTTCTGGTCGGGGTATTTTCACTGTGTTTTCCCCCTCTAGTGGGCAACTTTGGAAGTTGTTTCTGGTACCTGTGTTTTCAGGACTCCCCAGATCATGACAGTACTGTTTCTATTGTACTATTGTATTGTATTGTATTTTTGAGGTGACCATAACAGATTAGCCATCGAGCTCAGTGAAGAGGATTGCTTGTGTTCTGTTTTGTGTATCATCTTCTATTTACCCCATTTTTTGACACCCATTGCACACCCAACCTACCTGGAAGGGGGTTTCTCTCTGAATTTCCTATCCCAAGATTTCTTCCATTTTTATCCCCTCAAAGGTTCTTTTTGGGAGTTTATTTTATTTAAGGAGTCAAGGCTGGGGGGCTGTCAGAGCTCATTGGGACACTTCTTGTGTGATTTTGGGCTAAACAAAGTATAAGTTGTATAACCAGAGGGTCTCCCACAGACCCTGAAAGTTCATTCAGATAAACTCAGGAGTAGGTGTGTTGGACTGTGCTTTGTCATTTTGTCCGGATTTTGGACTATTTTGCTCTGTTTTCTGAATGTTTGGATTGCTGGTAACTCCTTTTTGCCTTTTGAGTTGGTGTTACCGGTGGTCCCAGAAGGAGGTGTTTCATCTCGCAGGGCACCCTGGATTTCATCGAGAGGAGTCACAGCGCATGGCTTGATGGCAACTCTGGTCTACACCGGGAACTGAGAAGGACGTCTGTGAGGGCAGATAAGGAGGCGTTTGTTAGAGGAAACTGTGAGCGAGTGACACACCATCTGTGGTCTAGTGACCCACGTCCTGCTTACAGAGGAATCGAAGCATTAGTTAGATAGATAGATAGATAGATAGATAAGGCACTATATGATTGATAGATAGATAGATAGATAGATAGATAGATAGATAGGTAGATACTTTATTAATCCCAAGGGGAAATTTACATAATGCAGCAGCAGTATACTGATAAAGAACAATATTAAATTAAATAGTAATAAAAATGCATGTAACGCATTACGCACATCTGAATCTCTTCCTCGGAGAGTCACAGTCAGGGCAGCTGATGGAACGGTCCTTACAGATGACACTGCAGTTGTGACCCGCTGGGCTGGCTACTCTGAGCAGTTGTTCAAAGCTGATCCTCCAGCTAGGACGCTTGATATCTCTGGTCCACGGTTCTTGAGGCTGATCCTCCAATTAGCTGTGAATCCCCCAGTCTCACTGAGATGGCACAGGTGGTGAACCAGCTTAGACTGCAGAGATCTGTGGTATCCGGGGTGAACTTCTCCAGGCTGGTGGTCAGGCTGTCCTCCAGACATTGCAAGCAATCTTGGATTAAATTTTGGTAGGCTGGCGCCATCTCAACTGACTGGAAAACGGGACTTGTCGTCCCTATCTGGAAAGGGAAGGGAGATCACCTGGATTGCAGGAGCTACAGGGGGGTTACACTACTCTCGGTGCTGGATAAGGTCCTCGCTAGGGTCGCCCTCAATAGGATCCGTGATCACTTGCTCACCTACCAGCGACTGGAGCAGTCTGGTTTTACGTCTAAGAAGTCTACCATCAACTGAATCCTGGCACTGAGGGTTCTCATGGAGCGCAAATGCGAATATCTGCAGAGTTTCTTTGCAGCCTTTGTCGATTTTCATAAAACGTTCTACTCAGTTGATCGAGCTGCCCTGTGGGACATCCTGAGGGTTTGCGGGATCCCCTCGAGGTTGCTGGATATCATGGCCGGCCTGTCCACTGGTACTGTGAGTGCTGTGCAGAGTGAAGGCAGACCCTCTGTGATTTTCCCAGTCAATTTTGGGGTCCATCAGCGGTGTGTTCCGCTCCTACTTTGTTCAATGCTTGTATGGACTGGGTGGTGGGCAGGGTCGTGGGGTCCAGCAGCTGTGGGGCATCTGTTGGTGAAGAAAGATTCACGGATCTTGACTTTGCCAGACGATGCTGTGATCTTCGGGAGTCAATGTAGGCTCTGATCGGGGCGCTCGAGAGACTGAGTGAGGAGTCTGAGTGTCTGGGCTTTTGAGGGTCCTGATAAAAACCAACATCCAGGCCTTTAATGACCTCTTGGGCACGGCCATCAGCAGTGTGTCTGTCTGCGGTGAGAGTGTCTGACCGCGTCGGGAGGTTTACTTACCTCGGTGGTGACATTCATGTCTCTGGTGACTCGTCCTATGAAGTCAGTGGACAGATTGGGAGAGCATGGGGGGATCATGAGGTCACTGGAAAGGGGTGTGTGGCGCTCCTGATATCTCTGTGAAGGTCCAAGTCTTTAGAGTCCTGGTGCTCCCTGTTTTGTAAGACATGGGTGCTATCCAGTGTCCTGAGATGAAGACTGGACTCCTTCATTTGTGTCTCTTTGGAGAATCCTTGGGTTCCGCTGGTTTTGACTTTGTGTTGCTCATGGAGTCCCGAATGAGGCACATGACCTGCATTGTGAGGGACCGTCAGTTACGGCACAACAGCCATGTGGCACGATTCCCTGAGGGTGATCAGCCCGAGCGGTTCGACCAGGCCAAGGGGATGCCCACTTTACACCTGGCTGTGGAAGATAGAGGATCATTTCTGGGTGGAGGGGGACTGCCTGGGGGTTTGGTGAAGGATTTATCATGTGGTGGGTGCGGCAACACGCTGTACCAGTGCCTGCTCCCCAACCTGACCTGACCTTTTGTGATTGGCAGAGCTCATGTACTCACAGATATATTTTATAAAGATCCAACGCGGCCCTTTTTGTATGTAGCTGGGTTTTTGATGGGATTTTCCCCTCTAATGGGCTTTTGGGACTCCTAGTCGTAACATTGCCAATCCCTACTTTTTCACAGATTTCAACCCGCTTGCATTCCGTTAGGAGTGAACCCCTGGGGTCTCTTGGAGGGGCCTGCACATCTTCAAGTCCTTCTGATCATTTCTGCTGACAACACCTATTGGTTTATTCTTTATCACGAGGGTCCTGAACAAAAACAACCCAAAAATGGTGTACAGCCTTAAGAGGTTTTGAGTCTGGAGGGCCAAAAATAAGAGAAAACTCCATAAAGCTCGACGTCTGTGTGACGATGCGGGTTTGGCTCCACGCTCCCATCACTATTCGTGAGCCATTCTACCCAACACCGTCGGTAATGTCACCGATGAGCTAGACAGTTGAGGCAATAGACAATTGAGCAAGGGGATGGTATAAAAAAGTGCAAAAGTGCTTTTATTAAAAAACAATCCAAAACAAGGTGTTCAATAAATAAAGTGCAGTGCTTCAAAAATAGTTCAATAAATAATCCAATAAAAGAAAAACGTGGAGGTAAAAATACTACAAAACAAACAGTCCTTTAAAAAACGAGGTTAAAACATTCGAACAGGGAGCAGTCTTTAAAAAAAAACTACAACGACGACAAGCCTGGTGCTTCTTTTCTGTTAGCGTCTCACCTGCTTCTCCCATACGGGCCCTTCAACAGGCGAGACGCTCTCTGCAGCTGCCCTTTCCTGACTCAAACACAGGTCTGGAGACCTCCTGATCCTCCCGAGACCTCCCGATCCTGGCTTTGGTCTGGCACTCATCCCAGGCCTGAGACTTGGAAACCTTGATTTCCAGGACGCCCATATCAAGATCTTCACCTCCAAGCCTCTCGACTCCCGCTGCCTTCCGCGGCCAGTCGCCTTTCCCTGGTCACTCCCGCTACCTGCTCGCTCAGCGGGAGCAACTTCCAACTCTAACTCCTGGGTGTAGGCCCAACACCCAGGCTTCCTCGCTGCTGCCCGCGGCTCGTCGCCGCCCACACGCCTCAGCGCTGCCTCTGTCTCCCTCTTGCACCGCCTTGCTTCCTCGCTCCCTATAACCCTCTGTCCTTTCTTCCTTTTTCTCATTCTTTCACCAATCTTTTCCTTTTTTCTCTCGTTCTTTTCAGATCTCCAGCCGACTCGCACTTCTTTTAAACAGCGAGGGGCCATAGCAGCTGCAGCACATTAGCCACGGGAACAATCACGGATGTGGGCAGTTGCTCACCTGTGCACTCGGTGAGAAACACTCACACCGCAGATCGCCCCGTGGCTTGCTATGGCCCAACGCCGCCTCGAGTGTGGTGATTATTTATTTAAAAAGAAACGGCCTTTGCTCAGCGAGCTGCAGACCCATAACACCACAGTCTGGCATAAGTACACATCAAACATCGAGTCGAACGGTAGGTCAAATGTTGGTGCGAGTCAGGAGATGCTGGACGAAAACCAAAAACTGAAGTGATGATGGACATCTAGGACGTCGCTGACGTCACTTCTGGTGTCGGGCCACCTGGACCCGCCTCTTCCTGCTGGGTGGACTGAAAACCGGGAGCTTTGCCACCTTTGCCAGTTATAATACAATTTATGTTTGTGTAGCTCAAAAATCACACAATGGGCTTTAACAGACCCCTGCCTCTTGACGGCCCCCCAGCCTTGACTACCTAAGAAGACAAGGAAAACATGGAAGAAACCTCGGGGAAGGCAGTTTAAAGAGAGACTCCTTTCCAAGTCGGATGGGAGTGCAGTGGGTATCAAAAAGATGGGGGCCAATGCAACACAATACACAGAACAGAACAGGACACAAGTCATCCTCAATACAATATAATAGAAATATTACAAGTACAGAGCAGAATTCAACAGGAGATGACATCACGTATGAGGATGCCGATTGGTTCAGAGTCCTGGAGACCTCGGCCATCAAGCTGCCTCCCCCTACTGGCCATTCCAAGCAGTTCGGTTCTGAATTCTTGTCTGAAAAGACCTTTTCATTGCCATCCAAGTATACAAAGTGCCAGGACGGACCCCAAATCTTTATTTTTGTTCTCATATATCACTTATTTATCCATTCAATATTTTTAATGTATTATAACGATACATTTCCAGAGTCCAAATAGGGCATTCTCTGTAGATATTTAACCGAAGAAGACAAACTCCAATGTTCACGTTTGCCTAAACATTCAAACCTCAGTGCTTTGGAAGCTCCAGTTTTACACAAATGACCATTGAATCACAAACGACACAAAGGTGACAGTCATGATTAAACATATCGAGGTACGACTTGTGAGTCCCTTCTGTCTCTCTGGATTGTCACACACGAGCGATTAAAAGGGGGCAGCTAAAGGACCCGACGAGTCGCACAAAACCACAAGACGGGGGACTAAGACAATGTGTTAACACCTCTCTCTTTATTTTAACAGGAAAGACGAACGACACAAAACTCACGCAACCTTGAATTTGTCTCAAAAGCCTCGTTCAGATGTCCGAGCCGCACGAAAAAAAACGTATGGCATTCGCTACAGAACATACAGAATAAGAGTTCACATTCAAAACCCTGAATGAATAAAAATACGCCGACAATCTTCTGTCATGCAGACAAAATTAGGATGATTTAGGGGATTGAATACTTTTGCACGCCCTTGTATCTTGTGAAGATCACTCCCTTTTGCACTATGCGTTGTTGCTCTTTTTTTTTTTTTTTAAAAAGACTGGGTTTGTCTTTTTCACTGTGTTTTATTCTATTACAGAAAAACGTAATTTTTTTTTAATCATTTTCCATGCACCTTGGGCAACCCATCATTTTCAGAAATAGTGAATTGTGCCGTTAAGTGTGTCGGTAGCACAGCACACTGTCACGCGTCTGCACATTCAGACAGCTTGAGGACTCTAGTGATGGGAATTACTCACTGAACCAGGAGGTGGCGCCGTTACATAAATCTTCCTCCTGCTACAGGATGGAAGATCGATGACCTCATCAACTCTGACATCATCGGTGTTATAAGAAGTTTGTTATAATATTAAGATTTATGTCACTGTATCCGTTTTAGATCCTTTTAAATGTATTTTTCATTCTTTTTCTGTGTGAGCTGAGCCAGATTTAGCATTGAGTGTCAGCATTCAGGACTGCTGGGCCAAGCAAAGCATAAAGACAGACAGGGACAGCTGGAGGACTGCGTTGTCAGCACTAGAGACAACTGAGTGTTATTTGAACCTACTGCTTGATGTCAGCACGAAATTGTCTGTCCTTGGGCCTGGACGTGTAGAAAGCAGTATAAAAGAAGACTGGAGCATTGGCAACTTTGAGAAACCGTGTGGACGGAAGACATTGGTCCAAAATCCTCCTACGCTGTGACGATGAAAACAATTTCTACGTGCCGGGTCCCCAGAATCCTCGGACTGAAATCTGCCTGTTTCTCCCGTCTGTACTGCAGCGTAAGCCGAAATGAAACCAAGCTAAGTGTATCCTTTCTTTTCTGTGAGTTTGTCGGATTGACTGACAGACTGGATACACCTCCATTTTTGAGCCATTCTACTTATTGAACTGCCGTCTGAAATGACGTTCCCGTGTTTAATTTTTGTCCCATTATACGGGGTTCACCACGGTGCTCCAAACCTTTCCCCGACTTCTTTGAGCTTTGTAACAACACAAACTGGAAAACAAAAACCATACATACAGACACCAGGTGAGTTATTTTTTAACAGAATATGTTGTAACAGTTCATTTTAGTACACACGTTATATGGATTTGTTGTAAATACCTTTTAGATAGATAGATACATAGTTAGATACTTTATTAATCCCAAGGGGAACTTCAGATACTCCAGCAGCAGCATACTGATAAAGAACAATAATAAATTAAAGAGTGATAACAATGCAGGTATAACAGACAATAACTTTGTACTAGTCGACACCCACCGTAGCATACGGCGGTGTAAGAATAGGAACAGAAAACAGTGAGAAAGGAATTCAGAAATCAAGAAGAAAGAAATACTTCTTGAAAGACGCAGTTGTGAATCGGTGTTTTGCTGGAGACGACAGATAATGAGTCGAAAGATCTAATCTCAGAAAGAGCTTGAATTTCAGCTTCACCACCATAAACTCCAGATGTTGCCATGTATTGATTGTACTCGTGACTTGTTGTGATAACTCGACTTGCATTGGAAAGAACAACAGGAAGAACGTCTCCAAATCTGTCCCAATGTGATGCAACGAAGTCTACTGCCTTATGTCGTAGTGAGAGTGCATTGCCTTCGTCAACCGTTTGTGTCAAGAAATAACCCGCTGATAGGAACAGGCAGTTGCTGGATCCTGGAATACAGATGACGTTGTACAAACACCCGTCGACAGAGAAAATACGGTCGTTCATTTTATAACAAAGGCTTAGGAAACAACTGTCGCAGTATAACGAAAATAGCAAGAAGTGAAACCAATGCCAATGGTCGAGAGAGTACCTTCGTGTAGCAGGATACGGAAAAGACTCCCAGGCACAGACATGGCCGGAATGAAAGGTCACGCGGTCAGGCTAGATATCGGGTGATGACGTGACAGCAATGGGGTCATGAGAGAGGAGCAGGAATAGGAGGGATAGGAATCAAGAAAAGTAACGTGGGGGTGTATGGGAGGCTGCAGGCAGCGTGGGGAAGGGTTTGGAGGAGGACAAATAAGAATCGAAAAATGCCGTGTGGGGGGGACCGGGTTTGAAGAGGAAGTAGGACGAACCAGAAGAGAAATATAATGTATATAAGAGATAATGTTAAAAGTTTATCCCCCAGGTGGAGTTGAAGAGTCGCATAGTGTGGGGTCTCCTCAGTCTGTCAGTGGAGCAGGATGGTGACCGCAGTCTGTCTCTGAAGCTGCTGCTCTGTCTGGAGATGATCCTGTTCAGTGGATGCAGTGGATTCTCCACGATTGACAGGAGTCTGCTCAGCGCCCGTCGCTCTGCCACGGATGTCAAATTGTCCAGCTCCGTGCCTACAACAAAGTCTGCCAAATTTAATTAGAAAATGAACAACATTTTGAGCAAACAGCAGCACTCTTGCGCTTTATAAAATCTGAGATACATTTTACAAAAAAACAGATTTCCCCGAAAATAAGACCGGGTCTTATATTAATTTTTACTCCAAAACATGCAGTACAGCTTATTTTAAGGGGATGTCTTATATTTATTCCTGTACAACAATATACATTTATCCAAATACAGTCATGTCATCTTCTTCTGGAATGTCGTCATAATTCTCCACATTCAAACCCTGAATTTCTTGCTACACCTTTAGGATCCTCCAGGATTGGTGTGCGTGTTTCAATGTTTGATGAATGGTTCGATGTGGTGAAGCAAAATGCTGACATACAAATGCATTTGTGTTGCTTTTATACTCAAGCGTCCATATTCCCCAACATAATGACACGATACATTTTAAAGGTCTCACACATCTTCTATGCCGTCTTTTTTTATTTTTTTTTTGCACCTTCACAATACCATTAGAATGTACAGCGGCATATTTGAGCCACAGAGAAAAAGAAAATAAGGACATAATGAAATTTTTATTTTGTTATTAAAGTGGAAATTTTGGATTTAATCTCGAAATGTCCACTTTAACCTCATAGTTTACTTTATCATTAAAACAGACCATCGTAAACGTCATCTTAAAACCGACGCCGATGTTAATCGCTATGTGCTTCTGGGGCTTCCTCCTGACCTGACAGCAGCGGCAAGCAGCATCACCACACAGAACACGTGACATTTGTAATATTCCAGCTCTCTGCACATTTAGAATTCTTAAGATTTATATTTGACTAGCAAAATACCCGCACTTTGCAGAGGCGAAGTACTGCCTTAAAAGTTTTATTAAGAAGAAAAATAAACCTTTTTAAACTGAGGGAAAATATACCAATAATTATTTGTTAAGGATCTCTTTGTATACCACATTGTGAGTTCGACCCTCCAGTTGTAATATGACCAGGCTGTGCGCTGAGCTTACTCTTGAGCATGTAACGTACAGTTGGCCATGTGAACAGTAATCTTGTTTCAAATCTCACAGCTTGGATTGCTGCTGTCGTAATCGGTTTGAGTTTCATGGTTTGTTTCAATGACGACAGTATTTGTAGGACTTGTGTTGAAGAGACATTCGCCATCTGTCAAGCGTTGTAAGTACACAACCTGTTTCATCGATAACTTCACATCCAGCTGTTGAGAGAGTAAACATTCATAAACATCAAAGTGTCCACTACTGAAATCGTCACCTGTCAGTCTAAGATGTTTAAGAGGCATTGGCGGTTGTTGAAAGTTGTAAAATATTTGGCTATTTCGGTGCACTTGAAAGCGACAACCGAACAATTCAGCGGCAGCCATCAACTCACATGCAGAACCACAGGTGAAGGGCTTAAGCATTTCACTCTTCTAGTGCTCCTGTGTAGTCTAATTATCTCCTGTACCGTCATCAGTCCACACCTTGAACCTGTCCCAGTCATTCAATACATAAGACATAATGGATATCAAGAGTGAGCCTGATATGGCCGTGCAATATGTAACAAAGAGAATGAAAAAGGTAGGTGCCATCTACGGGCATGGAAACCACTCGGTAAGTGAGAGTTCTTTGATCGATGGTGATCACCTCGATAGACATGGTAATGGTGGGTACGGTTGGAATGATAAAGGAAATGGGTACCTGAACAATGTAAGGTAAGTCTAAAATACCTACACAATAACTATAATTGTAATAAATGAACAATAAAACAGCGGAGAAGCCGTGGATTAAATAAAAAGGCTGTAGTTATCAGCAGGGAGACGTGAATCCCGTGGCGAAGCAAAGAAGGGAATGAAGAGACCGGAGCGACGGACAGCCTTATATAGACAGGCAGCCAACAACGTGGGAGGCGTTGGGATGGGGCACCCAACGCCGCCTCACACAGTGACCGAGCTGCAGGCAATGGACGTATATATGTACGTAAGTAGGATTCCGTTAGCGTTGGGAACCTGCGTACCAAATTTCTTGAAGATGGGCCCATAAGTAACAAAGACTGTTGAAATGTTCAATACGGCGGCCGACAGTGGCATCATACCACCGAAATAAGTACCAAATTTCAGCCTTCTACCTACACGGGAAGTTGGAAAATTAATGACGTTGGAAAGTTCAATATGGCGGCCGACAGTGGCGTCATACCATCGAAATAAGTACGTACATCAGTTTCGGTTAGCACAGGGAAGCCGCCTATGAAATTTCATGAAGATGGGGCCATAAATAAGAAAGTTCAACATGGTGGACGTTGTCGACCTTATCGACCGTTATGACCGTTACGTGTAGAATTTCGAAATGAAACCTGCCCAACTTTTGTAAGTAAGCTGTAAGGAATAAGCCTGCCAAATTTCAGCCTTCTACCTACACGGGAAGTTGGAGAATTAGTGACGTCGGAAAATTCAATATGGCGGCTGACAGTGGCGTCATACCACTGAAATAAGTACGTACATTGATTTTGGTTAGCGCAGGGAAGCCACCTACCAAATTTCGTGAAGATGGGGCCATGAATAAGAGAGTTCAACATGGCGGACGTTGTTGACCGTTATGACCGTTACGCGTAGAATTTCGAAATGAAACCTGCTTAACTTTTGTAAGTAAGCTGTAAGGAATGGGCCTGCAAAATGTCTGCCTTCTACCTACACAGGAAATTGGAGAATTAGTGAGTGAGTCAGTCAGTCAGTCAGTCAGTGAGGGCTTTGCCTTTTAATAGTATAGATATCACTGCATTAAAATATGTATGTTACATTTTACACATAAATTGTTAAATTTGTTTAAATAATAAATACTGTTAATAGTTACACATATGGAGGTGGCACAGTGACAGAGCAGTAGCGCTGCCGTCTCACAGGAAGTGACGTCCCTTGTGATCTCTGCCTGGAGTTTGCATGTTTTCCTGGTTGGTTTCCACAGTGGGCTCAGTTTTCCATCCAAAGACATGAAGGTTTAGGGATATGGTGACCCTAAAATGATGTTAGCGTGTGTGTGAGTGTACTCGTGTTCACCTTGAGATGAGCTGATGCTCCGTACAGGGATTTTTATTTTTCTGCCTCGCACCCGATGCTTGCTGGACTGGCCACATCCCCGAATTGATGGATGTAATTATTAAACATCCTTTTGAGAGATGTTGTGGCAAGGTGTCCTCGGAATTTAATGGACGTTTCCAGCACACGCGTCGCATCGCGTGAAGTATAAACCTGTCCTTAGGCGCCTTACTTTTCAGCTGACGATCTTGACTAGGGTTTATTTTTGGGGTAGTGCTTATATTAGAGAGCTGCCTAAAAATCATGCTAGGGCTTATTTTCGGAGTAGGTCCAATTTTCGGGGAAACACGGAAGTCTTTTGGGAAAACGTTTTGTGGGAAACATTCATCGACTAGTTTTCATATTCCAGCTAAATAAACTATACCAAAAAATTACAAAATCATTTATTTACTGCAGCTTAACGTCTGGGCTGGACCAGAAAATTCGGATGGTTGAATAAACAAAATTCTACTTCCGGTTGAGTACTTTTTCTCAAATTTCATATGTTTTCTTTTTATCATTATAAATATCTATATAAAATTACAATCATCCCTCTGTAATTACGTTGATGGTTTACTCAGTTAAAGTAGCACTTGTGGTTGCTTTTTTGATATTTAGCAGGTGTACAAACTCTCACTGAGCGAGGGCAAAGCATCCGAGTTATTGTGTTTATACAGAGACAGACAACTTCAAAAATGGTATTTTCGGACTCGGGAAGGTCTAAAACGTCAATATTTATCAAAATCTCGAGGTCGAATTTATCACATGATTCTTATACTTTCTCCATATTATTTATTCGAGAAGGTAAAAAGGAGAATCAAAAAACCAAAAGTAACGATCGCCACTGAACTGCCCGATTTTCACAACCAACTTCACCCCTAACTAACTCAAAATAGGTTTGTTTCTATCCAGAGATACTGAACGTTGGCGGTGCGGCCACATTTATCTTGGAGGTAACTGGCTTCACCCCCCGGGTTGACCTGTGGTCATGAGAAAATCTCAACCAATCGGGAAGCACGGTGCACTGAAACACTGAAGAAACCCAAACGACAGTAACGGACCACGTAATGCACCAATCGCAGTTCCGTGCGTTTCAAGGTCACGTAATTTGGCCACGACAAAAAAGTAAACAAAACAAAAAAAAAAACTTAAAAAAAAAAAAAAACCAAGAAACATAACGTAAGCCGGGAAAGCGAAGAACCTCATCAAAATGAAAGGTGCTCACCACTGTGGTCAGATGGCTCCAAATGCAACCATCTTGAGGCCAACATCGCAGATACTTTGAAATGCAGATTTTGAATTCATAGATTTTATTAATCCCCGAGGGGGAATTGTTTTTGTGTACTACAATTGGGGGTCAACTACTGTACAGCACCATCCCTGGAGCAATTTTTCAGGTTAATGGCCTTGCTGAAGGGCCCAATGGAGTAGGATCCCTTCTGGGGATTTGAACTGGTAACCTTCTAGATACCAGCGCAGGTCCTTAGCCACAGAGTCACCAAAAAAAAAAAAAAAATGCAGAAAGACATCCTTGTTTGTCTGGTGACTTGGATCCTAATGGTGCCCGTCCCGCAGTCCCTTCACCCTGAAGTAAGTGGCAGGGGGTGACCCTGGTGTTGTGAAGTAGCCGTTTCCAGCTGTGTGGCGGCCTGATTCACAACACCAGCTGGCACACTCTGCCAGGAGGTGGACACGCTGCTTTTCCTCATCTTCTTTCTCCATATTTTCTTGGCACAGGCACGGATGTCAGGATTTCTTCATGCGGCTACCTGAAATGGTACAAGAAGAGAAATTTAGCGGAGGTTCATTTTCCACAAAACACACACTAAGGTGAGATGAACAGCACGCAAAAATATCAAAAAGGGCGTGAAAAAGCAGTGGAGGCTGGTGGTCTATCAAACCGGGGAAGCACGTTTTAGGCCCTACATCATAAAATGAGTCAATTAATGCATCGTGTTATTTACTGTATATGTAAATTCTGCCCTTCTTTCTTTTTACAGAAAATGGTGTGTGTGACTCTGTCATGCCAACCGGGAGTCTTTTCCAGAGACTTGACCAGTTTCTTCCCGATGGCCAGCCACCCACGGTGGCTTAAACGGTTTTGGCCCATTGTGTTGCTGCTGTCTGCTGTGGGCTGGCGTCCTGCTTGGGGTTTGTTCCTGCCTTGCATCCTGTGTTGGCTGGGATTGGCTCCAGCAGACCCCGGGACCCTGTAGTTAGGATATAGCAGATTGGATAATGGATGGTTGGATGTGTAGCTACTGTACAACTTGACTCATTTTAAGCAGGAGAGGCTCCTCTCTTCACCTGCCGAGGAAGCAACAATTGCTTTGCACTATCCATCACCATGTCTTTAAGAAACACCAAGACATCGGGTCGGTTATGCCTATTAACCAACCAGTCACAATTTCAACACAGGACTTGCGGCTCAGATCTCAGTCTCCCAGAATCAAAGAAATGGCCGTAAATTTTCAGGACACTTTGGAATGCCTCCTCATGAAACACCTCTCTCATTTCACCAGATTTCCCTGGATGGATTAGTTTTTGGAAGTGCATGCTTTCCAAATTTGAAAAACGCTGAGAAATCTGCTCCATAAGATTGTCTAGGATGGCCATGTACAGATTCCTGTAACGCCCCTGGAGATCCTGCAAATCCTGCAAGGAACTCATTCTGGACTTCAGAAAGCAGAGGACAGAAGCGCTTTCTCTCTACATCAATGGTGATCCTGTGGAAAGGGCGCAGACCTTCAGATTCTTGGGAAGTGACATTTCCTAGTCTGAGAACACCGCGGCAATAGACAAAAAAAAGTGCAACAGAGACTAATGGGCGCAGCCAGAAGAAGAAGAAGAACAAGAACAAGAAGGAGGAGGAGGAGGGACGGCCTTTAATTGTTCAACTATCGAGAAGGTTTAGGGATATGGTGACCCTAAAATGATGTTAGTGTGTGTGTGAGTATACTTGTGTTCACCTTGAGATGAGGTGATTTTTTTTTTTTCTGCCTCGCACCCGATGCTTGCTGGACTGGCCACATCCCCGAATTGATGGATGTAATCATTAAACATCCTTTTGAGAGATGTTGTGGCAAGGTGTCCTCGGAATTTAATGGACGTTTCGAGCCCACGCGTCGCATCGCGTGAAGTATAAACCTGTCCTTAGGCGCCTTACTTTTCAGCTGACGATCTTGACTAGGGTTTATTTTTGGGGTGGGGCTTATATTACAGAGCAGTCTGAAAATCATGCTAGGGCTTATTTTCGGAGAAACACAGAAGTCTTTTGGGAAAATGTTTTGTGGGAAACGTTCATCGACTAGTTTTCATATTCCAGCTAAATAAACTATACCAATAAATTACAAAATCATTTATTTACTGCAGCTTAACGTCTGGGCTGGACCGGAAGATTCGGATGGTTGAATAAACAAAATTCTACTTCCGGTCGAGTACTTTTTCTCAAATTTTCTTTTTATCATTATAAATATCTATATAAAATTACAATCATCTCTCTGTAATTACATTGATGGTTTACTCAGTTAAAGTAGAACTTCTGGTTGCTTTTTTGATATTTAGCCAGTCATGTACAGATTCCTGTAACGCCCCTGGAGATCCTGCAAATCCTGCAAGGAACTCATTCTGGACTTCAGAAAGCAGGGGACAGAAGCGCTTTCTCTCTACATCAATGGTGATCCTGTGGAAAGGGCGCAGACCTTCAGATTCTTGGGAAGTGACATTTCCTAGTCTGAGAACACCGCGGCAATGGACAAAAAAAAGTGCAACAGAGACTAATGGGAGCAGCCAGAAGAAGAAGAAGAAGGAGGAGGAGGAGGAGGAGGAGAGACGGCCTTTAATTGTTCAACTATCGAGAGCATCCTGGCATACTGTGTCACAGTGGGGTACGCCGGATGCACAGAAACAGACAAGATGGCACTCCAGAGAGTCATAAACACAGCACAAAAAAACAAATCACAGGCTGCTGTCTGCCCTCCCTGGATGACATTACCTGCTCTCGCCATCTCACCAGAGCCACCATCATCATCATCATCATCACCCTGCTCACCACCTATATGAACTGCTGCCCTCTGGACGGAGTTATAGATCTTTGAAAACACGGGCCGACAGATTCAGAAACAGTTTCTATCCAATGGCTATAAATACATTGATATAAAATATGATATGAAATAAAATAATTTGTGGTTTTATAAATAATTTCTCTTTGGCAGCTACTCCCCAGTGAAATGGGATTATTTGAGTGTATTTCTACTGGTTTCACTTTATCTCATTTCTTTTTAAGTGTATATTTTACATATGTTCTGCTATAAACTGAGATCAATTTGCAGTATCCTTTAGTGCAATAGCTTTTTTTTTTTTTATTAATACAGTAGAACCTCTGGTCACGAATGTTTCCGAACACGTACAAATCGGGTTACCATCAAAAAGTTTGCCAAAATTTTGCATCTGTTCCCGACCACACGCTCTGGTGGCGAACAAAAACACTGGCGGCCAGTTTCCCTACGCACGTTCGTACGCGCCAATGATCTCCCATTCTCCGTTTCCCATTTTCTTTTGTTTGCGTTTGCCGGGCCTAACAAAGCAGCTGATGTTGTAAAATGTTGACCAAGCAGAGGCCTCAAGTGCCCGAAGAGGTAGAAAAACTGCCGCTAGTGCGGTGGAACGAGAAGTGCCTTGCAGGGGATAACGTAAGCGAGGCGATCATATGAGAGAAAACCAGGAAGATTCATGGAGATTTGCTGAAAAAAAATCCTTCTTCGAGTGGCGAAGGTGAGGCATTTAAAGCCAGAAGAGGACGGTTTGAAAAGTTTCGCAAGAGAAGCGGCATTTCATTTTTTTTCCCTGTGCTTAAAACTCAAAGTGTTTACAGCGAGCGGTTCGTAAGGGTGTAGTGCAAACTCTTACAATGTTAGCTTTCTCTGTTGTTCAATGTTTTTACATTTAGTTTACTATTACACAGTGCATTCTATGGTATAATTAAAAATTTTTGTTGTTAAAAAATATATATTTACATACAGTTCATACGGTCTGGAACGGATTAATTGTATTTACATAAAATCTTATGGGGAAATTACGTTCGGGTCGCATCCAGAGTTTTGGAATGAATTACGGTTGTCACCAGAGGTACCACTGTATTTTACTAGGGGGTTCTGCCCCCTGCTCGCCAACCCCCAGGGGGTGGTCACTAGGAGCCCGTTATCCTGCTGAATGGCGTCAGGGCGCCCCTCCGTTAGAGAAAGCGATTGTTGGTATACAGAAGAGTATGTAGGGTGCGGCAGGAAGACGGTTTGGCCCTTAGTTATTGTAGATACTTGAGTATTTCACTACAAATGTCTATTTTAAATACCAATGAATAATAAAATGTAGTAAAAAGCAGGGCTGTGGAGCTGGAGTCGGAGACAATTTTGGGTACCTGGAGTCGGAGTTGGCAAAAAGTTAACAGACTCCGACTCCTACTAAATTTAAATGGGAATTAAAAAAGTAAGTTGAAATGTCCCAATTCACAAACCGTCATAATGAACTACTTCTCTGCTGTAAGAATAAAGCCCAATGCATGCAGTGCATAATGTTACCACAAAACGAACATGTCAAGTAACCATGAAGCACGCTTTTCATTGACTGTATGCGTCACTTTATGGGATGTAATGCACAGGTAAGGTGTGGCACCGCTTTCCATTGTGTCGTGTTCCACTGTTACAGGGAACTGTGAACCTAGCCTAAAGCCCCCCATACATTTGCAGATGCACTGCCGATTTTTCGGCCGTTCAACGAGTCATCACGCGTCAAACGCCTGAAAAATCATCTGGTGTGTTCTCAGCTCCGGCCCCTTCGCTATGCGCTAGTGAAGGGGGCCGAAGGAGCCAAGGACACAGATCTCCCTACCGGTCTCTAGCAGAGGCTCGTTCTGCTGATCAGCTGACGGTGAGTGACACAATGCACTAAACTTCCGGCTGGCTGACAGAGGAGACAACCACTGCAGCAGACAGAGGAATCACATTACTTTGGATGGGGGCGGTGGTCGAGATTTTCGGCAAGCTGGATCTGCCCGTCCATGTGGACACCCGCAATCTCGCGCCGCCAATCAATTGTGTTTGTCTTTAATCTGGCATTATAGTAGAGTGTTGGCTTCCTAGCCAGTAGTTCTGTGGTGAAATGACATGTATGTTGCCTTCCTTTCCTTCAATGGATGTAGAAAATACATTAGCATAGTATACACTCACCTAAAGGATTATTAGGACCACCATACTAATACGGTGTTTGACCCCCTTTCGCCTTCAGAACTGCCTTAATTCTATGTGGCATTGATTCAACAAGGTGCTGAAAGCATTCTTTAGAAATGTTGGCCCATATCGATAGGATAGCACCTTGCAGTTGATGGAGATTTGTGGGATGCACATCCAGGGCATGAAGCTCCCGTTCCACCACATCCCAAAGATGCTCTATTGGGTTGAGATCTGGTGACTGTGGGGGCCATTTTAGTACAGTGAACTCATTGTCATGTTCAAGAAACCAATTTGAAATGATTCGAGCTTTGTGACATGGTGCATTATCCTGCTGGAAGTAGCCATCAGAGGATGGGTACATGGTGGTCATGAAGGGATGGACATGGTCAGAAACAATGCTCAGGTAGCCCGTGGCATTTAAACGATGCCCAATTGGCACTAAGGGGCCTAAAGTGTGCCAAGAAAACATCCCCCACACCATTACACCACCACCACCAGCCTGCACAGTGGTAACAAGGCATGATGGATCCATGTTCTCATTCTGTTTACGCCAAATTCTGACTCCACCATTTGAATGTCTCAACAGAAATCGAGATTGTCTTGACCAGGACCACACCTCTAAATGCATTGAAGCAACTGCCATGTGATTGGTTGATTAGATAATTGCATTAATGAGAAATTGAACAGGTGTTCCTAATAATCCTTTAGGTGAGTGTATACATACAGAGGAGTCGGAGTCGGGGAGTCGGAGTCGGAAGATTTAGAAACTGAGGAGTCGGAGCATTTATCTACCGACTGCACAGCCCTGGTAAAAAGTAGAAGTAAAAAAGCAAAATGTAATAAAAAGTAAATAAAAAATGAAACTACGCTAACGCTTCGTCAAAAACAATATTATGGATTACTTTATCGTCTAACTTGCGTTCTATAAACGTTGCTTTTTTGCATTTCTGTTCGGGATATTTTTCTCTTTCTTATTTATAGGACGATTCTCTTTGTTCTTCACTTTTATTATATGCAGCTCTTTTGTGTTCATTTTCTTTTTTTGACAGTCATTATTGGTTTTTCTATCGCAATCTAAAATTCGATAATTTGCTTTTTTTCTGCCTTGCCATTATAACCGACTGCGCTGAAGGGCGAGTTAGCACCGAGTGTGTCACGGGGTGGGATGGAGAGAGGATGTGCTCAGTAGGAGTAACGATTGGGCAAGCGGTGAGGAGGGGAGTGGTCAAGGCTGACGGAAAACTATAACTATAATACAGAAATTTAAAAATGATCATTATTTCTGTTGCCGAGTCAATAAATATTAACCTGTTATCTTCTTAGCCCAGGGGTCCTTAATCACAGTCAGAGAGTTGTGTAGTGGCTGCAGGTTTCCTCTTCAACCAGTTTCTTAATCAGAGGCCATGTACAGGTTAAATCCTGTTGTAGTGAATTCTGAAATAATGACATTATCAGAATAACGAATACTTTTTCTGGGTCCGGACAATCATTCATTGAAAATCATGTTAAACAAATCTCATTTTATCCATCCATCCATCCTCTTCCGTTTATCCGAGGTCGGGTCGCGGGGGCAGCAGCTTGAGCAGAGCGACCCAGACTTCCCTCTCCCCGGCCACTTCTTCTACCTCTTCCGGGGGAATCCCAAGGCGTTCCCAGGCCAGCCGGGAGACATAGTCCCTCCAGCGTGTCCTGGGTCTTCCCCGGGGCCTCCTCCCGGTTGGACGTGCCCAGAACAACTCACCAGGGAGGCGTCCAGGAGGCATCCTGATCAGATGCCCGAGCCACCTCATCTGACTCCTCTCGAGCTCCTCATCTTATCTTTAAGGGAAAGCCCAGACACCTGCGGAGGAAACTCATTTCAGCCGCTTGTATTCGCGATCTCGTTCTTTCGGTCACTACCCATAGCTCATGACCATAGGTGAGGGTAGGAGCGTAGATCGACTGGTAAATTGAGAGCTTTGCCTTACGGCTCAGCTCCTTTTTCACCACGACAGACGAATCTCGTTTTAATGAAATGTAAATCTTTTTTCTGACCAAAAATAGCCAATGAGGATAAGACTACAATGTAAAAAATACTTCATGCCGCTCCTACACTTTCCACACAGAGTCTTGGGAACCCCGCAACAGAGAAAGAGTCTCTTGCAAAACTTCCAGCCTCAGGCAGTCCCGACAAGCTTGTAGGTGCGACATCATACAAATCGCCGAATCCAGAGTCTGGTGCTCCACCGAGCGTCCGCGTGGGCATTTGTCTTGTGTGTGGATACCGTACTGTTCGAGTTTCATAGCACTTCTCAAAGTTTTCTTTGAGATGAATAAAAAAAATAAAATAAAGGGAAACAGCGTCAGTTTATGCCAAAAGAAAAATTAACAATCCTGGAAAAATGACATAGTGAACGTATTGTGAAATCACGCCTTTATCTTCACCCGTGGTCTGAGGCCCCTTAGAGCCGCTCCCAGTAAGTTGAAAATGTCCAACGTAAGCATGTGGCGTATTATTTTAGACTATTTCAAGGTCAGTGATTAAGAACACGATGTTATTTTTGACCTTTGATCCTTTACTAGGCATCTAGCCTGCTATGGACCCCATCGGGGAAGGGGGATGACAGATTTCTATTACAATAAGGAACAAATGACTTTAAACATTTAAATTGAAGGACACATTTTAATAATTCAAATATATGGCACAGTGACTCTCGTCTTATTATGTACTTCAGCCTCAGCAAGTAAATCACTACATTAGTTATGAACACCCCGGTGCTAATTCAGACTTTTCTTCAATATAAAAATCCAATTAAAAATTCACAGTAACAAGATAGAGGCCAGTTTTAAAATTAATAATAAGTAAATTAAATAATTAATTAACTGGGAAAAAAATGTAGTTTACCCTAAAAAATGAAGAAGAGGGAGAGCTTCTGTAAAACATGGACGCTGCCTCACTCCTCTACTCTGCTAAGGAGGCCCAATGAAACTCGGTGCACACACCCTGCGTCTTTAAGTCTCTGGGATGTGAGGGGCTTTCCAGTACCTTCCTGTGTAGAGACACCAATCTGCAGTGTGCTGTCAGGATTTCTCTCCGCTCTCTTTCTTTAGGCAAATGTGACAGCAGTCCGCTGTGGAGCGAGAACCTCGCAGGAAGCCAAGATCAGAGAAGCTGCGGCACAATACATGAAAGATTTTTGCTGAAGGCAGAGAGTTGCTTGGCTTGGGGATTTTGCCTCCACAGATACAAATCCTCAGAGATATTACAGCTGTGATTTCGAGCGATTAGTTTATTCTGGCCCTCCTTCTCCTTCATAGGCTTTTCATTTTTTTTTTTGCAATTATTTTATTAAATAAGCAGAATTGTGCAGTCTGTCAGGTGCTAGAGGTGACACTTAGTACCTCATGAAGAGTAAAGGCACTAAATGTGAAAACCTATATATATAATACATAGATAGACCTCAATCAATAGGAAAGGCAATATATTAATGAGGACGGATATGAAAGTATACAGATAGGAAGATACACAGAAAAGGCACTATATAGCAAAGATGGGGACATCACTGTATAATTAGATAGACAAATAGAGATATGAAAGGCATTTTATGATAGATAGATAGATATGAAAGGCACTATATACTAGATAGATAGATAGATAGATAGATAGATAGATAGATAGATAGATGTGAAAGGCACTATAAAATAGATAGATGGATAGATGTGAAAGGCATTTTATGATAGATAGATAGATAGATAGATAGATAGATAGATGGATGTGAAAGGCACTATATGATTGATAGATAGATAGATGTGAAAGGCACTATATGATAGATGGATGTGAAAGGCATTGTATGATAGATAGATAGAGATAGATAGATAGATAGATATAACATGTTTTTATAACATATAATTACAATATATTATAATTGAAGCATGCAATTTAACCTTTCAAGTACTTAGCACAGCTGTTCTTATTTATTACCGTCTGTACTTCTACCTCATGAAGGAAATTTTCACATTCTTTTTAAAACACTGAATTTAAACAGCTGACACTAATTCAGACTTTTTGATATAATAAAGAGCTTATAAATCTACAAACCTACACTTGTATTGGAAATCACTGGAATTCCAATTATGTCAGCATTTTCATTTTCTGGCCAACAGAGGGCGACTTTTCTCCATTACATTTTATTTTCTAGTCAATTTTAAATTCAAGCTGGCAGCAAAGAATATTTGGATTTATTTATTTCTCATCCAATGTCAGTCAGTTAAAAAATGACTGGCTGATTGACACTGGATGAGACATAAACACACGAAAAAGGTTCTTCATTCATAATTTTGCAACTTAAAAACAACGAAAATATGTAAAAAAAAAAAAAAAAAAAATGAGAGAAAGTAGAAAAATGGAAAGTTAAAACATAAATGATGCAGTATGGTAGCACAGTGGGGTTTCTGTCTGTGTAGTAGAACATGGTAGTCTCTCTGTCTATCTATCTCGATCATATTGTGCGTTTAAGAAGCGCTGACCCTCTTTCCGTTGCCTCATCTTGTTGCCTTTGTTCACCAGATCTTCTATCATGTAGTCCTCCCTTTGTTTCTGTGTCTTGTTGCCTTTGTTTTCTGACCTTCCAGCTCTTATGGCTCTAATTCTTTGTGCGTGTTGTTGCCTCAGTTCTCCAGATCTGCTAGTCTTTACATCGTCTCTCTCTCTGTGCCTTGTTGCCGTTGCTCATCGCTCTTTACTGCCCTCTTGTGGATACCAGAAAACATTGCGCCAAGCATGAATGCTGGACATTTTGTACATCCATCCATTATCCAACCCGCTATATCCTAACTACAGGGTCATGGGGGTCTGCTGGAGCCAATCCCAGCCAACACAGGGCGCAAGGCAGGAAACAAACCCCGGGTAGGGTGCCAGCCCACTGCAGGGCACACACACACCAAGCACACACACGGGACAATTTAGAATCGCCAATGCACCTAACCTGCATGTCTTTGGACTGTGGGAGAAAACCCACGCAAACACGGGGAGAACATGCAAACTCCACGCAGGGGGACATTTTGTTATTTTATATAAATAGAATACTACAAACTTTATTACTCTTTTACTGGGTACATTTAGTACCTAACTATTGTTGGCTTTGGACTGCTTTTTGAATGCTATTTTCTTGGCTCTTCCTTATGATGTAAAGAACCCCAAACTGCAATAAATAACTCTGAGGTAATGAAGAGCTTAGCAGGAGCAGTAGCTGAGTAGGCTGGGGGGTCAAAACAGATACAATTTTTTTTCTCGTCTTTTAAAAAATAATATGCCTTTAGTTTACTTAAAATGTTGAAAACGAAAATTTACAGCGCATGAATAAAAATACCTTCAAACCCTTGGAGCACAATTCTAGGTACTTTGAAATTTTTTCATGTTTAAAAGCAAGAACTAAATTTGCACCAAAAATGCCCCAATTTAATTCAAGTTTCATTAGCTGTCCCCACAAAATTCCGAAGTGAAGCACCGGCAGGTAAAACTGCTTCCTGTCAGTTAGGGATGGTGCTTTCAAATTAACAACCTGCCTCTCCCACTCATTTATTGGTCAAGAGTCCTGTCTTTGATTCTTCCTGTGTGAATGGGCTTCCTCTGCATGCTGTCAGACAGATTGGCATTACCCATTTTGTTAGTCTTTGGCACACAAGACTTTGGCTAAAAACACAAACAGCCAGATACTCCTAATTCCAGGAAGAGTGTCAGATTTCTCTCCACGGGACCTCTTTGGAATGCAGGCTCAGCGCCTCATCTGACCAAATGATCAATCAAAGACAAAGTGAGGTGTCTCTTCAAGGCACCATTTATGCACCCAAGTTAGGGATCAAAGGACCAGAACTCCACAATGGGCAATGAACAAAGCTTTGCACCAACTGCCAACCAAAAAGATGGCCTTACTGTATGTGCTACTGAGGTGCTACTGGATGGAGAAGTACAGAGAAGGCCAGAAGGAACAGCATTGCGTATTTGTGGACTCAGAGAAGGTGGTGCGAACAGTTGGAGTTATGGTGCCCTCTGAGGGAGTTGGGAGTAGCAGGAAAGTACGTGAGGGTGGCGCAGGATATGAATGAGGAGTGCAGTAGGAATGACAGGCGTACATCAAGGATCGGCTCGCAGCCCTTTCCTGTTTACCGTGGTGATGGACTGGTTGACAGATGAGGTCATACAGGAGACTCCGCGGAGTGTGATGTTTGCGGATGACATTGCGTTCTGTAGTGACAGTAGACAGCAGGTTGAGACGAAACTGGAGAGGTGGAGGTACACACTGAAGAGAAAGGGAGTGAGAGTCAGTAGGAGTAAGATGGGGTACATGTGCGTGAATGAGAGGGAAGGATGTGACTGCAAGAGGCAGAGGTGGTGACAAATTTAAATACTTGGCTTCAACTGTCCAAAGCAATGGACAGTGCGGCAGAGAGGTGGAGAGACGGACCGAGAGACGGAGAGAAGAAAGCGTTTAAAGGACGGTGTGTTATTGTGATGTGCTAACTTGATATTTTGCCAGGGGGAGAAAGAAAAGCTCCCCTGATTGTAAATAAATCGTGTGCTGTGCGGCAAAAACATTGTGAAGGAGATGTCTTTAGCTGTTGTATGTCTCCTAAATCCAGGAGGAAAGTTCAGAGCAGCATTTCACATGCAGAAACAGTGTGTGTGTGTGTGTGTGTGTGTGGGTGGGTGGAGGGGGTCTTGGGTGGGGGCTAACCCAGTGTAGACTAGCTATGCAAGCTGTAGACACTAGAAGTTTAATAACTAGCTACATAACTTATCCATCCTGATCGTCACATGAATTGAAAGATCATAATTCATAAGTTATGTGCCTTTTTCTACAGGCAAGAGTAAGTTCATCTAAGCAATCATTGTTTGGGAATTGTCTTTCTACAACTATATACATATATACTTGTGAGCGTTGTCTTCAATGTGGTGATGTGCTGGGACATCAGGGTGAAGGCAGCTGATGCCTATAGACTGGAAGGGCTCGGTCATGAGCTTGTGTGATGTTCCACCAGCTTCTGCCATCTCTACACAGGTTCTCTAGAACTCAGCCAGCAAGCCTTCACATGTCGTATTATTAATCTGTCATAAGGCTCTGATGTGTGGAGCGTTGTGATGATGTTCGTCTTTCTAGACATTTCTCTCATCTCCACACAGGTTCTTTGGAGCTCAGCCAGAGTGACCATCTCGGTTTTTGGTCACCGCCTTTCTCCCACGATTACTCAGTTTGCCAGCTCTAACAAGAGTCCCGGTTGTTCCAAACTTCTTCCATTTAAGAATTATGGAGGTCACTGTGCTCTTGGAAACGTTCAGTGCTGCAGACATGATTATGTAGCCTGTTTTTAGCTCTTTGTCTCCACATAATTCTGTTTGTAAGCTCTGCCGGCAATTCCTTGGATCTCATGGCTTGGTTTTTGCTCCGCTGTGTGACCTTCTAATGACAACTGTGTGCCTTTCCTAATCAGTCCAATCCACTGAATTGACTGACAGGTGAACTGCTAACATCTCAAGGATGAACAACAGAATGGGGTGCACCCGAGCAAACGCAAAAGGTCTCAACACTTGTGTCAAGGTGATATTTCAGATTTTCATCTCCATCTTATCTTATATAATACGCTATACTGCGGGTGTCCATTTGTCTGTTCAGGACTTTAAATCACCTGTACCTCGCCAACCGTTTGGCCTGAAATTTGGTACACAAATACTACGTGACGTCTACTATCCACTTTCGGGGTGACGACTGACATCCAAGGTTATTATTATTTTTATTTTATTGTAGAATCAACTCTAGGCAGGGGCCAGCAGGGAGGCCATGTGGTGCATGTGTACGGGCGCCGTTCTCATCCCTACCACCTTCGCCCTACCTCTTCATATCTTAAATCATTCTTGGGGCATATTGAAGACTTAAGTGCCAGCTTAAGTGAAAAATTAAAGAAAACATACTAAGTAATTGCAACACAAACACTGAGTTAATCAGTTTTAACAAGAAAAGACGCCGATGACAGGAGAGAAGAAGCGGGGTTAGGGTGGAGAAAAGAAGAGCTGCTCAGGAAACAGCAAGCGCATCAACCTCTGAGCAAACGAATGATAAACGTACAGAGAAAGAGGAGGAAAACTAGGAATGGTCAAGTCAAGTGTATTCACTGTACGTTATCGTTACAGCACTACACAGTTACTGGTTTTGCTATAATGCCATGTGCAGCTGTTCTGGACACAGTGAAACAGAAATGGTTGTATCGTCATACCCCGTAAGATGAGCACCTGCTATCCTTTCTCTGAGGTCCATACTTTTTTTTGTTGGTGTTTGACATGATGAAATTACTTTTTACAAAAAACGATAACGTGCAGTGCGCCGTTACTGGTATATACTGTATATATATAAAAACCAATGTCTGTCGGTCTCCTTTTCACGAGAGAACTACTTAACGGATTTAAATCGGGTGTTTTTCTATACCGTTTTTACTCATGTACCACGCACCCTCGTGTAAGACGCACACCCTAATTTTAACAAAGAAAATCACGAAAATTGTTTTGCCCCGTGCACGACGCGCGTTGTGATTGTATAGGAAGCGTTTAGAGAGAGAGAGAGAGAGAGTGCGAGCAAGCGAAAGAGAGAGAGAGTGAGCGAGCCCAAGCAGAAGAATAAACATTAAAGAATTACATTTCCTCGTGTATGATGTGCACCTGATTTTCTAATGCTAATTTTCAGGTAAAAATGTGTGCGTGGTACATGCGTAAATACGGTAATTTGAATATTTTGCTACTTCTCTTATCGCATTAAGTATCATAGTTCACTTACAGGAGCGATTTATTCACACTAATCTGCGACAGAGGCAGCGGGCTTGGGAAGTGTGACGTCAGGACTGAGGAGCTGGGCAGGGTCCGCCTCACTCGCTCGCCAGCCTCCATTCGAATCGGTTTACCTCCGGCCACGTTTTCGAGTGTACCTTGCCTCCGCTTAGCTAGAAATACCGGTTTATTTGTTGATTTTTAAGCTTTCGTCTGTTTCACTATGATGTAGGAGGAGCCACGGGGGGCAGACAGTTTTTAATAAATTTGCGAAAATTCCTTTAATCCGGTTTTTGCTTTGTCCTTCTGGAGTATCGAGTGTTGCTTGATGAGGGAAAAAATGAATAGAAATGATTTGAATACAAGGCTGCAACTTCACAAAATGTGTAAAATGTGAAGGCGTCTGAAGACTTTGTGAAGTCCACGGCTGCCTGAAAACAGCAATGGCTATCAAGGAAAGAGAACACTTGGATGTGTGAGTATTAAAGGAATGCTGGCATGGTAAGCGAATCCTTTGAACAAATACATCTGTGCCTGTTATGGGAGTCCATCGCTCAGCAGTCCGTCTTCTCGTCTGTTACGTCTTTATCCCGAGCAGGTCAATCCTGCCTAATTCCTTTGCCATTGAACATGTCACATCGCATATTATACCCAAGCAATACATTTTTTCCTAATCCCATTTTATCAGCTTTGTTGCCCTTTCTGGTCAATCTAATAGCCGCAAAACCCACACAAGGGCTTTTTGTGCCAAGAGCTACTTTATGGTTTCAATTAAATGGCTCGAGTACAAAGCGCAGGTCCTGGAGGGGAGCCAGCGTCCTTCAGACAAAGAAAGTCAATGAGTTTAATTGGTACAATCGCAGACCCTCCAAACGGCTGTGAAAGTCCTGCTGAGACCACAAAAAAAAAAAAAAAAAAATTCATGAAGCGGGCCACACTCTCAAAGAGCGGCGACCGACATGGACAGCAGATGGGCCGCGTTCTCCTACAATCGCCACAATCTGAAATCCGATGCGTCTGCCACACGACTTTCCTTTCATAAAACTGCCATTTGGACAGTAAAATAAAGCAGCCCGTTATCTGAACATGTGAAAAGAAAAGTCTTGTTAAAGAATGTAGAGTGGGATGAGAAGGTTTTCAGACCCCTACACTTTCCAAACGCTTTATAACGTTGTAGATTTAATTTTAAAGGAATACATTTCCCATTTTTGCCCTTCAATCTACACTCCGTAACCCATAATGACAGGTCAGGTCAGATCAGGTGAAGTCGGGCAGCATGCACTGGTACAGCGTATTGCCACACTCACCACACGACGAAAGAGCTCGGGATCCTGTGTGGCAACCCCCCAGGCAGAAACGCAGTCCAGTCCCACCCTTTGAAAATGACCCTCTATCTGCCGAAGCCAGGTGTTACGTGGGTGACCCCTTGGCCTGCTCCAACAATGAGGGGGTCCTGTGAGCTGATCACCCTCGGGGAATTGCGCCACATAGCTGATGTGCCTCATTCGGGACTCCATGAGCAACGCAAAGTCAAACCAGCGGGGACCCAAGGATTTTCCTGAGAGACACACGTGAAGGAGTCCAGTCTTCACCTCAGGTCACTGGTCCTATATATATATATATATATATATATATATATATATGTTTATATATTTTAAGTCTGGCATCTCAACTCACTTGAGAGGTCTGAGTCGGGTAAGGAGGTGGACAACGCTTACATGGAGGAGAGTGGAGGAAACAAAGAGAAAGCAATGAGATCGTGGCTGATTGTACTAATCGGGAGAAAAGCAAGCGTCTACCATGGCTGACCCTGTTTTAAAAGACGTGGAGTTGAATTCAGCAGACACATTGAAAGCCGTTCAGAAGAACCTGGAGGAGACATTGGGCACCTGATCCATTAGCTAAGCAAACGGGCCTGATGGACTGAATAGTCTCTTCTTGTTTGTCAAATTTCTGATGTAGGCACCTTTGGCGTGAAGATCTTCCAGTTTGCCTGTTCAGATATGATAAGCACGGCAACAAGTTTCCGTGGGGCGCACTTACTTTTTCACACGACTGTAGCCGTCGTAATTTCTTAACATGTAATATCCTGACAGGGTTTTTCTAAAGTGTCAGCTCATACGGATCAGTCTGTTTGGTTGAATAGCAATGCGTCACAGTCACACGTGTGACAGCTTACAGGCTCGATTACGTGTGATTACCCGTCGAGCCAGGGGGCAGCGCTGTGCTCTAATCCTTTCTCTCTTTCTCCCTCTGCTGACCAGCTTGACTGATGACTCTTCCATAGCCTGCAGTCATTTCCGGTTTCCGGCCTCCTGCCTCATCCGGCCTTCCGGTTTCATCACCTGTTGTGGTGTGAAATTTTGCATGTAAGTTGAAAAATATTTTGTTATGTCTTTATTTGTAACTTAGAACACTAATGTCTATCATTGATAAGAACAGCAATGGTTTGATGGTTAAGAACCCCTTCCCAGCCTTTTAAGAATGAGTCTTTATAATTTTATGACAGGGTTGGGGGGAAAATGTCTCAAACCAGTTTGGCCAGTGATTCTCTGCTAAAGTGTCTCAGTCAACCCCCCGCAGGTAAGCCAGGCTGCCTAGCTGGCGAGCTTCACCTTAAATGGTTTTTGGGGCAGGAGTGAAGGTATTCTGTGCCCCATTGGTCTGAGGTATGGCAGTTTGGAATTGGCTTGTGTCAGAAGCCTTTAAGTGCCATGACGCCCTATTGGCTGTAGGGTGTGGGCAGAGAATCTATAAATGTACTTGTTTTACCTCAACTCTCTCTCTTACCAACTGATGAAGAAGCATCTCACACACATCATGAACTGAAAAGGACAACACAATGAAGAGCACGGCTCGGCAGCCATATTGAGACAGGCACGCGGTCTGCTCTGAAGAAAGCCAACCACAAAATGAGGACTTAACTGGAGACATTTTAAGTAACTAACAAGTCTGTGTGCCGCCTGAAACTCCACATTAGCATTTATCAGGTTGTATGGCTGCCAGTGTTCACTTGTACTTTGCTTATTGTTATTATTTATGAATATTATCAATAATACATTATTTAAAGTGTAAATGAACTCCTGCTTTATTACACCTAATTACCAGAAGTTATAAATGTAGAAGGGAAGGTGGGGAGAAGTTATAGGGTACAACCTTCTCTCTATATACGAGGTGCGATCTAAAAGTTCCCAGAATGCATTTATTTAAAGGCATACACACCAAATAACAATTAATGGTGAACAGTTCCTTCAAAATAGTCACCCGCCGAGTTGATACACCAATCCCAGCGAGATTTCAGCCTTTCGAAGCACCTCTGAAAGTTGTTTTTTGTCAGTGTGTTCAAGACGTCGGTTGTTACCGCTTGGATCTCCTCCACCGTCTCAAATCTGTGTCCCTTGTGCCTCATCTTCATCTTAGGAAATAAAAAAAAATCAGACGGCGCTAAATCAGGGGAGTACGGAGGGTGGGGAATGGCAGTAGACTTTGTAGAAGCCAAACATTTGCGCTCAATCAGAGATGTGTGAGCTGGTGCTTTGTCGTGATGCAAAAGAAATGACTTGTCAGCCCTTATCTTAGGACTTGTTCGGCGAATTCGATTTCGCAAACGCCTTAGAACATCCCTGTAGTATGCTCCATTCACCGTCTGTCCTTGTGGATGACACCCTTCACATCAAAGAAGCAAATGAGCATTGGCTTGGTGTTGCTGTGAACTTGTCGAGCTCTTTTGGGTCTTTCAAATCACTCATTTTCACGGACAACCCTTCACAGACACAATCGAAGTTTAAACGAGAACTGCGACTTGAAAAACAACTGGGCTGACGTTATAACGCGTGATAACACCTCCCAAGGACAACTTGAACTGCTATCTAGTGGCGATTGATATAACAAAACCCTTCTGGCTGCAGAATAAATGCATTCTGGGAACTTTTGGATCGCACCTCGCATATAAAATCCTAAGCCTAAAAGTTCAACGATTTCATGTGGAGTTTTTATGTCACTTTTTTTTTCGAGGTTTAAATCGGGCCTATTTTAAAACCTTCATATATATGTTTAGTATCATTCTTTACAGAGTTTATTGAACTTTAATGTGATGGTGTTAGATTTTCAGAATCTTATTCCGTTTTTAAATTCTAAACTAAAATATCAAGAACTCACATCCCGCAAGATGAGAATTTGTGCCTAGAGATTTAACCACGCCTGGGGCCGGAAATAAAAGACAAAGAGTAGAAAACAAATACAGCTGCTGTATAGGCTTTTAAATGTTTTAAGTGGCACACGATCACGCAGCACAGCAGCAGCAGCAGATCGAGGAAAGGAGGGGGAGGAGGTTAGGAGCGGGCACTGATACAGTGCATTGCCGCACCACCCACCACACGACAAACCAACTCAGAATCCAGATTAGGACCCGAGTGCAGCCATGCAACGGGTGACACCTCAGCACCACACTAGTTCAGATGGAGTGGAACCAGTGGGAGGTGTTTTTTTATGGTGGCTGGAGTGCCAATTCTGCCACCAACACCCAAGTTTTTCCCTGCAGGTTGGAAGGCCTAGATGCAGGGACTATTGCAGATTAACGTCATACCCAGGACGGAGCAATTGCAGGTTAAGGACCTTGCTGAAGGGTCCAGCAGAGCAGAGACCCTTTTAGCATTTTGCGGGATTCGAGCCGGCAACCTTCTGATTGCCAGTGCACCTCCCTAGCCTCAGAGCCACCACTCCGCCTTATCGAGCAAAGAGGAGGTAAAAAAAAAAAAGCTGTACTTGTTTCCCATTGTATCACCGTTGAAGAGGGGGATTCGGAGGAGCGACGGCGTCTCCTTGGGATGCGTTCAGCCCCACTCTTCACAACGTGAGCGGCAGAGACGTGAAATGGCTGGTGCGTAGTGCAGGCTGGTTGGTGAGCGAAGTGAGCAGGGCGGTAACCCCCTAGTACCTTACAAAGAGTGGTAGGTCTGTGAGATTTGAGGCATTCTGACAAAGGCTACATATTAATAATACAAAAGGGGGAAGTAGAGGAACAGATTACTCTACCAAGACAAAGCACCACCATATAAACTGCCACTCATCCTTCATCCTCAGTTCTATTCTGCTGTGAACTCGTGCGGGTTAACTGATTTCTCTTTGCCAAGTTTCATGTATACAGCGTGTGATGCCTTTGTGGAACCAGGGGTGCCCAAGAGCTGCCCTTACCCGACATAAGCAGACACAGGCTTTTACCACACAGCACCATGATTTTATTACTCTTCCTCGTGGGGACCACTCCACTCCATTTCACATCCCGCTACTACAACAGCGATCCAAATTACAGTTCCTACCACACCATAGGTCGTCTTCTGTCTTTCTCCCCCACCACTCCCTCTCTTCCTCACGGCTCTTGCCCCCCATTAGCAGTTGGCTGGCTCCTTTTAAACAGGTCCTGGGAATGTTCCAGGTGATTCATCAGCATCATTTCCAGGTGTAATGGAAATCCATTGGGGGACATGGCAACTCCCCCTGGTGGCCCCCCTGGGAAGTCTCACTACCCAGTCTGTGCTGGAAGAACCCGTGGTGATACAGATGCCCTGGAGAGCGATCTGGAAATCCATTGGGGGACATGGCAACTCCCCCTGGTGCCCCCCCTGGGAAGTCTCACTTCCCAGTCTGTGCTGGAAGAACCTGTGGTGATACAGGTGCCCTGGAGAGCTATCCTCCATTATCCCAGGTCTCTCTCCCCGTGTCCTCCCATCCCGGCCAGACAATGACCATGGACACCCGCCACAGGCGCTACAGAGGTGATACCACCAATTCGGTTTTGCAGTTTTTTTTGTCTCCCTTATTTACAGTCACTCTTGCGTGTCTGGGTGGTCACCTTCTGGGCTCATCCATGGTAAGCAAAGCCACCCTGGAACGAGGGGGGGCGCTGTCACTAATGGTATCATCTCTTTCTTCTCATTGGAAACACCCAATGAAGACAAGTGACTCCGCCCCTTCCAGTCTATAAACTCGAGTCTCATTTGGCCCCGGACCAGACCTACGGATTAAAAAGACACTGCAGTCCTGCATGTCTGTCTGTCTTGTTTCTGGTTATTAAAATGGGGCGACCCCTGACACTTATTTTGGAACCCTGTGTCACGGCCACAAACGCCAGGTGGTGGTCTTCCAGACCTGAGGGCCATAGAATAGCAAGCAGGACTTTCTTGTCCATTCGTTTTCTCTCGGCTTTGGGTCGCTCGGATGACAGGATGCTAATCCATACACTGGCACTTCCTCTCAGCAGATTATCAAGACTGCGGCAAGGAGACCGGCAAGGAATCACGCTGCTCTAACCCCCCCGGTGACAATACAAAAAAAATAAATAAAATAAAACGATTACCTTCACTCAACGGCCGTTTGAGTGGGATTTTCTGTCAGATAGGGCTTGCTTTCATTTCAGCAAATTTAGGTCACCGAGGGAGGACGGCCGTGCCTTCGTTCCTGCTAATGACTTTCACTGCTAGCGCCGGCACATTTTTTGCTGCTTCGGCTTCTACTGTGTTTCTATAAGACAGGATGCGTTCCTGCTGACCTTTTTAATGTCGGCCTTCTCCCTGTAGTGTCTATTCTTTCCGTAAAACCACGCTCAGATTTTGACGCTTCTCTTTAACTGTCAGCCTTATCCTCTGGCATCTTGACATGACTGTGAACTCCGCTTACGACTCTTTCCTTTATTAGACGATACTCTTTAATCTCTAGAAAGGCACTATAAAGACAGACTCGAATCATCAAGGCTCTCCCCCGCCCCGGGTTTCAGTGGGCGACGGCACAATTCACAATACTTCTAATTAAAACAAAAGTAAAAACATCAGAGAGGTGGTCTGCACTTGAAAGCTTCTGTTCCTCAGCTTCATTAAGTTTCATTGCAAAATCCGGTGACAAATCATCGGGCCGAATCTTTCTGCATCCATTAATCAGCTCCTCGGTGGGCTTCCCTCACAGTCAGCTGCCACAGCCGCACACACATACACACACAGTCCTCAGATGGTGACGAAGTCCCCAGAGGATCAGCAGCAGGCACATCAAGTGAAGTGACAAGGCGCTTCTGGAATGACATTAAACAGCATCCCCACCCAGGCCTTCTATCCCGGAGCGCATAAATACCTTGAAATCCTCCTCCTCCTCCTCCTTGCGCAGCACGACCACCGGTCCTTCCTCCGCTGTGTTGTCTCTGCCCGGGTTCCCAAGAAGAAGAAATGGGATTGCTCTCTTAAATGCTCCACCACACAGTCTGCAGGAAAAAAAGAAAGAAAGAAAGAAAGAAAGGACGACGTTGGATGAGCTACAGCAATGCCCTATTTAAATCCGAGCCTGCACAACTCCGGCGTGCAAACTGGAGAACATACAAGACGCAGCGACTGGCAGACGCCCACGGAGCTCAGTAAGCACTTTTTTTTTTTCCTTTCCATTTAGCTAATAGATTGTGAACTCCAAGCTTTTCCGACTTCTGATTGGTGAAAGCAAGAGGGAAAAAAAAAAATAAATAAAAATCAGTCAATCAATCAACCAATCGGTGCCAAAAACAAATTAGGCTGCGTTTTCCAGTCCAGCGTTATTGGGATAAATCAAAGAAACTTGGACGAAAAGAACAACTCGCTTACAGTGAATTCGGACAGAATGTGATAGCCCGTGGTAGTGTGGGGTAGATACTGACATCTGGACTTTGGCACCGATACCAGCTTTAACGAAATCCCGGGTAACCCCCCCCCCCATCTCCAACCTGCACACACACTCAGGCCCAGTCTGCTCACCCAGGGTTAGGGGTAACATTAGGGCTAGCAATGTCACTCGCATCCCCTGTTCTGGAGTTCACAATTGTGTTTCTTGTCCATTTTGGTTCATTTTTTTTTGTATTATTATTATTATATTTAATTTATTTGTATTAATGTGTTTTTTGTACATTTTAGTATGTGTGTGTGTGTTGGGAACTCTCACGTGTTGTGGGTGGCTCCCTAAGGGGTGGGGCGGGGCCGGGACTCCTGCCCAATCACTGCCTATTTAAGAGAGGGCCTCCCATAGTTCCTTGCGGTTCATTGAATGCGGAGAGTCATTGTGAGTTATTGGGTCTGTGTTTATTGTTATTTTTGAACCTCTGCTCTGTTTTCGACCTCGATTTTTGGAATTTTGCCTATTGTGTATCGCCTTGAGTTTTTAGGCATCTCCTTTGGGCCTTGCACAGACTTTTCAACATCAGAACACTCTGGACGAGGACAGGCCATTCAGCCCAACAAAGCTCGCCAGTCCTGTCCACTTATTTCTTCCAAGAAAACATCAAGTCGAGTTTTGAAAGTCCCGAACGTCTTACTGTCCACCACACTACTTGGTCGCTTATTCCAAGTGTCTGTCATTCTTTGTGTAAAGAAAAACTTCCTAATGTTTGTGTGAAATTTACCCTTAACACGTTTTTGATGAACTCATTTTAAAGTCACTGTCTTGATCCACTGGCCTAATTCACTTCATAATTTTAAACACTTCAATCAGGTCTTCTTTTGTTTAAACTGTAAAGGCTCAGCTCTTTTAATCTTTCCTCATAATTCATCCCTTGTAGCCCAGAATCAGCCTAGTTGCTCTTCTCTGGACCTTCTCTGGTGCTGTTATGTCCTTTCTGTACCCTGGAGACCAAAACTGCACCCAGGACTCCAGATGAGGCCTCACCAGTGTGTTATAAAGCTGAGCAGAACCTCCTGTGACTCGTACTCCACACATCAAGGCGCTATATAACCTGACATTCTGTTAGCCTTCTTAATGGCTTCTGGACACTGTCGGGAAGCCGATAGCTTAGAGTCCACCACGACTCCTAAATCCTTCTCATAAGGTGAACTCTCGATTTTCAGGCAGCCCGTTGTGTATCCAAACCTCACATTTTTACTTTCTGTGTGTAATTCTTTATATTTACTGACATTAAATTTCATCGTTCACAAATCTGCCCAAGCCTGTCTGCTGTCCAAGTCCTTCTGTGATGATATAACGGATTCCAAATTATCTGCTAATCCACCTATCTTGGTATCATCTGCAAACTTAACCAGTTTGTTACTTATATTCCTATCTAAATCATTTATATTAAAAATAGTAGCGGCCCCCTGCTGGTCACCACTCCTAACATCATCCAGTTCTGATGAGGTTCCTTGCACCATCGCCCTCTGCTTCCTGTATCTGAGCCAATTCTGCACCCACCTACACCCCACACCCTGAACTGCCACTTCTTTTAGTTTGATGCCCACCCTCTCATGTGGCACCTCATCAAATGGTTTCTGAAGGTCCAGATTAATAATCTCATCTCCTCCATTCTGGTCGTATCCTTTTGTTTCCTCCTCATAGAATTCCAGCCTGTTAGTCAAACACGACCTCCCTCTTCTGACCCCATGCTGACTGTTCCTAATAACTCCTGTCCTTGCCATGTGCTGCTCAATCTTATCCTTAATAATTCCTTCCATTAATTTTCCTGTGATGTTTCATGTTAAGCTTACTGGCCTATAGTTGCTTGGATCTGCCCTGTCACCCTTTTTATATAATGGGATGTTATTTGCCATTTTCCAGTCCTTCAGAATCTCTCCAGTGTGCAATGACTTCCTAAAAATACTGTAGGTGTCAAATATGTGTCATTTTGGTAAAAATAAACCTTTCATTTTATCGAGATCTGTCTCAGGCCTTGATGTTTCTGGTTGGGGTATTTTGACAGTGTCCCCCCGACTCCTCTAGTGGGCAACCTTGGAAGTGTTTTTGGGATTTGTGTTTTCGTGACTCCCAGATCACGACACCGAACTACCCCTCCGATGCTCACAGTTTTTAATCTAAACTGCACTGATACACACATCTTGTTATGACTCATGTGATCAACAGGGGGAGCCACAGAAACCAAATCCCTAACATGAACACAGAGACAAATCCTGGGTTCAAAACAAAGGGATTCATTTGAAAACAATACCTTATAAGTATTCTTCTCGTCTCTGCTCCAAGGTAAGTGTTGCCCCAACTCGCCTGGACAAGGCAGAGCAGCACTTTTATTGCAGACCCTAAAAAACTTTTGGTGTCCCGAAACTGTGGCTCAGGAGTACTTTGAAGTCACTTAAAGTCTCCAGTCCCTTCAGCACTCCTGGTGTCACCCACGGGACCCAACAGGGCTGACCCAAAGAACTACAAATCCCATGATGCCCCGTGTGGGGGTAGACAATGACCTGAATATATCGCCTTCCCCTGTCCTGTCGTTATACGGGCATCACAGCTATGTAAGGGCCCCAAAACAACTCGTCGTGCCTCACACTGGAAAATTCCCACTGGAGGGGGAAATCCGAACAAAATCCCCAGCTAGACATCAAAAGTGCCACACTGAATCTTCATAGAATACAAGATTTATTCTTCACAGGAATGCTCTTCAATAACAATGAAGCTCTGCTGAGCACAAAGTCAATATCATTTGCCCAAAATAATAATGGCAATCCAATGCAACCAAAGTCCAAATACAGTCATCCGAAGCAAAGGAAGAAACAGAGCATGAAGTCAAAATCTAAAAATCACAACAAACACGGAACATTATGGTAACTCACCACTCCCTAGCACTTTCAAGTGGGAGATCCTCTGGTTTTATAAGGCAGAATGGAGTTCCTGGGGGTGAGTGGCAGGTGGCCCCGCCTCTTGGGGAACCACCCACAAAACACATGGAACATGAAAAAGGCAAAGAAAATAAAGCAAAAAAAAAAAAACCAAAAAGGATATAAAACATCGATTTGAACCCTGGGCAGGGGAGAAACCCCAGCTGGAATATAAAACATACGAGGAGGGACCCACAAATTCCCAGAAATCAGTCAATACCACGGGAGCAGGTTGGAGCTGTCAGGTATGCTGGTAGGTTTCGTATGCCAACAGTCTTGTTGATCAGTCTGCCAAGTGGCATTGTGCGGAGTTCATTGAGTGTGTATTTCCAACATTTATCCTATAGTCATACCTGTGACTTTGGAGATATTTTTGTCTCCAAGCAAAAAAAAAAAAGCCCGTCAGGTCATATTAAACATCAAAACAATGACAATCGCATTTTTGCAGAAGTGGACGACTTGTTACTAGACAATTGCTGTTATGAACTACGAATCCCAGAACAAAAGAACTTCCAAAAATGCCTAATAGAGGGAGAAATCACTGAGAAACCCTGGCAAGTAATAAAAGCAAACAGAGATTCTTTATAAATAAAAGATTTATTCTTGACAAAAATGCTCTTCAATAACATTGAATCCCCGCAGAGCACAAATGCAATCCAATTTGCCCAAAACAGGCAAAATACTGTAATGAAGACCCCAAAACAGAAAGCTGAAACAAAGTCAAAAACAAATCATAAAGTCAAAAAATCACAAGAAATGTTGAAGATTATGGTAACTCACCACTCCCTAGCACTTTCAAAACTCTGAACTGTGGGAGACCCTCCAGGTTAATAATCCAAAAATGTGGATCTGGAAAAAGCATATGACAGGATTCCTAGAGAGGAGGTGTGGTATTGTATGAGTAGTGAAAACTGCAGTAGGATTGACGGATGCATTCAATGTGGAGGTGGGATTACATCAGGGATCGACTCTGAGCCCTTTCTTATTTTAATAGTGATGGAGAGGATGACAGACAAGATTAGACAGGAGACCCCGTGGACTGTGATGTTTGCTGATGACATTGTGATCTGTAGCGAGCGAGCAGGTTGAGTAGACCCTGGAGAGTTGGAGGTTTGCTCTGTAGAGGAGAGGAATGAAGGTCAGTAGGACCACCACAACAGAATACATGTGTGTGTGTGAATGAGAGGGAGGTCAGTGGAATGGTGAGGATGAAGGGAGTAGAGTTGGTGAAGGTGGATGAGTTTAAATACTTGGGATCAACAGTACAGAGTAACGGGGGATTGTGGAAGAGAAGTGAAGAAGAGAGTGCCGACAGGGTGGAGCGGGGGGAGAAGAGTGTCAGGAGTGATTTGTGACAGACGGGTATCAGCAGAAGTGAAAGGGAAGATCTACAGGACGGTAGTGAGACTGGCTGTGTTATATGGGCTGGAGACGGTGGCACTGACCAGGAAGCAGGTGACAGAGTTAAAGATGTTAAGATTTCCATTGGGTGTGACGAGGATGGACAGGATTAGAAATGAGGACATTAGAAGGTCAGCTCAAGTTGGGCGGTTGGGAGACAAAGTCAGAGAAGTGAGATTGTGTTGGTTTGGACATGTGCAGAGGAGAGATGCTGAGTATATTGGGAGAAAGGTGCTAAGGATAGAGCTACCAGGCAAGAGGAGAAGAGGATGGCCTAAGAGAAGGTTTATGGATGTGGTGAGAGAGGACATGCAGGTGATGGGGGTGACAGAGCAAGATGACAAGGACAGAAAGATATGGAAGAAGACGATCCACTGTGGCGACCCCTAACGGGAGCAGTTGAAAGAAGAAGAAGTAGTTTTCAAATTTATGTAGGATTCATTAACCCTTTGGCGAGCTACTTGGAAAGGAGTAGAGAGCTACCGGTAGGTCGCGAGTGACGTTTTGGAGACCCCTGCTTTAGACAGTAATAAAAAACGAAAACAGGAAAGGTTAACATGAATGGGAGAGGATTTTGACAGAGCGTCACACATGTGCGTCAGGGGAGCTCCTTGCTGGCTGACTCGAGGTATGTGATAACCCCCCAGGATGAGAGGACTGGGTACTGCCGCTGACCACTTCTGCTTTCCTCCAAGAAACCCCCCCAATGAGCGCACTTAGCCCCACCCCTTCTGGTTGACACGATATAATAAACCTGACCGTACAGAAGGTTGGTGTCTTTCACGAAATAAGCTGACCACCAGATGGAGCTTCCCTGAAAGAACCTAATTGCTGTAGGCATTTGTGCCGTCAAATCTTATCTTATTTTACCCTGAGTGGGCTGTTTGAGGAACGGCAAAAGGTATTTCTTTGAGTTAAACGTCTATAATTAATGGGACTACCTGGTTGGTGTCCCGACTTCTCTTCATAGCCGTGACCCGTCATTCCTGACCACAGCCTCAAATGACAAAAGAGAATTGCTCTAAAGTTTTTTTTAATAACTAAATGAATTTTTAGAACCCCACATCATATTATACCACATCCCTGTTGATGTTTTAACCTTGCTGATGCAAACATATTATAATGACTAGCGGGTTCTCCCTCTTGGAGTTTTAACGCTCGCTGATGTTTGCATAATTTCACAAGGACGGGTGGTCCCTTCTGGAGTTGCGAGCACCCAAATATAAATATTTTGCTTCTGACGAGTGGGGTGTGTGGCGAGCGACATTCACGGCGTTCCAACTTTTAATTAATGGGGAGTCTCGGAGTGTGCAGGCTCCAGGTAGGTGCAGGTGCTCGGCTGATCGCGCATTCACGTGTAAACGTAAGAGAGATCACTCAGGATACCTCATTCACACCTGGGATCAGGTGGGGGACCCCACCTGCACCGAGTCGGGGCTATAGAAGGACAATTGGAAGAACATGGGATGAGAAAGACAAAAAAAAAAAGACAGTCCGGAATATTGCTGGAGAGGCGGACGGTCAGGAGTAAACCAGACAGCAACATCAGAGTGTGGGAGAGAAGACTTAGCGATCGGACCCTGCGAGCGGAGCATAGTGAATGGTGCTCTGTGGAGAGTCCCCGTTGATTAAGGAATAGGAGTGCCGGATGGCAAATGAACCTCCCAGGTGTTTAGGTGGCTTCACGATGGCGTATGGGATAACGGGGGCTGGGTGGTCTCGTGGCCTCACAGCCCCTGCAGATTTTTTTTTTTTTTTCTCCAACCCTTCCTGTCCTCTTGGCCATTGGACCTTACTTTATTCTTTGTTAATTAGCATTGCCTAATCTTATTTTTATATCTTGTAAAGCACTTTGAGCTCCATCATCTGCATGAAAATGTGCTACAGAAATAAATGTTGTTGCCATTGTTGAAGCTGTGGGCGTCCCCGAGGATGCCAGTTGAGGCAACGGGAGTCAGGAGAGCTGGTCATGGCTGTCTGCGTCTTCTGCCAGTCGGAAGACCCTCTGGGTTGAGCTGGGGAGACGTGTGGTGAAGGACGTGCTGGGTTGGCGGAGGAGGAACTTACTGCTGATAAGCACTTTCAGCTACATTATTTGTATGAAAATGCGCTATATAAATAAATGTTGTTGATATGGTATAACCAGACATTGAGCATTGAACTGTTTTATCCAGATTTTAGACTTGGTTTTGATGCTCCATGTTACTCTGGATTTTAAGGATTATTTACGGATGTACAACACATTTTGGACACAATGTCTTTTATAAAAACACCGATTCACTTTGTGCCAACCCCTTGCTGACTCTGTGTGTCCTCATTTGCCCGGCTCATCTCAATTTATGACTATCAACAGTTCCGCATTCAAGATTCTCCTGGAAGTAACCTGGGAAAATGGAGGCAACCTGGACTGCCACAGGGCGTAGCCGGAGTGTGAGATGCCACTATACAACCACATTTGCTTCCAGTACAAAAATTAAATTCATGTTAAACTATTACCATTGTAAAAACTGGGTACTTTAGTGTACCTATAATTAAAAAAAAAAAAAAAACAAACTACACAACATCAGTCCAGGGACGATGGAAAGAGCTTCTGTAAAAAGCCACATTTTTCCATACCGGGAATTACCATTTATTTGACACCCACTTCATGCCCACCCTACCTGGAAAGCGGTCTCTCTTTGAACTGCCTTTCTCGAGGTTTCTGCCATTTTTTCCCCTGCAAGGGTTTTTTTTTGGGAGTTTTTTTCTTGTCTGAAAAAATGTCCTGTCTGATGAGACAAAAATGGAGTTATTTGGTCAGAACAAAAAGCACTTTGCATGGCGGAAGAAGAACATGGCATTCCAAGTAAAACACCTGCTACCTCCTGTCAAATGTGGTGGAGGTTCCATCATCCTGTGGGGCTGTGTGGCCAGTTCAGGGACTGGGGCCCTTGTTAAAGTCGAGGGTCGGATGAATTCAACCGAATATCAACAAATTCTTCAGGATAATGTTCAAGCATCAGTCACAAAGTTGAAGTTACATGGGGTTGGATATTCCAACAAGACAATGACCTAAAACACAGTTGGAAATCTACAAAGACATTCCTGCAGAGGGAGAAGTACAATGTTCTGGAATGGCCGTCACAGTCCCCTGACTTGAATATCATTGAAAATCTATGGGATGATTTGAAGCAGGCTGTCCATCAAATTGAACTGAACTGGAGAGATTTTGTATGAAGAATGGTCAGAAATACCTCCATCCAGAATCCAGACACTCATCACAGGCTACAGGAGGACAGCGTCGAGAGGCTCAAAGGAGCAAAAGGAGGCTCAACTAAGTATTGATGTCATATCTCTGTTGGGTGCCCACATTTATGAACCTGTCTAATTTTATTATGATGTATATTTCATATTTTCTGTTAATCAAATAAACTTAATGTCACTGCTGAAATCCTACTGTGTCCATAAGGCATGTCAGATATTAAAAGGAAGTTGCTACTTTGAAAGCTCAGCCAATGAGAAACAAGAATCCAAAGAATTAAGAGGGGTTCTGACACTTTTTCATATGACTGTACATTAAAAAATAAAATTAGGCAATACTAATTAACATAGAATAAAAATAAGGTCTGATGGCCAGGGAGGACAGGAAAAAAACAAAAAACAAAAAAACTCCAGATGGCTGGAGAAAAAAATAAAATCTGCAGGGGTTCCGAGGCCACGAGACCATCCAGCCCCCTTGTGGGGCGCACATAAGTTTAATACATTTAATCAATTAATAGAATAGCTACTTTCATCAAAAAATATAAAAAAACAACATTGTAATTGCCCACCATGCTAAACAAGTTTCAAAAACTGTTTGAAACAATTAATTTATGTGCGCCCCATGAAAATTGCGGTAAAAGAAAAAAATATTTTTTGCTTTTTAGTGCATTTGTAGCTAAAGTAAATAAAATTGTTTTACTTAAAACATTTTTGAATATATTTTTTCTATTGTATCAATCTGTCGTTACAACATTTTGGCGTATCAGCATATAAAAACTGGCTTTTATAAATCCAAATTTTTGGTTTTGATTTAGAATTGCTGGGGAGGTTTGGGTTATAGGGCTCAAACACTGGGGGGGCAGAGTTCTGAGGGTTAAAATAGATTGGTTTCTTTTTAGGACCTTTTTGGCTTTGGTTCTCACATTTTTGTTACTGACTTTTTGGGATTATTCTTGAGGATTTTCTATTTTTGGATTGCTGTTTTGGATTATTTTTATTTTTGTTGTATATTCCTATTCATGTCAATAAATCCTGCTTTTTGTGGCCTTTCTCTATACAAGCCAGGGGTTTATGGTGAATCCCTGCCTTATGGGGTTTAACAGAATATATTTTTTGAACTTTGAGACTGAAGAGCAATTTGGCCAGATCCCTTTGACATTATTTTGTTCCTGAAATTAAAAACTGAAACTTGAGGGGAAAGAAGATTTGCTACTGTGTTGGAAATCCAGGGGGGAAAAAAACAACAACACGGGAAGCTCTAGACATAGTAACAAAAAAATGAGGGTGGAAAAACGTTAAGAGGAATGGGAGAAGCCCTAGGACAAGTGGAAGGCATTTGAAGGGGACTAAAAAGGTTTATAATATATATATATATATATTGTAGCAGTAGGGGGCAGTAGTGCAGCCTTGAACCCTCAGGTACAACTCCAGACACCAGGTAAAAGTCCACGACCTTTTAATTTTTTTCCACAGTGCACCAAGCACCTTCCACATTACTCATAAATAAACTCTTTAAACAAACCACTACTATTAAACTCTCCTCCTCGCCCAGACACTTTGCTCCTCCACCTCCCAGCACAGCTCAGTGTCTGGACTGAGGCACCGTCCTTTTATAGCCCCTGACCCGGAGGTGTTCCTGTCCCAGCAGTCCACAGTTCCTTATTCCTTCCGGGTCAGGGCAATCAGTCTTTTACTTCACCCCGGGAGCACGCCATTCCTTCCCGTCACGTGACTGTGACGTACTCCCGGGTCATAAGGCACAACAGATCCCACAAGTCCCCCCACAGCGACTCCTGGTGGTCCCCAAGGTATCCAGCAGGGCTGTGTATAAACACTACAGAGTCCATAAGGCCCTGCTGGACCTCGGGGCACGATCCTGGTGTCGGGAGAGCTCCTCCTGTCGGCCTGGGGGTGCGGACCGGCCTGGGAAGCCGGCAGTCTTCCACAATATATATATATATATTTTTTAGCAGTTTCGGAATTTTTGGGTCCACTCCTCGCATGCAACGTCCTTGACATGAGGGCCTACAGGACAAATGAGACCCTCCCTGCCCCAGTACAATTCCGGCAACCTCATGTATTTTATCTCAGTTCAGAATAGAACCTTCTACCATAAAAAAAGTCACTTTATCCTTCAAAAAAGAGTAAAGCAAATTTCAAAAAATGAATCTAATGGTTGCTTTTCTTCCAAAACATCACTTGGGTAATTCCCATCATATCCCTACTGTAGCCGTGCACTTTGATGAATCAAAATTTCAAGTGCTTCTTTTCTCAGAATGATTTTTTTGCTGTTGTCTGTGCCCCTTGTGTTATCTGTTAACAGCATGACATCAGGCTGTCAATTTTTTATAAGATGCCTCCTGCAGATTGTTTTCAGGTTGCATTTAGGAAATTCTGTAAAAAGATGAATTATTTCTGCGTTAAGAAGAAAACAAAATGCCAAATGCTGTCCTCCTGAGGGACGACTTACAGAAGGAATTGAGGCATATGGAGCAATTTGAGTTTTTCACATGTTGTCCGTGTAAGGAGGCAGCAGAATTTTAGTGTGATTACTGTTAGATTGCACGCCACTGCACTATGGTGTAAAGACTGTGTCATGCATTTCCTCCTGATACACGTCTTTTGGATACAAACAAAACTGTCATGAATGGAGTAGAAAAGAAACTAAGAAGCAGGCCAGAAACATATCTGGTCTGCCCAGCAAAGGTAACCTTAACTTAAGCTAATGCCACCTACTGGCTTCAACTGGAGCAGGCCCCAACAATTGGAAGCTGGTAAAAAAAACTTAGTTAAGTACAAAAAAAAAAATATCATAAAAGGCCCACCAGTGGAAGAGTGAATGAACCTTTGGCTAATTATCAAAAGAGCAAACATAATAAAAAAGGTGAATTTTTCAAAAGCACTGTGTCGAGGATGCCAGGGGGCAACGACCCGGCCGGGACGCCTTGAAGGACCGAAAGTGGGCATGCGCCCATCTGGGATCACGTGGGGGCCGCCTTCCTGGTTGCTTTGGGGAGCCACGGGTTGAGGGCATGGAAGCCCCACCCTGTAGGGGCCCGTGGTCACCGCCAGGAGGCGCCCCAATGCCTTGGGGACCTGTTACCTCAGCACTTCCGCCACACCAGGAAGTGCTGGGGGGAAGATTTAAGAGGACACCCGGTGAGCTGCCGGGAGAACGGCCGGCACTTCCGCCACGCTGGGGCGTGGCCAACGGGGGAGTGTCGGGAACACATGGAGCTCATCCGGGATATGAATAAAAGGGGCCGTCTCCCTTCATTCAAGGCTGGAGTCGGGTGGAAGAAGGACGAGGCAAGAGAGGAGTGTGGAGGCGGCCCGAAGAAAAGGCATTTGTGTGGCCAGGACTGTGTGTTGGGGTTGGATTGTGCACGGACTGAGTCTTCGTGACGTAATAATTGTACATAGTATTGTAAATAAAATGTGTGGTGGTGAAAAACAACATGTCCGCTTGTCTGTGTTCGGGTCGGCTCCACAACTTATAAAAAAAACAAGGTCTCAAAAAAGCACCAATAGCACAGACGGACTTGGCCTAAAAATAGACAATCCAGAAACAAACAATGTCCTAAGGCATAATCTAAATTCAAAATTAGCAATAGCAAGAACACAGAGAACGCACCAATACCTGACTTCCGCCATGTATACCAATGAACTGCATAAATGTACCGCATTTATATGGCTGGCGGTTCTTAGATGGAGAGGGACAGGTGGCTCGGCCTTCTGGGGAACCACCCACAATACATAACAAACATAACAGAATACAGTGATCCCTCGCTATATCGCGCTTCGACTTTCACGGCTTCACTCCATCGCAGATTTTAAATGTAAGCATATCTAAATATATATCACGGATTTTTCGCTGGTTCGCGGATTTCTGCAGACAATGGGTCTTTTAATTTATGGTACATGCTTCCTCAGTTTGTTTGCCCAGGTGATTTCATACAAGGGACGCTATTGGCGGATGGCTTAGAAGCTACCCAATCAGAGCATGTATTACATATTAACTAAAACTCCTCAATGATATACGATATGCTTCCCGTGCGGTGCTTGATTGTTTGCTTTTCTCTGTCTCTCTCACTCTCTCTGCCTGATGGAGGGGTTGTGAGCACAGAGGCTGTTTGCACAGAGGATACGGACGCTCCTCTACAAAATGCCGCTTTATCGCGGTGCTTCTGCATACTTAAAAGTACGTATTGATTTTTTGATTGTTTGCTTTTCTCACTCTCTCTCTCTCTCTCTGACATTCTCTGCTCCTGACGGCGCTCCTTTGAAGAGAAGATATGTTTGCATTCTTTTAATTGTGAGAAAGAACTGTCATCTCTGTCTTGTCATGGAGCACAGTTGAAACTTTTGACTAAAGGGTGTAATTTCATGTCTAGAGGGCTCTAATAATGTTAACAGTGTGGGAGAGTTTATAAGGGCTTAAAATATATAAAAATAACCATCCAAACATATGGTTTCTACTTCGTGGATTTTCATCTATTGCGGGGGGTTCTGGAACGCAACCCCCACGATCGAGGAGGGATTACTGTACATACTTCCACAGAGAAACATAATGACATAAATCTGAAATATTAGGAACATATTATAGACATATAAAAAGTATTGTAAATTACACAGAAAACATATAAAAAAGAAGTATAAACAGAAAATACAGAACATTACGGGTGGACACATAACAGAAACTTCTGAAGACTGTTATGTTTCAGCCAGGGTTCAAATTCTTCTTTTATGTCCATTTTGTTCATTTTTGATTCTTTCGTTTATTTCAATACTGTGGATCATTTAGTTTCTATTTGTTTATGTATTTATGTTCTTTGTTTTTTGTCAGAGGTTCCCCCAAGAGGAAGTCCTTCTGGTCATCAGACTTAAGGGACCAACCCCAGCACCATAAAGAAATGCCCTTGCGGTTCATTGAATACACTTGGTGATTTTGGTGTTTTTGGGACATGTATGTTTTGGGATTGTCTTTCAGGCAATTCTTGCTGTGCACTCTTTGGAGCTTTTTTGTCAAGTATTGTATATACTCGCGTATAAGTCGGTCCTGAAACCCGAAAAATCGATCAGAAAATCAGACCCGACTTATATGTCTCTCCTCCAATCTCACACCAGTTACTCAAGACACAATGAATTTTGTTGCAGCAGCGCAGTTATCAATTTCTTTTGCTACTTCAACGACGTTTAATTTAAAACCAGCTTCATATTTTCTTCTGATCGAATGCTCCATCGTAGATAAAGGATGCCCTTACAATAAAAGTGTATGAGGGTGTGAGACACAAAAAACACAAATCAGTGCAAACGTTGCTTCGAAATAATTCGGGTATTGCCAGGTGGTCACACAGGCACAATACTTTGAAAAAAAAAGGCAGTGTGCCCATGGTTACTCTCTCAGGTGGATGTTAGCATATTGTAATCTCTTGGACCAATAGCGTGAGTTTTCCACATTCGACTTATATGGCTGACATTATAAAATACCAGAAATTATGCTGTAAAATCAAGTCCCAACTTATCTGCGAGTATATACGGTAAATACTTTATATTTAAAGATTTTGTGTGTGCCCTTTTATTACCAGCCTGGGGTTTGACAGTTTTCCCTTTCTAGTGGTCCTGAGGTGAAGACTTGAGGACATCTTGAAGGGTTTTGGGGACTTTTTGTGTTTAGGAATGCCAAGTTCATGACAAGTGTGGGTTTTGCTTCTTACGTATGTCTTATTGTTAAAGAACCTTTGTGTTACGATTTCTTGACTATGATTCTGCTTACCGTTAGGGCTTTGTTAACAGTTTGGTTTGACATTTTGGTGTTGATTTGTAGCTTGCTGTGGTGACTACATTTCATCTTCTGGTCTTTTCCATCTAACATTCTGCCTGATCTTACTGACAGTCACCACGAATCCCTTCCCCGATTAAACACAATGCCCACTGCCTATTAAGCACAGCCTAAATGGGCCAAGGTCAAAACCAGAAGAACAACAAGTGCCAAAATAACACGCATGCCTCTTGAAACGATGTCCAGGTAATTTGGTTAGCCACAGCTGAACTACAATCAAGTTCTAGAAACATTTCAAAGAGAACTGGAGCAAACCAGATGCACCTGAGCTCAATTTGGAGTGCCACAACAAAGAGTCTGAATACTTCTAGGAAGAAGAGATTTTTGATTTTTAATAAATTTGTAACATGTTCAAAAATTTGAAACACGTGTTCACTTCTTCATTATGGATTATTGAGTGATGACTGATGAGTGAAAATGGTGGATTTATCAATTTCAAATTAAATCTATAAGATGGAAAAGTGTGCAGCTCCACTGACTCTACCTTAATGAAATCTGCCTTGGTGATTCCTGCAGATGTTAACAAACCCTCCATAGTAGCCACTGCAAGATCAACAACAAGCGTATTCACTGGTGTGGACGTTTATGTAGACTGAATCATTAAGTCGGGCATCGGCATAATGGATCATTAGCACAGCATGGCCCCCCGACTTGACTATGTGGGCAAGAACCTGTTACTAGAAGCCATCTTTGGGAAAAGACCTGAAGTTGGACTCCCCTAATAAACCTACGCACCATAAAACAGCAATGCTGACACAGAGAACACTGCACGTCTCATTTAACTGCCACCAAAAGGGTTCAAGTAATCAAGCTTTAACAACTGCTGAGCACACAAGGCCACGTGAACCTTGCTAACTGCCAGGGACTGCTGAGTCCAAAGTGTGCAGAGAAGAAAAGAACAATTGAACAGAGGAGACTGAAAGTCTGAATGAATTACTGTGGCAAGCCGATTGTCAGCAAAATATAGCCATGCTTGAAAAACTCTTAGGCAAGCGTATTAAGGCAGCAATGATGCTCAGCTACTTAACGCCATTAATCGGAGTTTAAGGAGACATACTGACGTGAGAAAGCCGAGAGAGAAAGTTGGGGGCTGGGTAGAAACTCTGTTAAATAAAATGAAATAAATGATAAACTGAATAGCAAAGATTGTTATTATGGCTTAATTTTGTTAACATAAAGCAAACATTCTTCCATTTTGCAAGCCTAAAGTGTCCATTTCCTGATTACAATAAGCAGATGCCTGCCCCAGAAGCACAGAGCACAAGACAGAGCCCAACCCTAAAGAGAGTGCCAACCCAACAGAGGATATACGGCGAGGAGCAATGAAGTTCAATCCGTAAGGTTTTAATTTCCTCTTGGGGACAAAGTAAGTCAGTCAGTCTGTTTGTCCGTCTGTCTATCACCCCTATATCGTCACTGGTGCAGCCCATTTGATTTTACAAGTCACATGATTAGTTCAATGGAGGTCTCCTTTTTCAGCCTGGTTGTGTGGTCCCTATTAAGACAGAGTTGGGGAAAAGGGAGTGAAGATGGTGTTACTTGTGTGAAGTGGAGCTGGCAATGTGAACGTGCAGACTGTGGATGTGGCACAGATTAGACTGGAGCCACACGAAGCACCAGTGGAAAACTAACAGTCCTTATAAGGGTCATCTAACACCAACTTTGGTCAATGCTGGATCCATTCCCCCAATCTCCTGGGTTGTTTTAATAGTTTAAATTACTGTGGCGAGCCGAATGTCTGCAAAATATAGTCATGCTTGAAAAACTCTTAGGCATGCGTATTAAGGCAGCAATGATGCTCAGCTACTTAACACCCTTAATTGGAGTTTAAGGAGACATACTGACGTGAGAAAGCAGAGAGAAAGAGACAGAGAGAGTTGGGGGGGTTGGGTAGAAACTCTTTTACCATAAAAAATAAAATGAAATAAATGATAAACTGAATAACAAATATTGTTATTATGGCTTAATTTTGTTAACATAAAGCAAACATTCTTCCATTTCGCAAGCCTAAAGTATCCATTTCCTGATTACAATAAGCAGACGCCTGCCCCAGAAGCACAGAGCACAAGACAGAGGCCAACCCTAAAGAGAGTGCCAACCCAACAGAGGATATATGGCGAGGAGCAAAGAAGTTCAATCCATAGGTCCTGAGGTGAAGACTTGAGGACATCTTGAGGGGTTTTGGGGACTTAGGGGACAAATACAATCAGTCTATCTATCTATCTATCCATCCATCACCCCTAAATCCTCACTGGTGTAGCCCATTGGTTTTACAAGTCACATGATTAGTTCAATGGAGGTCTCCTTTTTCAGCCTGGTTGTGTGGTCCCTATTAAGACAGAGTTGGGAAAAGTGAGTGAAGATGGTGTTACTTGTGTGAGGTGGAGCTGGCAGTGTGAACGTGCTTCGTGTGGATGTGGCACAGATTAGACTGGAGCCACACGGAGCACCAGTGGAAAACTAACAGTCCTTATGTTGGTCATCTAACACTAACTTTGAGTGCTGGATCCATTCCTCTGTTCCCCCAATCTCCTGGGTTGTTTTAATAGCTTAATTTGGTACATTTGGCTTCTTTGGTTCCTACCACTCTAGAAAGTCACCTACTCCATACCACGTGCACTTCAGAACAGCTCATCCATCTGAAGCTAAGCATGTTTGGGCCAGGCTGGTACTCGGATGGGAGCTGCTTGGGTTGCTGCTGGAAGAGATGCTGGCAAAGCCAGCAGGAGGCACTCACCTTGCAGTCTGAATGTGGATCCCAAAGCCCCAGTACAGTGACAGGGACACTGTGGTATAAAAATGGTGTTGTCCTTTGGAAGAGATATAAAACAGAGGTTCTGACCATCTGTGATCATTAAAGATCCCTGAGCATACTTTGTAAAGAGCAGGGTATATCCCGATGTCCTGGCTAAATTGTCCACCACAGTCTAGTCATGTCTCCCTAATTATCCCCGTCTCTAATTATCTCTCTCTCTCACCATCTAATCTTATGGCGGAGTGGTGGCTCTGAGTCTAGGGATCTGCACTGGCAATCGGAAGGCTGCAGTTTCGAATCCCGTAAAATGCCAAAAGGGTCTCTGCTCTGTTGGGCCCTTGAGCAAGGCAATTAACCTGCAATTGCTCCGTCCTGGGTATGACGTTAATCTGCATCTGTCCCTGCATGTAGGCCCTCCAACCTGCAGGGGGTTGGTGGCAGAATTGGCACCCCAGCCACCATAAAATAAATCTCACACAGTTCCACTCCATCTGAACTAGTGTGGTGCTGAGGTATCACCTGTTGCATGGCTGCACTCGGGTCCCAATCTGGATCCTGAGTTGGTTTGTCGTGTGGTGGGTGCGGCAATGCAATGGCAATGCAGTGCGGGCTCCTAACCTCTCACCATAATAATTAATAATTCTTTGCATTTATATAGAGCTTTTCTCACTACTCAAAGTGCTCAGCAATGTATGCACACAGCCTATGTGTAGCGAGTGCACTTGCGCACAAATGGCTGCTGTCGCATCATCCAGGTGGGTGCACACATAGTGGTGGTTGAAGTGGCTTTGCACTTACTATGTAAAGCGTTATATAAATGTAAAGCATTATAAATGTTATTACTTCACCTTATATGACTGTCTCTGACCCATATTAAACATGGAACACAACGCAAGTGACATATCGAAATGTCCCATACTGCAGAAAGCAAAGGTTGAAATGACACGGAGAAGCTGCCTTTTTTGTTTTATGGACTTTTCTCCTAATTTTTGTGATCTGGTTTTTCCTTGGAATTTTGACTGTTTACTCAGACCATGGAATTTCTTCTGTTATATGTCTGAAGTTTTTTCCATTTCATTTGCTTTTGATATTGAAGAGAATCGGCTGCAATATCCTCCTCCTGTAGCTAAATAAATGCGTCTGTAGAGTTCGAAAACAGTCGGCATGCGTTTCATCCATTTTAAAAGTAAAAGAAGTCTTTCATGGCCAATTAGCACCACCCCAATTTTTGTTCCCTTCTCATCTTGTCTCCTTATTCGTGTTTCCATCCTCCATAACGGAGCGTCTACTTCAAGTGGCACATTTAAAGGCACTCATCTCAGTTAATTGCTTACTTACCACTAACTAATTAAACACAAGAGACGATCGACTGTAAGTGAAAAGTCAGGTGACCCACGTCAAGTGTCAGACTGAAGAGGTGTAAAAAAGTTAAAGGGCCCCCTAAATGCTGTACGTGTTGATTTTAAAAAGGTGATGTAGTGTGAAGCCCCACCACATGTCAATATATTTACCTTTCCTCTAGTGATTAATTATCTCTGCAAAGCTGCACTGGATGTTTTTCAGTACTTGAAAAAAGAGAGATGATGAACGTATTATACATTCTTTTCCATTTTAGGTGACACTCCCATATCTGCATATCACTTTTGTTTTACATTTATATTCATTTGTTTCAATGGATGCTTTTATATAATCAATCAATCGAACAATCCAAAATGACTTATAAATAAAAGAGAGCTGAATAATCGAGTAAACCACAGACTGGAGGACTGTTTGGGGACAAGTGTGACAGCAGAAGGAAACAACATCGATCACCACAATTGTAGAGCTCAGAAGTCCAAGTAGGTTCTGCTCACGCTTTATAACACATTGGTGAGGCCTCATCTGGAGTCCTGGGTGCAGTTTTGGTCTTGTTAAAGACAAAGCAGCACTAGAGAAGGTCCAGAGAAGAGCGACTAGGCTGATTCAGGGCTACAGGGGAAGACATGTAATGTCAGTAAATATAAAGTATTAAACGTAGGAAGTCAAAATGTGAGGTTTGAATACACAATGGGAGATCTGATGAATTATGAGGAAAGATTCAAGGAGCTGAACCTTCTTAGTTTAAGGCAAAGGAGATGAAGAGGAGACCTGATGTGTGGAGTACAAGTCCCATTTATGCTTTATAACACACTGGTGAGGCCTCATCTGGAGTCCTATGTGCAGTTTGAGTTTCCAGGCTACAAAAAGAACAAAGCAGCGCTAGAAAAGGTCCAGAGAAAAGCGACTAGGCTGATTCAGGGCTACAGGGGAAGAGTTATGAGGAAAGATTAAAAGAGCCGAGCCTAACACTTACATTAGGTTTAGGTCTTGTTAGGTTTTAATTCACAATTGGAGGTCTGAAATTGAGTATTCCCCTTCTGAGAAGGATTTAGGAGTTGTAGCGGACTTGTCACTATCAACTGTCAGACAGTGTTCAGAAGCCATTAAGAAGGCTAACAGAATGTCAGGTTATATAGCGCCTTGATGTGTGGAGTACAAGTCCCATTTATGCTTTATAACACCCTGGTGAGGCCTCATCTGGAGTCCTGGGTGCAGTTTTAGGCCCACCAGACATAGCAGCACAAGAAAAGGGTCCAGAAAAGAGCGACGAGGCTGATTCAGGGGATACAGGGGATGAGTTATGAGGAAAAAATAAAAAGAGCTAAGCTTTTACAGGAAATGAAGAGAAGACCTGACTAACAGGTTTAACATTATGAAGGGAAATAGTCCAGTGGATTGAGATGGTGACTTTAAAATGAGTTCATTGAGAACACGGGGACACAGTTGGAAACTAGTTAAGGGTAAATTTCGCACAAACATTAGGACGTTTTTCTTCACACAGAGGACCACAGATACATGGAATAAGTGACCAACTAGTGTGGTGGACTGCAGGACTTTAGTGACCTTCACAACTCGACTTGATGTTATTTTGGAAGAATCGAATGGATGGGACTGGTGAGCTTCTTTGGGCTGAATGAGCCCTGTTCTCTTCTTCATAGTTTTAATATTCTAAAAAAAGAAAGCACGAGTGAGTTACACTACATTAATTACAAGAACCCAACAAAGTCATGACCAATTGAACAGAAACTCAGCAAACAAAAGACGGTCTTCAAAGGATTCAGAAACACATCGGGGATCAATAGTTCAGATGGCGGTGGGAAGCTCATTCCACCAGCTTAGAGCTACACAAGAAAAGAGTCTGGAGTAAGATATAATTTGTCACGTAAAGGTGGCATCACCAGGTACCATTCATCAGCAGGCTCGAGTGTTCAAGAACAGAGCAACCTCAAAAGTATGTCCATATACATAGGTGTTGACTGGCAGGAAAACAGGATAACTGGGAGAAGCAGGCAAAAGGCAAAACAAAAGAAAATAAGAATAAATCATAACGACCAAGACCCAGGCGAGAGGCAAAATCGAGGTCAAATAACGAGCAAAAAGTCAAAAACCAGGCAATACAAGAAGAGTAAACACACAATAAGTCAAAATGAAATTAAGGACAAGGTTCATAATGAAGGGATAACCTGTAATGCCGGTTGCTGATTAAGTCAAGGTCATGAACCCTGAGACCCCGCCCATAGAAATGAGTTGTATCACCCTAACAACGGTACACAATATGTCTTCTCTTAAAGGAAAAGGCTACAAAGCAACAATTTCCAGCCTAAATCATGGCACTGACCCACTGACTACTCTGAAGGCACCCATCAAGATCTGAACTTAATATGTGCTGTTAGAAGGAGCCAACGTAGTGAAAGAGGAGTGACGTGTGCCCGACTCGGCTGGCTGAACACCAGAAGGACCGCTGCATTCTGAATCACTTTTAGAAGCTTGGTGTCACATGCTGGTGCTCCTGCCAGCAGAGAGTTGCAGCAGTCCAGATGTGACAAGACCAAAGCCTGGACCAGAAGTTGTGCTGCTGACTCGAGTCTGATCTTATGGATTTTGTATACGGCGAATCTCAAAGACCACGAGAGCATTGCGACATGGTCAGTGATGGATAGCTGGTCGTCGATCACCACCCCAAGGTTGCATACCGACTTGGCAGACGCTAGCGATGATGAGCTGAGCTGAACAGAGATGGGGTACTGAATAGACAGACAAGCTGAGATAACAAGAAGGTCCATCTCTGACAGGTTGAGCCAGTGGTAGCGTTCCTTCATCCAGGTTGCAATACCAGTGAGACATACAGAGGTCTGGCTGATGGCATGTGGTCCTACGGAGAGAGCAACAGGTGCAGATGTGCACTACTGTATGAGGGGGTACCCAACAATAACCAGAACTGAAAAAAAAATAGTTTTAATGCTTTACTTACTCAAAACTTTAGTCTCCTTCAAAGTACTCTCCATGTGACTGAATGCACTTGTCCCAACGGTTTTCCCACTGGAGGAAACATTTTCGGAATTGCTGAAGACGAACATTGTCAAATGCCTGCAGCAATTTTTCTTTGATTCCTCCACGGTACAAAATCACTTTTCTTTGAGTTCTTTTTTCATATGCGGGAACAAGAAAAAGTTGCACGGAGCAAAAGATCAGGCGAGTATGGGAAGGTGGCGAGAACTCCCAAGACACACAAGTCAATTCAGAAATCTCTTCAATAGTCCGACAACGATCTTCGTAAATTGCATTGCAAACTTTTTCAAGATTTTCATCATTCCTAATTGTCGAAAGTCGTCCAGATCTTGGTTGGTCTTCAAGTGCCATTTCACCCTCGTTTGAAACGTGAAAACCACTCGTAGACCTGTGTTTGACTTAAAGGTTCCTCTTTAAAAGCACTTTCATGCATCACTACAGTTTCAGAAGTTGTTTTCCCTAACAGAAAACAAAATGTAACGCAGACTCACTGTTCTTTATGATCAACCATCACAAAAATCGCAGAACACGTTTAATAAGCACCAAGAAAAACCGACACGGAATGGCGTACGAACAATACAGAGCAATGCCACCTGGCGGATTCCACAGAATACTGTAAGTTTGCCACACCTAACGGTGAAATTGCAACTCAAGTCAGGATGCAGCGCCAGGTACAGATTCCAATTATTTTTGGTACCCCCTCATATATAACCGTGTGCAACTGGAAGAAGGTATCAGGCATTTTATGTGATCAAAGACTTAAGAGGAAGGTTAAAGGTAAGAGAGTGGTGAGACCCGCCATAATGTATGGAGCTGAGACACGGACAGCGGTAGCGCAGGAGAAGGTGGTTAATATGGCAGAAATGAGAATGTTGGGATGTTCAGAGTTACAAGAAAGAGCAGAAAAAGAAATGAGACCATCGGAGGTACAACAAATGTGGAAGAGACATCTAGGAAAAGTACAGGAAAGGAGGCTGAAGTGGTGTGGACATGTGATGAGGAGAGACAATGAAGATGTGGGCAAAAGACTGATGGGAATGGAAGTCCAGGGGAAGAGAAAGCGAAGGAGGCCAACGTGGAGGTGGATGGACAAAGTCAAAGATGATCTGAAGGAAAAGGGTCAGACTGGCGAGGAAGTGCAGGACTGAGCTGTATGGAGAAGGTTCATCAGGCACATGGCCCCCACAAAGAAGTGGGGAAGAAGAAGAGGAAGAAATTATTATATACCATGATTGTGAAGAAATAACTTTGACTTGAAATATATGAAATGCATTCTTTATTTTGTTTCATTAGTCAGGTTCTTGAGTGGCCCAGAGTTTTTTGCACTATGGCTTCACTGTCTATTTTGTATTTTTAGTGTCAAACCTTAACAATTGCAATAGAGCAAATCTGGATAGTTGGAAATAGTTTTTTTAAAATGTCGTAATCTCCATTTTATTTAATGTAGCATAACCTACTCCTGCCACATTTCCCCTTTTTCCGTCAATGTGCAGTGCCCGTGTGCTGACATTTGCCAGACAGGCTGTGGATTGCTTTTCAGTCTACCACACTCTTATCTCTCTTCCTCGTTTTCTCAATTTGCCGATCCCCACCTGGTGAACAAGCCCCCCGATCTGATCCGATTTAACGGTGAAGTGCAAACACGCAGCCACACAAAGAAAACGAGGAGGCCCCAAAGCTGCTCAAGAGCTTGGAATGACAAGCTGTGGTAATGAGAAGAGAGCTGAAAGAATAGTCGGCAGACGCCCGCGCTGAGGCCTGCCAAAGCGGCTGCTGCCAAGAGCTTGCAAATGTTAATCATGGAGGCAGCGGCGCGCGTGCACAGGCTAAAGAAATCCCCTGCGCCACCCCTCTTATTGAGCTCAGGAACAAGAGAAACAGGAACTCGAGGACATAATTAAAGAGTGAAAAGACTCCGACTCAGGGCCGTAGTCACACAGAGAACAAAAAAAAAAAAAAAAATACACTGAAAGTTCGCCGTTATTCAGGGATTGAAACCCTTAGCCCTCCATCAGTCTTTCTGAATCAATGCCCACTCTTACACAACGGGTGGGTTTCCCCTTGTAAATCTGCTCAAGTATTTGTCTGACATGCACGCTTCTGCAGATCTCCAGAGCCAAAGAAGAGGAGGCGGCGGGAGCAACGGAATCTGAACTTGCCGGCAAAGAGAGAAGGAAAACCTCAGGGCACAATGGCGGTCACTTAGATTTTACTTAAGGAGAAACTTTATTTTAGCAAGTCATGGCAAAAGATTTCTTTGAAAAGGGGCAAAAACAAAAAAAAAAAAAAACAAGAAACATTTAAGAAAGGGTAGAAAAATATAAAAGGCTACCTGGACCTCACGGCCACAAACACCAACCACTGTCCAAAAATGAGCAGAGACAGCAGCTTGGAACTGCAATGAGGAATAAGAATTTATCGTTATGGGACATAAAATTATTAAAATATCCATATAGAGCAGCACATCAGCTCAGTCAGTGGCTAGCCATCATATATACTGTATGTATATATATATATATAAAGCAGAGTCTATGTATGTGTGTGTGTATATGTATGTTTGTTTGTCCGCCATACAAATCTGCACTGGGCGTACGATCGCCATCAAACTGGGCATGGGGCTACTTTGTGACCAGGAGAAGATCATGGGGTATGTTTGGTTTGGAAAAATGTTTGTGGTGAACCGCAGGGCACCTTTTCACTGACACAACGTTCAGCACACATCCCCGTACTTAAGATGGCTGCACGTTGCAACAGAACTTCACTGCGGCGCCATCTAGCAGCAGCTTTGGTCTCTGTGCATCGCTCTTTTCCCATGTTTCTTTAAATTATCAAGAGATGGCGGAAGTGCCCAAGTATGAGAAGGCCGACTGCTTTGATCGGATGAAGGGGAACTGTCGTATGGATGTAAAACGTGAACGACCCAGTTAGCGTGACCGGCTGACACACCCGCGTTTCCGCGAGTCACACTCCGTCACGCACTGATAGTGCTGTATTTCATTCGCCAACGTCTGTTATATGGCAGCACGTTTGAACAGAGACTTGCCTTCAAAAGACAGCATCCTTCCCCTGCCATGTTTCACACACGCAGCAGCGGTTGTGCGTCACTTCTCTCTGTAGTTACCAACGCCAACGATGATAGATAGCATCACGGTTCAACACAGACGCTCCTTACTGTGTAATACCACTCGCCTTTGTGCCAAGACTCTCTATCCAAATATTACTGAAGCAACTATCATGACACTTTGCGCAAGATGCAAAGATGTTTTCATACCAAGATTACCGCTGTTTCCGAATGATTTACCATTTGATTTCAAACTGCTCCAATTTCCTGTTTGTTTGGCTTTTGCTATGTCACTTAATAAGACTCAAGGACAATCACTACAAGTTGCAGGCATCAATTTTGAAAATCCATGCTTTTCACACAGACAATCTACGTAGCATGTCCTAGAGTGGGCAATCCTCAGAATTTGTTCATTTTCTCACACAAGGGAAAACAAAAAAATATAGTGTATCCAAAGGCTCTGGAATGAGCACTTATATTACCTCTTATATATATATATATATATAAAACCTGCCTGTTATATAGTGCCTACCATTATCTCTCTATTATATAGAGCGTTTCCTATCTATCTATCTGTCTGTCTAATAGTGTCTTTCAAAATCTATCTGCAGTAACCTATTATGCAGTACTTGGGCCTTTCACCGTCTTTCAATCAATTATATACGACCTCTCATAATCCATCTATTCATCTTTCTATATAGTCTATCAAAAAGTTTTAGATTTTTCACTAAATTAGATCATTTTGCTGGGGTCTGTTGTCACTTTCAGTATTTTTCTGTCGATCAATGTCAGAAAACTAAAATTAAATCCACTGCGACTCAGCATTCTATAACAATAAAATGTGAAAATTCCAAGGGGGTGAATGTTTTTTATAAGCTCTCTGGTTTTCAGTTTTATATAGCACATTATCTACATATTTATCCTTTATACAGTGTCTGGTCCCTTCCACTTAAACTCTAGTATACAGTGGTGTGAAAAACTATTTGCCCCCTTCCTGATTTCTTATTCTTTTGCATGTTTGTCACACAAAATGTTTCTGATCATCAAACACATTTAACCATTAGTCAAATATAACACAAGTAAACACAAAATGCAGTTTTTAAATGATGGTTTTTATTATTTAGGGAGAAAAAATCCAAACCTACATGGCCCTGTGTGAAAAAGTAATTGCCCCCTGAACCTAATAACTGGTTGGGCCACCCTTAGCAGCAATAACTGCAATCAAGCGTTTGCGATAACTTGCAATGAGTCTTTTACAGCGCTCTGGAGGAATTTTGGCCCACTCATCTTTGCAGAATTGTTGTAATTCAGCTTTATTTGAGGGTTTTCTAGCATGAACCGCCTTTTTAAGGTCATGCCATAGCATCTCAATTGGATTCAGGTCAGGACTTTGACTAGGCCACTCCAAAGTCTTCATTTTGTTTTTCTTCAGCCATTCAGAGGTGGATTTGCTGGTGTGTTTTGGGTCATTGTCCTGTTGCAGCACCCAAGATCGCTTCAGCTTGAGTTGACGAACAGATGGCCGGACATTCTCCTTCAGGATTTTTTGGTAGACAGTAGAATTCATGGTTCCATCTATCACAGCAAGCCTTCCAGGTCCTGAAGCAGCAAAACAACCCCAGACCATCACACTACCACCACCATATTTTACTGTTGGTATGATGTTCTTTTTCTGAAATGCTGTGTTCCTTTTACGCCAGATGTAACGGGACATTTGCCTTCCAAAAGTTCAACTTTTGTCTCATCAGTCCACAAGGTATTTTCCCAAAAGTCTTGGCAATCATTGAGATGTTTCTTAGCAAAATTGAGACGAGCCCTAATGTTCTTTTGCTTAACAGTGGTTTGCGTCTTGGAAATCTGCCATGCAGGCCGTTTTGCCCAGTCTCTTTCTTATGGTGGAGTCGTGAACACTGACCTTAATTGAGGCAAGTGAGGCCTGCAGTTCTTTAGATGTTGTCCTGGGGTCTTTTGTGACCTCTGGATGAGTCGTCTCTGCGCTCTTGGGGTAATTTTGGTCGGCCGGCCACTCCTGGGAAGGTTCACCACTGTTCCATGTTTTTGCCATTTGTGGATAATGGCTCTCACTGTGGTTCGCTGGAGTCCCAAAGCTTTAGAAATGGCTTTATAACCTTTACCAGACTGATAGATCTCAATTACTTCTGTTCTCATTTGTTCCTGAATTTCTTTGGATCTTGGCATGATGTCTAGCTTTTGAGGTGCTTTTGGTCTACTTCTCTGTGTCAGGCAGCTCCTATTGAAGTGATTTCTTGATTGAAACAGGTGTGGCAGTAATCAGGCCTGGGGGTGGCTACGGAAATTGAACTCAGGTGTGATACACCACAGGTAGGTTATTTTTTAACAAGGGGGCAATTACTTTTTCACACAGGGCCGTGTAGGTTTGGATTTTTATTCTCCCTAAATAATAAAAACCATCATTTAAAAACTGCATTTTGTGTTTACTTGTGTTATATTTGACTAATGGTTAAATGTGTTTGATGATCAGAAACATTTTGTGTGACAAACGTGCAAAAGAATAAGAAATCAGGAAGGGGGCAAATAGTTTTTCACACCACTGTATAATGCCTTCCTATCTATCCTGCCTACTACACTAAGATCAAACTCTATTTTGCCTACTATGCTAAGATTAAACTCTATCTATCCATCCATCTATCTATCATATAGTGTCTTTTACATGTATCTATCAGTTATATAGTGTCTTTCATATCTATCTATCATGTAGTATCTTTCACATGTACTTATCTATTATATAGTGCCCTTCCCATCTATCTATCTATCCATCCATCCATCCCTCATTCCCTGTGTGTACTCTTGAACAAGTCACTTCACCTTCCACAGTTTTATTATCATGGAAACAAAAATATGGTAACAGTGTTGTCACTTTTATTTGGACTTCCCACCACTCCTGGTGCACTGCTATAAGTCCCTTGCAGTGGCGTTTCATTCTTTGTCACCAATGTTCTATGCCAGCTCCCCCCCAATCCTGTTACACATTATAGAAGTTGACATTTCTGTATTTCTATACTGCATTCCTGTCACTGTCGTATGAATGTACCATATGAATGAAAATTACTTGTCGGAGTTAATAGTTGCTGTGCTTTAGCTAAGCACTTACCTTTAGACGCAATTCAAACTGGCTTCTCAGGTCAAAGTCATGACATGCAGCTCCAGAACTGGTTTGGGTCTTAAAGACATGTAAACGCATCACTTAAACATCAGTCTCTCTTCTGAATGCTTTGTGCCGTATTCATGGTTGCTTTCTCCTGACCTTTGTGATTTTGAGTTCCCTGAATGTGACTATATTACAGAACATACTTTAAAGATTGTTGTAAAGGACATTGAGGGGACAAGGCTGTTTACAAATTGTTTAAGATGTCAAAAGAAGGAAAAGTACAAGATACTCTGTTTTTCCGAAAGCGGCGTTGCAGACTTGAAGAAGCCACATTAAAAGGCTGTGAACAACAACAGGGTGGCAGGGAATCGACAAAAGCAAACACCATCTGTTCTGTTCCCTTTGGTTAAAAGGCAAGGCACTTCCTACTCCAACTAGATTAAAAAGAAAAAAGAACAAGGAGCCGTGAAAAAAGAGCTTCTCTTAAAAGAGCAGGTTCTTCATCATGAGAAGTCCTTGGGGTTCTTTACACAAGCAGAATAAGAGGTGGTTGGGGGATTAAAAAGCATAAGAGATGAAACAGCAGATCATAAACCAAATTCAAATTAGGAATAATCAGACTTTTTAAGTGAAAGCGATTGGATTAGAGAGTATCTTCAGTCCATCCATTAAACTATTCGTTGTCTGAACCTGCTAGCTCCAATAAGGGGACGCAGGAAGCCATGCTGGGCACAAGGCTGACGTCACACTCATCGGGGGTCACTTAAACTGTTTTCTTGTGCACCTTTTTTTCTTTTGTTTTTAAAATGATTCGACTAAACACATAAAACCTTTACAGCCCTTCATAAACACCGCGACACACTCAACAAACATCTTCAAGTCTGCATATTTATATTCCTGAGTAGCAATGCGCCATGTTATTCAACAGGTAAGAAAAAGTATTCTCATCCCAGTGGGTTTTTCATTTTTCTTTACTCGATTTTTCTTCTGCAAGCTTAGAAGAAGAGTTCGGATATTTTATAAAAGGACCAGGAGAAAACTGAAACGTAAAAAGAACAAAACAACTTCGATACCAGAAGATCGAAGGAAATCAATCATCAAAACCAAAACGCCGAGCACAAGAGCCGAAGTCGAAGAGTACAAGCAGGGGTCAATAAAAGAGTCAAAAAGTTAGTCGCATTTGTTTTTATCCAAACTTTGATAATAAAGGAACGTCTGTGCCGATCTTTCTACTGTCACACATGATGACATCATCTTTGTACTCCAAAGGATTGTGGGAACTTACGATCCCGTTGGGATTTCAATTATTCTTTCCTCAAACAGACATTTTTTTTTCTGAAAGCTTAAAGCAATACCGCAAGATTAAAGAAAATTCATCCATTATCCAACCTGCTACATCCTAACTACAGGGTCACGGGGGGTCTGCTGGAGCCAATCCCAGCCAACACAGGGCACAAGGCAGGAAACAAAACCCAGGCAGGGTGCCAACCCACCACAGGGCACACACATAGACACACTAGAGACAATTTAGAAACGCCAATGCACCTAACCGGCATGTCTTTGGACTGTGGGAGGAAACCCACGCAGACACGGGGAGAACTCCATGCAGGGAGAACCCGGGAAGTGAACCCAGGTCTCCCAACTGTGAGGCAGCAGCACTACCACTGCACCACCGTGCCGCCCTATTAAAGAAAATCGATTATCAAAATGAAGTCTTAGAGTACAAGCAGGGCTCAATAAAAAAGTCACACATAATAGCTATGTTTTTATCTGGAATTGGATAGAAAAAAAAAAACTCCTTGTGGCGGATCTTTACTGTTGCACATGACAGCATCGCCCACGTGCACTCCAAAGGATTGTGGGGAATTCTGATCCCATTGGATTTTTCATTTCACCTTACTTGAATACACGTTTTTTTTTTCCTTTATGTAAGCTTAGAGGAAGAGACAGAATATTTAATGAGAGGGCAGGGAGAGAAAAATCGATCATCAAAATCAAAACGGCAAACCGGAATCCAAGCCAGGGGAAATAAAAAAAAATTAAAAGGTAAGTCGCACATAACTTCTATGTTTTTACAAAATTCGCATAGCAAAGAAACTCTTGTGTCAATCTTTCTACCATTGCTGATAATATTGCCGAACCGTCACTCCACGGGACTGTGGGAAAATTATGAGCCCACTGGATTTTTCTTTACTTGAGTACAAGTTTTTTTTTTGTGAAAGCTTAGAGGAACAGTCACAATATTTTACGAAATGATCAAAAGAAAATGACAGCGTAAAAAGAACAAAACAAGGTCGATACCAGAAAATCAATCATCAAATCAAAACAACAACCGCAAGAATCAAAGTCAGAGAGTACAAGTGAGGGTCAATAGGAAAGTCAAAAAGTAATTCACACATAATAGTTGTGGTTTTATCCAAACTCTGATTAATATATAGTAAAGAAACTCTGGTGGCAATCGTTACACATGATGATATTGCCAAATGTGCACTCCAAGGCATTGTGGGAAATTATGAGCCCATTGGATTTTTCTTTTTCTTTACTTGAGTACAAGTTTTTTTTTTGTGAAAGCTTAGAGGAATAGTTAGGATATTTTATGAAAGGACTCGAAGAAAGTTGTAGTCCAGAGGGAACAAAGCAAGGTCGATACCAGAAAATCGATCTTCAAAATCAAAATGCCAACTGCAAGAATCAAAATCAAAAACTACAAGCAAGGATCAATTAAAAAAAAAATCTAAAAGTAAGTCATACGTAATTCAAACTCAGATAATAAAGGAACTCTTGTGCTGATCTTTCTTCCATCGGACATGATGATGCTACCAAAGGACTGTGGGAAATTATGATCCCTTCCGAGTTTTGAAATTTACTTTATCGAACACACGTTTTTTCTGCAAGCTTAGAGGAACAGTCGGGATATTTTATGAAAGCACCGGGAGAAAATTGTAGTCGAGAATGAACAAAGCAATACCGGAAGATTTAAAAAAAAAAAAAAAAGATCATTAAAATCAAAATGGCAAACACATTACTCAAAGTCAAAGAATACAAACAGGGGTGAATAAGAAAAATTAAAAGGTATGTCGCATGTAATAGCTTTATTTTTATCCAAACTCGGAAAGTAAAGAAACTCTTCTGTCGATTGTTATATTGTCACACATATTGACACCGCCAATAATAAGGATTATGGGAAATTGCAACAAAACACGTTGATCTAATAGGGTCAGCTGCGGTGTGCCTGAGACAGTACCCAGTAACTGCGGCTCAAGACCAGACTATGCAGTACGGTAGTGACAGTAGACGATCCTCAGATCTAAGTGCGGTTTCAATGGACAGTCGAAGAGGATCAATACCACGTTTAACTAATCCGCAGCTGGCCTCGCTTGGCCTTGTGGGTCTCCTTAGTTTGCTCTACCGGCCACCTGATTCCCTCAATGCTTAATCATATGCTGATCCGCACTTTTCTAATTCTTATATTACACCATACGAATATTTCCATTGCATCTTTTGTCTTTTTCTATGGCACTGAGTGAAATATTTTTGATTAAGTACAACACTACACTTCAGTTCAAATATGAATAAAAGATATGCTTGTTGCTCGATGGGGGGAACAATGGACTGAAATGATTTCAGCACAAGGCTGCAACAGAACACAATGTGAACCAACTTGAAGGCATCTGAAGACTTTCCGAATCCCCTGTAGATAATCGCTTGGTCTGCTCCGATTCTTGAAATTTAGCAACATGTTTTATAACCGAGGGGGCACGGCAAGTACATAAAAAGGAGAGAATGACCTAAATGACGACAGCGGCACATGCTTGACTTTCAGCATCCCCTCCATCTGCGTAAACAGAATGGGATTGTCAGTAGTGTGGGCGAATATCCTCAGAGGGCAGAGGAAACTGAAATCTGTTGCAGGTGAAAATCTGGTAAATGCTGTGATTCACTTGGGGGCTTTTTCTTCCCACAATTTCTCTTTCCTAGGAGAACATTGCTGCTTTGATGCTGTAACTTAAAAAAAAAGCTGAACATGTTCCCAAAGCTGTCTATTTTTGTGTTGACTGCAGCTGCCAGAACATCCTTGAACCCAGGACCATCGACAGTCAGGCAATGAGAACATGGACAGGCATGAGTAGGTGTAAATGTGCACAGGCTTTTATTTTTACAGCGTCAAACAACAATAAAAGTGCGGTGGAGTCTAATAATGAATAAAATAAAACTGTGTCCTGTAAAGAAGTTAACATGTTCAATAATGAATCCAAATCATTAAAACTCCTTTCTAACATCACTCTCTCTGAGCCCCGCATGTCTTTCTCTTTCCATTTCCTCAGCTTACCCTGCCAGTGGAGATGCCAGTATCTACGGTCCCATCCTCCAGCTCTCATTACAGGCAGTACCTGCTGGGGCATTCAAAGCCGGACATCCGTTTTTCACATTCCCATCAGGTGTCTACTGGATCCCCAGGATGACATTTCTATCGATCCCCACACTCCTCCGTAAGTGGTCAACGTGGGACGATCAATCGTTGGAGCACCGTTCCCTTCACCCCATCATGGGACTGTCGGCCTCCTCGCCATCATGTTGGATCAAACTCTCCAGTCCTTCATGATTCTTTTCTCCTCTCCTGTCCATCACTAAAGGCTCTCCTTCACAACTTGTTTGGGTGCAGATGCTTAATCAAAGACACCCCAGAACGATGTAATCGACAACATGGGTTGGCTCGCATCCTGGCTGGGATGGATGGATGGTCGCTCACCATCATTTTTTAATGGAAGGCTTGTTGGAAGACTGGCATTTTGGCATCTCCCGACTCACCGGTAAGAAAACAATCACACATATGATATGTCATTCAACTCATCTTCATGTTATCCACAATATCGAAGTTTTGGGGGTTCCTCTCCATTTTTGGCCCTTTAGACCCGAAAAAAACCCTCATGTTTGGCCATTTGTATATCATGCTTTGTGCAGGAAATTATATTTTTATGATAAAAAGTGAACCAATAGGTGCCTACAGCAGAAATGATCAGAAGGACTTGAACTCGAACCCCAGGGGTTAACCTTCTAATTTGACGGGAGGGGTCAAAAAGTTACTCCTTTTCACAAAACAGTACAGGCAGATGGAGTGTCACTTGTTGCTGATCACGGATATGATTATATTTACATGTGAGGTAGCCTTTTAAATTATTTCCAGGTCAGTAATTCCACATATATAAGGTTCATTTTGATATATTTTCTAGTACAATCGAGAATATTTAGACTTTAAACATTTAAACTGAAGGACACAATTTAATATTTTATATCTTTTGCGTAAAAAAATCCTGCGACGAGACAAGACTTTTTGGAAGATTTTTTTCAAGTCCCGCGAGTCGAGACTTTGGCTATGAGATGTTTTCAAGTCCCGCCCTCCTCTCAACCATAGAAAACCACGCCTATGGTCCTCTCATCTCTCATTAGTGTGAATGCTTTTGAGAGACACAGTTCCTGCTCTCGCAGCTCTTATAAATTTTAACGTTTTCCTCACTTTCAATTCCCAATTAATGAAGACGTATTATATCCAAATCTTATTGAAGAATTTCATCATGAAGGGTTTTCAACAGGCGAAATGATTACACGGGCAATCCTAGAACGAGAAACAATGAAGTCAAACGAAGTAACGGCAAAAATGTCAATAGGTTACACGGCAAATTGGTTTAATGCGTATCAATAGACTCTGCTGAAACAGTTGGTGGTGATGGTGCGGAAAATGAAAACATCAACTTACAATATCACGAAGAATACCTACAACCGTTAACACCGTCCGGTCTTCCACCACACGAATTACTGTAGAAAGAAGGATGTATCCAAGAACGGTAATGTCGTACATCTTCCGGGGATAACATTAGATAACAAAGGAGATCTTGATATGCCATTCGTATTAAAATGTTAACAGTTTTCCGTTGGAATAGCTTTTGCAAAGACAATTAACAAATAACAGAGACAAACATTTGAAAAAGTTGTTTTATTTAATAGAGAAAAAGACACGAAATTCAATCATGGGCAGTTATACGTTGTGTTGTCACGATGAAAATCCAAACACAGAATCAAAATTCAATGCGATATTGACGAAAATCTAATTAAAAGAATAGTTTTTACTGAAGTTTTACAGTAAAAGTTTAAGTTTAAAAAGTTTTTGTGTGTTAATTTCAAAGCCAAACAGAATGAAATCGTATTACGCAACAAATAACTCTAACGCAACATGAAACATAATTTACTTTCAAATTATTATGTTTTACCATTTTTTAATATGGTTAATTATTCGCTGTAATGTAAAATAGTAAATTGTACATCCGCATCCCCATACATTAGCGGCAGAACCACAAAGAGGTTAGCGCGTAGCACAGGCATGGGGGTTGGCGAGCGAAGCGAGCAGGGGGCAAAGTCCCCTAGTATTTGATAAAACTATTCTGGTTTATGCACTTCTACCGCATGAAGTAAATCATTGCATTTCTTAGGAAAAACCCAAATTAGGGTGGCTTATGCTAATTCAGACTTCTATTTATTACTTTCTTGGACTACTGATTACAACCTTTGGTTTGTTTATTCTATTTCCTGATTCTAGTCCAGAAAGGGCGTGTGGTGTCCTGTATGATGGGCTATCTATCTGTCAGGCAGACCACCATTTGTGAGACTCAAGGACTGTGTGTGCAAAACTGGAGCCCCACAAGGGACAGGCCTGTCTCCTTCACTCCTCACTCTGTACACCTCAGACTTGAAATATAACAGCAGGTCATGTCACTTGAGGAAATTCTCAGAGGATTCTGCACTTATGGGGTGTATTGATAAGGGGGATGAGACAAAGAAGAGAAATCCAAGGGAGACATTGGGTTCTTGGTGCAGTAAGAGAATTATCTGCAGTTTAACATCACCAAAACCAAGGAACTGCTTATTGACTGTCACAGCACCTCTGTGTCTGGTCACTGTTCAATGGATGTAGAGGTTATCCAGTCCTACAAGTACTTGGGTGTTCCATCAATGACAGCTTTGACTGGTCTTGTAACACAGAGGAAATATAGAAGAAAGGGCAGAGCAGGGTCCTCTTCCTTAGTAGACTGTGTTCCTTTAATGTGGGACGTGATGTCCTTCACATCTTTTACAACTCTTCTGATGGCCAGTGCAATTTTCTAAGCTGTTGTGTGCTGGGCTGGGAACATCACTGCAAGAGAGGCCCACCGAATCAAAAAACTAATTAAAAGAGCAGGCTCAGTTATAGGATGCACTCTGGACCCTTTTGGAGGTAGAGAGGATGAAGACAAACTTGAGTGCCATTATGATCAATGCTGCACAATCTCTCTGTGACACGCCAACCCTGAGGACTTTCAGAAAACAAATTATTCAACAAAAGTGTGCCAAGAAGCAAGACGGTGGTGGGTCATTTATACCAACACTGTTGTGTGTGTTTACACCACAGTTTGTCTATTACATAGTGCATTTCATATCTATCTATTTGTTATATAGTGCCTTTCATCAGTCTGTCTATCTATCTATGTATCTATAGTACCTTTCATCAATCTATCTGTTATATAGTGCCTTTCCCCCATCTATCTATCTATTTATCTATCTATTTATCTATCTAACAGATAGATAGATAGATAGATAGATAGATAGATAGATAGATAGATAGATAGATGGATGAAGGGTACTATATGATAGAAAGATTGATATATAGTGCTTTTCACCCATCTATCTATCTGTTATATAGTGCCTTTCACCCATCTATTTATCCATATATCTATCTATCTATAGTGCCTTTCATCCATCTATCTATCCATATATCTGTTATATAGTGCCTTTCATATCTATCTACTTATCTTATTCCTTCAATAAACTGCCATTCCTTGGTGTTCAGTATGATGCCAGCTGATGTTCACACACAACAATCTTCCACACTCCTTCAATATGACTCAGTTTAGAAACACTAGTTAAGCTAACCTGCACATCTTGAGAACTGTCAAATCTGCTAACCACTAAGCCAATATAACAACCAATAAAAATGTTAATAATAGATGGAATTGTGACACTATGTGCCTTCATTCTAAGCACAAGGCCTTTTATGTTAATAGAAATAAAATGGGAGTTTAACACAGTTAATTGCATCCACAGTGATGCATTTGTTGTTTTCAGAAGCCTTTCTCACAAATATTAATGGAGCAATATACAACAATTATGTTTAATAATCATTTCAAGAGTAAACATACATTTCTTACACTAGCAATTAAGACTGAAAAGCTGAACAACAATAATATGTAAAAGGAAATGACTTCCATATGGCTGCATGGTAGCACAGTGATTAGCACTGCTGTTTCACAGATCTCACTGGCATCCTGAATTCAAATCCCATGCCAAGATGGACTTAGCATGATCCGCCTGTGGTCTTTGTGGGCTTTCAGGTTTTCATGCCATGCAGGTTAGGTTAGATGTGTTAGATTGGGCCTTGTGAAGGATCAGGCCTCTTTCTTGCTGCCTTGTGTTCAATGCTGGCAGGATAGGCTCCGGATCCCATTGTACTGTCTTATAGAGTGAGATTGAGTATTTTTTGGAATGATAAGAACCAGGAGATGAACAATCAGAAATAAGTCAAACCAATCTGTCATCAAAAAAAAAGGGGGGCAGAACTAAGAAGTCTAAAAGAGAAATTCATTTTCTTAAACTAGGAAGGCAGCAGTTAGAATTTTAATTCATATCATAACCAAAGGTTGGACGTCATGGGTGACCTTTTAAACTGTCATCCTATTCATGTAACAGGCATCTCACATTCCAAGGAATTTGTAGGAGATTTGACAATTTTTGTCGAGAACGTGCCATTCAGCCTAACAAAGCTTGCCAATCCTACCAACATAATTCTTCCAAAATAACATGGAGTTGAGTCACTCTAAGAGGAACCCCAATAATGAAACCTCCGCATCCTGCTGGTCCTCCTGCTCCACCCTAACACTCGAAGTCTCCCACAGGGCATCTGAAACCAAAGATCTGAAGTGTGCCTCTGGGATCTGTGAGTTTAATTCTACTTGACATGCGTTTCTAGGGGTGTGGTCTCAGAGGTCATGACCTCCAATAAATAAGCAGATGGGATAAAAGGTTAGCCTTTTGCACTGAACATGTTCTGATCTGTTGATCAAAACTTCTAAACCGGTTTGAATTTGTATTAATTTTGTGCACGTCTGCGCCTCTTTCCTTAACAGTTTTGATGACTGAAAAATTAGGCCCATAAGTGAAACAAGGACAAACGTCTCTGAAGAGCATCTTTGAAAAAAGATAAAGACCTAGTGATGAGACAGCAGAACACTCAAATACTGCCAACAAAAAGAAAGCTCCGTTTAAAAGAAAATACCAAGAGTCCTACTTAAATTACAGGTTTATTGAGATGGGTGAATCACATGCTCGGAGCCTGCTCTGTGTAATATGTGGTGACTCGGCTATCCAATGAGGCCATGAAGACTTCAAAACTGCATCGCCACAGAGAGCCCAAGCACCCTGCATTAAAAGACAAGCCGCTTTATTATACGCACACAATGGCCAGTTTGCGGAAAATTGTCTTACACGAAACCGGTCCGTGGCGCAAAAAAGGTTGGAGACCGCCACTGTTTTAAGCGTCCTTGATTGTCAGGGAAGCGTCTACTAACTATGGCTGAACTGATTATAATGTGCCCTGAGCTGTGAGCCAGCAGTGCTAATCACTGTACCACCATGAGATACAATTAAATATCAGAACAATAAAATTTCTGCCAACAGGAGCAGGAAGCATGAATTCACTAATGTTTGCCTCCCCAAATGACTCCAAAGCAGATAGTCAACTCTCTTGAACCGAGACGTAGACATTTGCTTGTTTTTCCCTAACACTTTTATTTGCTTGCTGCTGCTTCAACCAAATAAGTACAACATTAAATAAAGCCTGTGGATTTTTCACTGCTTCCTGTTTGCATCCACCTGTCACAGGTCCATAGTAGTCCACACAAAAAAGATATTACCTTTAACCCTTAACCCAACGGAACCGGCTATAGTCGATTCCCAGTGCAATTTCCCAGCACGCTTGAGCCGAGTGTATTCGGCGACGTACATTCATTGAACACCACAACCGGCTATACAGTAATCCCTCACTATATTGCGCTTCAGCTTTCGCAGCTTCACTCTATCGCGGATTTTATATGCAAGCATATCCATATCTATCTATATATATATATCGCAGATTTTTCGTTGGTTCACAGATTTCTGCAGACAATGGGTCTTTTTATTTCTGGTACATACTTCCTCAGTTGATTTCACACAAGGGACGCTATTGGCGGATGGCTGAGAAGCTACCCAATCAGAGAATGCGGTTAAGTCCCTGGGTGCTGATTGGCTCAGCGACGGACAGCAACATTCAATTCCGTTTTGTGTTAGCCAGCATCTCGTCTCGCTCATTCAGCATCAACGTGTTTCGCTGTGTAAAGAGTTGTGCTTTTTTGTGTTTATCTTTGTGCGTAGCCAAGCCTTTCGTTATTTCTCCAAAACAATCTGCTCCTGCTACTGCTTCTGGGGCCGTGCCCAAGTGCCAATGGAAGATGCTAACAATTGCCGAAAAGGTAAAAGTTTTGGATATGTTGAAGGAAGGGAACAACTACTAATTTTCTACATACTTAGTACATGAAGGTACGTTTAGTGTAACCGTACACACATTTTAAACAATTTTTCTTGCATTGTACGTATTTATTGCTGGAGGCCTCTCTATCGTAATGGCTGTAACATATGTGATATCGGAGACGCTCGATATCTTTAAAATAAAATTTTGTTTTATTTATAATTACATGTTGTAGATTTTTTATTTTTATATTACCTAATCAATTACAATGTGTTTAAAACTGTATTACGTATTAAATAAAACTCCTCAATGATATACGATACGTATGTTTCTGCATAGTATGTAGACAGTGTGTTTACATACGTAATTTTAACGAATCTTACCTAATATCTAAAAGAATGCAAAGGGTTTATCTCTATATATAATCTTCATTTGGATCTTGATCTTTGTTTGTCCGCGAATGAATTAGAAGAAGAAGCACTAGATGGCAGTAGAGAGACAGCTAAAACAAAGGCATTGCATTAAGAATCTCCTCCAGGCTTATACTACTGAAGACTGCAGTACACCAGTCACACCTCAAAACACAGACATTCAAACTAAACAAATTGTTGTGCTTTAAATTAACTAAAGAGATCTTCATTTAGATCTTGATCTTTGTTTGTCCGAATTCCACACATGCGTAGACCACCTTCCAGTTTAGTACGTTGTTGTTACTCACAGATGTCAACAATGTGCCGGAATAACGAAAGGGGTGGTGGACAGTGTTACGCTGGTTAGCTCCTGAGGCCTGGTTAGAAGATAAAAGGTACGTGCCTATGTAACATATGAATGAAAGAAAGACAGTGGGTACAATGAATGACAACGTAACAGCACGTTCCAAAAATTATTATTGTTACGTTGTAGCTGACGAGTGCTGCGCGTCTCACAGTTGTACCGTGGCTTGCTCACATGTTAGTAAAGTGATCCCTATTTATGCTTTAAAGAGCCTGGATACCTATGTGCCCCCCTTTTATAACCATTGCTCTGTGTATATTGCCATACTCTTTGGATTGCCACAAAGTAACCTGCGAGATTGGAGAAAGGTTGAGAAGAGATCGTGAGAGGAAACGATAGCGTCGTGAAATACGAGACGGACTGTGAACGGACAGAAACAGAAATGCTCCCACACCACCACATAATTACTATTTCGGACAGTGATTCCGAGTAGGCCGTTCCTATCGTATCAATGTCCAAGGGTTTTCTTTTGTAATTTTGTTTCCCTTATACAAAATCATAATGCTGTGCGACGAAGGGCCCAGTTCATGACTGGCAGCCATGTTTAAACAGGGAGCCCTTCATAGAGAACTTTAGCACGCACAATGTAGTTGGGCGCACATGGCTGGTGCTGTATAATTGTGCGGAAAATGTTTATAAGAGTGTGGGAGAGTTTTTAAGGGCCTAAAATATATAAAAATAATCATATAGACATATGGTTTTTACTTCGCGGATTTTTACCTTTCGCAGGGGGTTCTGGAACGCAACCCCCGTGATCGAGGAGGGATCACTGTAGTTGGTTCCCAGTGTAATTTGCTAGCACGCCATAGCTGATCAGTCCGTGCCGTACATTCATTGTGCAGCCAGCTCGTGACCACTGCCACCTCCTGCAGGACTGCAGCATCACTGTCAATGGGGTTCAGCCGCTGCAGTAGACTAGCCAGCCAGCATCAGCATTGCCCTCTGTGCGTAGCCAGTGATTTACTGAATTTCATCAATGACGTCAGTTCCACCTTGCAGTTTGTTTGTTTTTTTTATAGTTTTTACAGTTCATTTGGCAGTATGTAAAATGATCAGTATTACAGTAATTGTGATGCTCTTTTTGCATGAAAAAAAAAAATATGTGTTCCATTAAAATTTCATATTTTCTTTGTGAATTGTGACGTTTATTTAAAAAGAGCGGCAAAAAAAGTATCTGGCGTCCAGGGGTGCATTAACCCCCCTAAGTATGTGGCAGTTTAAGGGTTAAGACACAAACACAATAAAACATTTCCAGTTTTCTTCTGCGTGTGTGTTTTTGCTTATTAGGCTTATTGGGCCCTGGTGAGCACAATTACCTTCCAAACCAGGGGCTGGCGCTGTGTTCTGAATGCCTTTTCTCTTCCTCCTTCTGAGAACTAAAGATTGATGGCCATTCCACCGCTGATGCCACTTATGATGTCCGCCCTCCTGGACCCACCCCTTCATGCTTGGTATCCATATGACCTAAAAAGTTCGACCATTTTAAATCAGTCCTGTACTGGACTAATGTATCAAAAGATGTAATTTTCACCTTTGTAAAAAGAATCATTTTGCTTTTATTTATTTCCATTATACGGGGTCAAGGATGTGCCCCAGAGCTTTTCCTGCGTTTGCTTCTTTTCTTAAACAGTAAAACAATTCTTATTAAATCTGCACTGAAAGAAAAATTTCATCTGGTGTAGCAGATGATCTGGCACGGCACCCACTACTAGGATCAGCGTTATATACGTGGTGTGCTGTCCCACCCAACATTGACTACTACAACTCTATGATGTCATACTGGCCTTACAAAACATCATGGGGCGCTGGGACAAAAAATGCTTCTCTAAGCCAGCCGCTTCATGAATTTTCAGGAAAGAATTTAGCAAAGAAAGTCACTGGCGAACACAGCTAGTTCAGCTCTAGTCCTCAAGTTTCTATGTACAGATATGACAATGGTGACCCTACTCAAAGCATCCTTAAGCACTTGTGAGCTGACGATTTTACAGCTACCTGGGGCTGTAAACAATCTGAAGTTGGCATGTCGCAGGAATTTTTGGTTGTTTTTTAGGTTGACTCCACCCCATGAATTAATTTTTGTTCATTCTGCAGATTTTAGGATCAACGTCAATACACAGTCAGATAAGATCTGAATCACTTGGAAAACTAATTTAAAAAGACAAAAAAACGCACAAGCCTAAAATCATATTGGAGTCACTTTTAATTGCGCTGTGAACGCTGCCTCCATGGCCACTAGGGACTTTTCAATTTGTTTTTAACATTTTGATGTCCCTCTAGCATTCCTCAAGGATTGGGGGGACTTTGATACTACAAATATCTGAAATTTGGCAGGCTCATTCCTTACAGCTTACTTACAAAAGTTAGGCAGGTTTCATTTCGAAATTCTACACGTAATGGTCATAACTGGAACCTACTTTCGTCCATATATATGGCTATAGCCTGCGTCCCGCATCATCACGCCTCCCACGTAATTGAGTGCCTGCCCATATAAGGCCGTCCATCAGCAGCTATCCAATAGAGATGCGAAGAGAGGTGAAGGACTGTGCTTATGCAAAGGAAGATGAGATGGTCAGGCACAAACTCAGCGAAAGTGCGAGAGAAACTTTTAAGTGCCGGGTCTTAGCTAACATTAAATAAAGCCGTGGCCATTGCAAGATCGCATGAGATAGCACAAGCACAGCTGAGAACCTTCGATCCATGTACTCCGAGCGGCTCACGTGAACTGACTTTGCAGGACTGGGAAAGGTAAACCTGTGCATGCAGTGTGTGATGTCTTAGACACACTGCTTCTCCTCTGCGCCAAACTGGAATCATCCTCGGCATATATCAGTCATCCAGATGATCTGGATCTGCATAATTAGATCTGGACCACCCTGTATATATATATACACGAAGTGGCTGGCAAGCGAAGTGAGCAGGGAACCCCATAGTATATATATGTAATATACATTATATATTTATATATATATATATATATACACGTGGACAAAATTGTTGGTACCCTTCTGTTACAGAAAGAAAAACTCAAAATGGTCACAGAAATAACTTTAATCTGACAAAAGTAATAATAAATAAAAATTCTATGAAATTTAACCAATGAAAGTCAGACGTTGATTTTCAACCATGCTTCAACAGAATTATTTAAAAAAATAAACTCATGTGTCACTGTGACCATTTTGAGTTTTTCTTTCATTGACTGAAGGGTACCAACAATTTTGTCCATGTGTGTGTATATATATATATATATAAATATATAATGTATATTACATATATATACTATGGGGTTCCCTGCTCACTTCGCTTGCCAGCCACTTCGTGTCTCTGCCGCTCGAGTTGTGAAGAGGGGCGCACCCCAAGGAGACGCGGTCGCTCCTCTGAAGCCCCCTCTTAAACAGTGATACATTGGAAACAAATAGATATTTTTTTTTTTAAACCTACTCTTTGCTCGATCTGCTGCTGCCGTGCCGTGTGATCTCCATCTCGCACGGCACTTCAAATATTTAAAAGCCTGTACCACAGCTGTCCTACTCTTTGCCTCGGCACAAACTCTCATCTCGTGAGATGTGAGTTCTTGATATTTTTTAGTTTATAATTTAAAAATGGAATAAGAATCTGAAAATCTAACATCATCAATTAAAGTTCGATAAATTCTGAAAAGAATGATACCAAACATATGTATGTTTTAAAATAAGGCTGATTTAAAACGTGACAAAAAAATGATATAAAATTTTTGCACTTTTAAGCTTAGGATTTTATATATATATATATATATATATATATATATATATATATATACACACACACACATACAAAGAGAGAGTAGATATACAATGATCCCTCGCTATATCACGCTTCGACTTTCGCGGCTTCACTCTATCGCGATTTTCTTCTCATACACACTTATGTCACTACGCATGCGCTTTCTGAGAACTTTTATCTAAGCCCTATGATGGCTCCTAAACGTGCTGCTTTTTCTAAGCCTTCTGAAAATAAAACTAAGCGCCGGAGGAAGATGCTTACTATCCAGGAGAAGGTGAAACTCTTGGATATGATTAAATACCCTACAAAAGCCTCCTCACGCATATGAAAAGACAGCGCCAGCAACTGCCTATCAAGATGTTCTTCAGCCGCACACCCAGACACCCACTGCCTACTCTTAGTACTTCTTCACTGAAGACAACAACGCACCTGCTGAAGATACTGCACCACCTCTGAAGACTCTCCTACTGAGGTGGTGCCTTCATAGGTTAGTGGTTGTGTGCAATTAAATGTACAGTACAATAATCTGCTATATAAAAGCGTTCGGGATTGTCCTTCCGTCCCGTGAGTGCAAAGCGTAGCGGTATTCCGCTTATCACAGACTTACTACTTGCGGCTTGAGGTACGAAGTGACGCGATGTGAGCAGAGTTCTGGTGCTCTCATCGTTTCCTTGCTTTTGTGCGCGATGCGCTGGAAAAATAGTCAAAATTATGTCTCTGGAAATAATTAATGTTGATGGAGTACAAATGCCTCACCGCGTAGTAAATATCAGGGGAGATGGTGCTTGCTTATTCTCATCTATAGCTTATTTAGTGCATGAAACTCCGTCTTTAGCGGTACAGATTCGGGCTGACATTGTACAACTTTGGACAGGCACTTGAGGAGATAAAAAAAAACTTAGGTTTTCAGGGGATGTTATGAATGGACACTTTAATGTTCTCATTCTCTACACTTACATGCCTGATGTACACATGGAGCGCACAAAAATTGAGGATAAAAGTCGGTCGCCTTAAAAGTCGAGTGCGCCTAGTAATATAATATTTGTAATGTCTAATATGTCTTATTTTCTCTTATTTTGTCTAATATATTGGGTAATACAAGTATAATGGTGACTAAAGGGTGTTATTTCATGTCTAGAGGGCTCTAATAATGTTAAAAAACGTATTTAGAAGGTCGTAAACAGGTTTTCTATACTCTAACTGCGAAAATATTCGATTTATAAATAAAGAATCCTACTTCTCGAAAAGTCATTTATCACGGTAGAGTCTGGAACGGATTAACCGCGATAAACGAGAGTTCACTGTACGGCTGTTCTTGGGGCCCCTATACAACACTTACTCTGCATACCTCCTACTTGTCTCCCTGTTGTGGTGTGAAATTTTGCATACAAGTTGCTAAATATTTTGTATGTCTTCATTTGTAACTTAGACGAAGAGATGTAATATTAGTGTTACATTATAGATAAGAACAGCAATGGCTTGATGGTTAAGAACCCCTTCTCCTCTTTTAGGACTGAGTCTCTTTGTAATTTTACAACAGGGTTGGGGGAAGCGCCTCAAACCAGTTTGGCCAGTGATTCTCTGCAGAACTCTCTCAGTAAATCCCCGCATGGAGGCCAACTATCTAGCTGGCAAGGCTCACCTTAACAAATGGTTTTGGGGGCAGGTGTTAAGGTATTCTGTGTCCCATTGGTCTGAGGTATGGCTGTTTGGAATTGGCTTGTGTCAGAAGCCTTTAAGTATCATGACACCCTATTGGCTGTAGGGTGTGGACAGAGAATCTATAAATTTGCTTCTTTTAACCTCCCCGCTCTCTCTCTGTGTGAGATGAAGGAGCATCTCACACACCATGAACTGAAAAGGACAACACAATGAAGTTGCACAGCTCGGCAGCCATATTGAGACAGGCATGCGGCCTGTTCTGAAGAAAGCTGACCACAAATGAGGAATTAACTAACTAACAAGTCTGTGTGCCGCCTGAAACTACACATCAGCATTTATCAGGTTGTATGGTTGCCAGTATTCACTTGTACTTTGCATATTGTAATTATTTATGAATATTATCAATAATACATTGTTTAAATTGTAACTTAACTCCTGCTTGTCTTTTACTACACCTAATTGCCTGAGGGTATACATGCAGAAGGGAAGCTGGGGAGAGGTTATAAAGTACAGTACCTTATAAACAGTGGTGAGTCTGTGAGATCTGTGGCATTCTGACTTCTTAAGACTACATATTAATAATACTATAGGGAAAAGTTGAGTCATAGAGAACTCTACCAAGACAAAACAGCCCCTAATTGGTAGCGCCAGGCTCTGTGGCTCCGACTATTTCATTCTACCTCTGGTTTTATCAAAAGCTGAAAATTTCCTTCAGCACCTTCAACTTCAGTAAGCCTTTGACTGAACAAAAAAAAGGAACCTTGAAAGACGTGCTTTTCAATGTAAGCTGCTGATATGAGAAAAACTTAATTCACAGAGGACTCCTCAAGGACATCTTTACTTATACTTTTTAATGTGATGAATTCAAAAATAGAAGCAGAGGCGAGCAATACGAAAGCCCAGGTGATTATTCAAAATAGAAATAATACCCCGTGATTGATTCCAACAAGCAGCACACTACCGTGTACATGGAAATTAATCATGTTAAAAAAAATAAAATTATGCAATATATACGCATGGGGCAGCACAGAGATTATCTTAACAGCTCCAGATTCTTGGGTTCAAATCCCTGTCGTTGTCACTTGTCTATGTGCAAATGGCACACTCCCTCACATGATTGTGGATGTTCTCTCCATGGACTGCCTTAATGTTCTTTACACTGTCACTGCTTGGGAGACGACTTCAGGGCTCATTATAAATGTCATTACACTCCCAGCCAGGCGTTGATGATGTTGCCTTAATGCTTTTTTTGTTCCTCCCGCTGTATAAGCAGTGATTCAAAATTGCATCCCTAATGACATCACTTCCAGTTCCCGCCCACCTGAACCCGCCTCTTTCTGTTCTTCCGGATGAAAAACGTCTCCGCCTCAAACTAGGAGCCAGTCGAAGATTGACTCGTGTCTGTAAAGACCGCAAATGTAATTCTTTTGTGATTTTTTTTTCAAATGCGATTATATGGGGATCACTATGATGCGCTAACTATTTATCAGAATCAGAATATCTTTATTGTCATTGTAACAAATACAACGAAATTAGGTGCAGTCCCTGCGGTGTCAAAATATAACAGAAGACGTTAACTGCACATGAAACACTACTGTACAAGATGTCATCTATTGACCAGCTGCATTGGAGGTGATTAGGTGGCATGCAGTGCCCTAATACCAACAGGGTTAAACTGTTATTCAGTCTATTACTCGTCGTTTTGATGCTCCTACAGTCATATGAACCCCTCATAATTCTCTGGATTTGTTTTTCTCATTGGCTGAGCTTTCAAAGTAGCAACTTACTTTTAATATATGACATGCCTTATGGACACAGTAGAATTTCAGCAGTGACATTAAGTTTATTGGATTAACAGAAAATATGCAACATGCATCATCACAAAATTAGACAGGTGCATAAATGTGGGCACCCAACAGAGATATGACGTCAATACTTAGTTGAGCCTCCTTTTGCTCCTTTGAGCCTCTCGACGCTGTCCTCCTATGGCCTTTGATGAGTGTCTGGACTCTGGATGGAGGTATTTCTGTCCATTCTTCATACAAAATCTCTCCCGTTCAGTTCAATTTGATGGACAGCCTGCTTCAAATCATCCCATAGATTTTTGAAGATATTCCAGTCAGGGTCTGTGACGGCCATTCCAGAACATTGTACTTCTCCCTCTGCATGAATGCCTTTGTAGATTTCCAACTGTGTTTTGGGTCATTGTCTTGTTTGAATATCCAACCCCTGCGTAACTTCAACTTTGTGACTGATGCTTGAACATTATCCTGAAGAATTTGTTGATATTGGGTTGAATTCATCCGACCCTCGACTTTAACAAGGGCTCCAGTCCCTGAACTAGCCACACAGCACCACAGCATGATGGACCCTCCACCAAATTTGACAGCAGGTAGCAGGTGTTTTTCTTGGAATGCCGTGTTCTTCTTCTGCCATTCAAAGTGCTTTTTGTTCTGACCAAATAACTCCATTTTTGTCTCATCAGTCCAAAGCACTTTGTTCCAAAATGAATCTGGCTTGTCTAAATGAGCATTGGCATACAACAAGCGACTCTGTTTGTGGCGTGAGTGCAGAAAGGGCTTCTTTCTCATCACCCTGCCATACAGATGTTCTTTGTGCAAATTGCAGTGAATTGTAGAACGATGTACAGATACACCATCGGCAGCGAGATGTTCTTGCAGGTCTTTGGAGGTGATCTGTGGTTGTCTGTAACCATTCTCACAATCCTGTTCATATGCCGCTCCTGTATTTTTCTTGGCCTGCCAGACCTGCTGGGTTGGTTTAACAGCAACTGTGCCTGTGGCCTTCCATTTCCTGATTCCATTCCTTACACTTGAAACTGACAGTTTAAACCTCTGAGATGGCTTTCTGTAGCCTTCCCCTAAACCAGGAGACTCAACAATCTTTGTTTTCAGATCTTTTGAGAGTTGCTTTGAGGATCCCATGCTGTCTGTCACTCTTCAGAGGAGAGTCAAAGGGAAGGAAGCACAACTTGCGATTGACCACCTTAAATACCTTTGACCACTCATGATTGGACACTCCTGTCTGTGAAGTTCAAGGCTTAATGAGGTCATCATACCAAGTAATCAGCACTGAGCAGTGACAGGCATTCAAATCAGCACAGTGACAAGGGGACCCACATTTGTGCACAGCCAGTTTTTCACATTTGATTTAATTTCATAACTAAATACTGCGTCATTAAAAATCTTTGTTCGGAAAACACCGCAGTGCTCAGATGTTCCTAGGAAATGAAAGACATATCACTGTTATAATTTTTGTTGAAAGGAGAGTCAATTATTATGCAGGCTGAGAGGGGTTCCCTAACTTTTTCATATGACTGTAAATCTTTTACCTGATGGCAACAGTTGGGACACGTCATGAGCGGGGTGTGAGGAGTCCTGTAAGATGTTTTCTGCTTTTTTGAGGCAGCGAGAGCTGTGCAGTTCATCCAAAGAGGGTAAAGTACAGCCGATGATCTGCAATGCAGTCGTTACGATCTGCTGAAGTGTTTTCCTCTGCGCTGTTGTGCAGCTGGAAAACCCCATGCAGAGGCAGTAGCCCAGGATACTCTCGATAGAGTAGTGATAGAAGGACACCAGCAGTTTTTGTGAGATGTTATTTTTCCTGAGGACTCTCAGGGAATAAAGTCTCCGCTGAGCCTTCTTCGCCATGATGTGGACTCCCAGGAATTTGGAAGTCTGACACCCTCTCCACACAGTAGTCCCCTCCGATGTAAAGTGGTTTGATGTCCGTTTTCTTTTTCCTGAAGTCCACAACAAGCTCCTTGGTCTTAATTGTGTTCAGGAGCAGGTTGTTGTCAGTGCACCACACTGTCAGTTGCTCCACTTCGTTCCTGTGGGCGGATTCATTCTCACCAGAGATGAGCCCCACCACAGTGGTGTCGTCTGCAGATTTGAAGATGGTGTTGCTGTGGTGGGCAGGGGCGCAGTCATGCGTGTACAGCGTGAAGAGCAGGGGGCTCAGCACACAGCCCTGAGGAGAGCCGGTGCTGATGCTGATGGCCGAGGAGATGTGAGGGCCCACCTTAACCCTTTGTGTGCGGTCTGTCAGGCAGTCTTTAATCCATAGACAGGTGGAATACGGGAGTCCCAGTTGTAGCAGCTTGCACACAAATCTGTGAGGGAGGATGGTGTTAATAGCAGAGCTAAAATCAATAAAGAGGAGACGTGCGTAGCTCCCCTGGTGCTCCAGATGGGACAGGGTAGCATGCAGAGCTGCAGCAACAGCATCCTCAGTAGACCTGTTAGCTCTGTACGCAAATTGGTGTGCATCAAAGGTGGGAGGGATGAAGGACATGATATGACTCGGAACCAGTCTCTCAAAACACTTCATCAACACCGGGGTGAACGCTACTGGCCGATAGTCATTCAGGCAGGTTATGGGTGATTATTTTGGTAAAAATGTTTTTGGTATACTTGTTTCTTCTCGTTTTTACAACACATGATAAAGTTATTCATGGGTGGGTTTAGTCCAGGTACTCCAGTTTTTCTCTAACAGTTGAAAAACATGCAGATCTGGTGGACTCCTGACATAAAATTAAGTGTGTATGCGTGTGTATGCTTGCATTACGATGACCGGGCGCCCCATTCAGAGATTGCTGCTGCCTTGGGATATCCAGAAACCCTGCTCTGGATAAGTGGGAAAAGAAGACAGAGAAGAGCCGCCCCTTGCTCCATCTACTGACTCTGATTGGTCAATTGATTCCATTCAGTTTTGGCCTGATTGACATGTGGTGTTCAATCGAAATGCAATCCACGTGGAGAAGCTGCTAAGCAGAATGCAATACATTTGCTTTTAGATGCGACAAGCGATCGATGGATGAAAGATCAGACTAAACGCTTTCGTATTGCACTTTAAACCGAGTTAATAATCTTGTGTCGTAGTGAAAAAGCAAATCAATCGTTTGGTTGGACACGTTTTCATTTTGACACGATAAAACCATGTCTATTTTTGGCACAAATGATCTTATATACTTCAAAACGTATTGGGGCACTAAAAGAAATAAATGCACCAACAACTCTTCTGAATCAGTGCTGACATATTTTTACATTTTTTGTTTTTAATTTGCAATTTCTATGCAGCACATAGAAATACTTTACTGAGAAACTTAGCAAGATGATGCAGTTTGTAGGAAATTCACCTTAATAGCTCCTGGGCAATGCATTTTGTTTAGCTGTAATGCTAATTGCATGCACACTTACCCCTTGACGCAGGTGCCATCATAGCAACCAGAATCCAAAATGTCGGCGCAATGACATCTTCCTCTATTAACAGGGGCAATCTGCCAAAAATAAATAAATAAAATACATTTAAGGATATGTTGGGAATCATTCCAGTCAAAGTTATTTCTTTATACTCATGAAATTGTGAAGCATTTTTAAAATAAATTTTAGAAACTACCCAGGCTACTCTTATCTTTTACAATGGAGGTGAAGGGTACGGGGCTTCCAGCATGAACACAAAAGCCTTCCAATGTACTAAATGCCGAGTAATTGTGGGAGATTAGCCTTGGTAATCGGCTAGATGGCTGTAACGCACTCCTCTCAGGACCACCCAAAAAAGACATCAATCGATTGCAACGAGTGCAGAATGCAGCTGTTAGAATCTCAACTAGGAAAAGAAAATCCGAGCACATCACCACAGTCTTTGCGTCACTACACTGGTTACCTGTGTCATTTAGAATTGACTTTAAAATCCTGCTTATGGTTTATAAAGCCTTTAATAATCTCGCCCCATCTTATATATCAGAATGTCTGACACCTTATATTACAAATCGTAACCTTAGATCTTCAAATGAGTGTCTGCTTAGAATTCCGAGAACAAAACTTAAAAGAAGTGGTGAGGCGGGCGGCCTTCTGCTGTTATGCACATAAAATCTGGAATAGCCTGCCAATAGGAATTCACTAGGCTGATACGGTGGACCACTTTAAAAAAACTGCTAAAAACACATTACTGTAACATGGCTTTCTCATAACTTCATTTTAGTTTACTCCTGATGCTCTGTATATTCAATTAATTATCATGATTATTCATGGTGGCTCCAAAATCCGTACTGACCCCTACTCTCTCTTCTGTTCTTTTTCCAGTTTTCTGGACGCCGCCACCACCACCTGATCAAAGCTCAGTGACGTTCCCACATCGATGGATTAAAGGCCAGAAGTCCACGTGACCGTCATCATCAAGTCCTTCCATGAGAACCCTGAATACAATGAGGACTGATCATTTATGTTAGGTAGAATGCCCAGAGGGGACTGGGTGGTCTCATGGCCTCTGTACCCCTGCACATTTTATTTTTTCTCTCCAGCTATCTGGAGTTTTTTTTTGTTTTTTCTGTTCTCCCTGGCCATCGGACCTTACTTTTATTCTATGTTAATTAGTGTTCTCTTATTTTAATTCTTACTTTGTCTTTTATTTCTCTCTTCTTCATCATGTAAAGCACTTTGAGCTACATTATTTGTATTAAAATGTGCTCTATAAATAAATGTTGTTGTTTTTGGTAAGAAAGGTGAGACCCTGATGGTCACTCTGGCTGAGCTCCAGAGAACCTGTGCGGAGACGGGAGAAACGTTCAGAAGAACAAACCGTCACTGTAAACCTGGGCTTTATGAGAAAGTGGAAAGACAGAAGCCCCTCCTCAGTAGAAGACACATTACATTTACGTATTCTGGCAGAACAAAGCAAAGACAATACAGGAGTGGCTTAGGGACAACTTTGAGAATGTCCTTCAGTGGCCCAGCCTTGAACCCAATCAAATATCTCCGGAGAGACCTGAAAACAATTGCCCACTGATGGTCTCCATCTAACCTGTGACAACCTGACCTGAGAGGGCTACAGAGAAGAACGGCAGGAAAATCCCCAAATCCAGGTGTGTGAAGCTTGTCACGTCAAACCCAAGAAGACTCCAAGTTGGATTCACTTCAAGAGGAGGACTGAGTGTTTGTCTGAATATCTGTATCAGGGGGATGTTTCAGGTTTTTCATTAAATGCCCTCCAGGAGGCGCTCTGATTGCGTACTTTTAACCACAGGTTCCTTCCTCCATGGTGTGCTAAGAATTGCCCCTGAGGGTCTTTTTTGCCCACTGCTATCAGGCAATTCAAGGCTTCCTCTCGATGTGGTGCACAATATACATTTATTTTTATTTATTTACTTGTTGATTGATTGACCGTATTATCTGTCTTGTGAGTCTGTATCCTTGATTTTGATGTTTCTGCTGCTGTATGCATGCGAATTACCCACTCGGATTAATACAGTTTATCTCATCTAAAAAGTATCTAGCTGCGTTTCTGTCACTATTTAGTTTTTTTTCCTGGACGCTGTCCTGTTATGTTGCCGTCATCTTGCCCCACAGCTGGTTTGTTTTTATTTCTTTATATTACTGACACAAACTGAGATATGACACCTTATTAAAAAAAACTAACTGTATCCTGCCTTATCTTGACTGTGCAATATGCCTTGTGGCCTGTAGAGGGGGTAACAGCACCCCAAACCCCAGACACGCCTACCACAGACACAGTCCTGGCTTCAAATCTATCCATCCATCCATCCATTATCCAACCCAGGGTCACGGGGGTCTGCTGGAGCCAATCCCAGCCAACACAGGGCACAAGGCAGGAACAAACCCCGGGCAGGTGCCAGCCCACCGCAGGGCACACACACACACACACACACTAGGGACAATTTAGGATGGCCAATTCACCTAACTTGCATGTCTTTGGCCTGTGAGAGGAAACCGGAGCACCCGGAGGAAACCCACACAGACACGGGGAGAACATGCAAACTCCACGCAGGGAGGACCCGGGAAGCGAACCTAGGTCTCCTAACTGTGAGGCAGCAGCACTAGCACTGTGCCACCGTGCTGCCCGGCTTCAAATCTGGTGCCTTTTATTTAAAAACAAAGCGTACCCTTGACAGGCCTCTTCCAAACAGTGCCGTGAACGGCTTCCACTAAAAGAACCCAGCATAACAATTCCTCTGCCCCTTCGCCCATTCGTACCATCTTCCTCCACTCCCTCATTCCATCTTCTCTTGCAGCTCCGACTCCCAGGGCCAAGTGGAGGGGTCTCTTTAAACTTCTGACCCAGGAGTGCTCATTTCATTTGCATCTGGGAAGTGCATCGAGGTCAAGTGCCTCGAGCATGGGAAAGGCGCTATATAAATAAAACGTATCATATTATTATTAATATCCAGAACCACAATGGTCCTTGAGGAGTCGATATATGACATCTCAACCCTGGACCTGACAGGGCAGCCCCACAGGACTAAAATTCCCATTCTGCCCTGCACATGATGCCATCCACTTTTGGGGGGGTGCACTTTGCCCGTAATAGGTAGCCAACCCCCTGCACTTTCCTGCCCTTCAAACCTTCCCAAGCCCAACCAGTGTGTCCCGCTGTGGCTACTGCCACAATAGACTCTATCTGCAGACCCCCAGACCTTCACTCAATTGAGGAGGTTGTTGCTTCATATCAGGGGTGTCCAACTCTGGTTCTGGTGGGCCGCAGTGGCTGCAGGTTTTCATTCTAACCATCTTCTTAATTAGCGAGCCGTTTTTGCTGCTGATTAACTTGTTTTTGCCTTAGTTTAGGGCTCGTTTTTACGTCACGCTCAGAACGCGCACACATCACGGCTTCCACGCGTTCCCAGCGTTCATTTGACACGTCCTCTGAGCGGGTCCCCAGAAATTAATGTGACTTGTGCGCGAGCTGCAGTACCAGCAAAACGTCGTGGGGCACAGTGTGACAAAAGTCGGAACGTGACGTCAAGAGTCTCTGTTTACTATCTACATGTGACAGAAAGCCGCTCTGAGGATCGATGTGCGCACTTCGATGTTTAATGAATGTTTCGATGTGGTGAAGCAAAATGCCGACATACAGATGCATTTGTGGTGCTTTGATATTCAAGCATTGCATATTCCCGATCGTAATGATGCAATACATTTTAAAAGTCTCACCTACCATCTTCTGTGCCGTCTTTTTTTTTCTGGGGCGTCCTCCAGACCTGACAGCAGCGGCAAACAGCAATAAACCACCACACAGAACACATTAAATGTATGATATGCCAACTCTCTGCACATTTAGAATCCTAAGAGTTATACTCATGACGAGATGCATTAAATAAAGTATGTATGTTACATTTTACAGATAAATCGTTAATTTCGTTTAAATAATGACCACTGTTAATAATTACACATATGGGGTGACACGATGGCGGAGCGGTAGCACTGCGGTCTCGCAGGGAGTCACGTCGCTGGTATTCCCTACCTGGAATTTGCGTGTTTTCCTGCTGCGTTTCTACGGTGAGCTCCGGTTTCCTTCCAAAGATATGCAGATTGGGTGACACTAAAATGACGCCAGTGTGTGTCTGTGTGCTCGTTTTCACCTTGCGATGAGCTGATGGCCCGTCCAGGGACTGTTTCTGCCTCGTGTCCAATACTAGCTGGAATGGACACACCCCTGGATTGATGGATTTAATCATTAAACATCCTTTTCAGAGATATTGTGGTAAGGTGTCCTCGGAATTCAATGGACGCTACAGGTAATTCACAACACAGCGAAGCCGAACCTGTTCTCGCCGTGATGATATCTCGCACTGCCACCTGGTGGATTCTTCCAGATTTACGTAAAGAAGCGCGCGCGTACAAACAGTATGCTTGTGTAGCAGGAGCATCCGCTGGAGCACACGTCACGTCACGTATCATGTGAAGTACAGTTAGGTCCATCAATATTTGGACAGAGACAACTTGTTTCTCATTTTGTTCTCTACATCACCACAATGAATTTTAAATGAAACAACTCAGATGCAGTTGAAGTGCAGACTTTCAGCTTTAATTCAGTGGGGTGAACAAAACGATTGCATAAAAATGTGAGGCAACTAAAGTATTTTTTAACACAATCCCTTCATTTCAGGGGCTCAAAAGTAATTGGACAAATTAAATAACTGGAAATAAAATGTTCATTTCTAATACTTGGTTGAAAACCCTTTGCTGGCAATGCCAGCCTGAAGTCTTGAACTCCTGGACATCACCAGATGCTGGGTTTCCTCCTTTTTAATGCTCTGCCAGGCCTTTACTGTCAGTTGCTGTTTGTTTGTGGGCCTTTCTGTCCGAAGTTTAGTCTTCAACAAGTGAAATGTCTGCTCAGTTGGGTTAAGATCAGGTGACTGACTTGGCCATTCAAGAATTTTCCACTTCTTTGCTTTAATAAACTCCTGGGTTGCTTTGGCTGTATGTTTTGGGTCATTGTCCATCTGTATCATGAATCAATTTGACGTCATTTAGCTGGATTTGAGCAGACAGTATGTCTCTGAACACCTCAGAATTCGTTCGGCTGCTTCTGTCCTGTGTCACATCATCAATAAACACGAGTGTCCCAGTGCCACCGGCAGCCATCACACTGCCTGACTCCACCGTGTTTTACAGATGATGTGCTATGCTTTGGATAATGAGCTGTTCCACGCTTTCTCCATACATTTTTCTTGCCATCATTCTGGTAGAGGTTCATCTTGGTTTCATCTGTCCAAAAAATGTTTTACAGAACTGTGCCGGCTTTTTAGATGTTGTTTAGCAAAATCCAATCTAGCCTTTCTATTCTTGAGGCTTATGAGTGGCTGGCACCTTGCAGTGCACCCTTTGTATTTACTTTCATGTAGTCTTCTCTTTATGGTAGACTTGGATATCGATACGCCTACCAAGCCCTGCAGAGTGTTGTTCACTTGGTTGGCTGTTGTGAAGGGGTTTCTCTTCACCATGGAAATGATTCTGCGATCATCCACCACTGTTGTCTTCCGTGAACGTCCAGGTCTTTTTTCATTGCTGAGTTCACCAGTGCTTGCTTTCTTTCTCAGGATGTACCAAACTGGAGATTTTGCCACTCGTAATATTGTAGCCATTTCTCGGATGGGTTTTTTCTGTTTTCACAGCTTAAAGGTTGGCTACTTTCACTAGCATGGAGAGCTCCTTTGACCGCATGTTGTCTGTTCACAGCAAAATCTTCCACATGCAAACACCACACCTCAAATCAACTCCAGGCCTTTTATCTGCTTAATTGATAAGACATAGAGATGGACTTGAACACACCTGCCCATGAAATAGCCTTTGAGTCAATTGTCCAATTACTTTTGAGCCCCTGAAATGAAGGAATTGTGTTAGAAAGTACTTTAGTTGCCTCACATTTTTATGCAATCGTTTTGTTCAACCCACTGAATTAAAGCTTAAAGTCTGCACTTCAAATGCATCTGAGTTGTTTCATTTAAAATTCTTTCTGGTAATGGACAGAAATAAAATGAGAAAAGAGTCATCTCTGTCCAAATATTTATGGACCTAACTGTATAAACCCAGGCTAAGTTGTTTCATTTTCCTTAATGAGTAGCCAAACAAGCCACCACATGACCAGCTAAACTGAAAAAGGTGAAGGTCTTAGACATGTTGGTCTGCTCAGGTCACCAAAACATCTTAGAAAAAAAGAGAAAATCAACAGTCCGCTGTGGCAGAATGAGAGCAGCAACAAGTCCTGATATTCAATGACGGCTTCAACAAACAGCAAGAATTTGCTTCTCATTAAGGAACTGGTTGGAGTTTGACGTTTTTAACTGGTCATCTGTTGGCTCGTTTCACATCTCATTTCTATTTAATGAAAGACACAAATCAATTCAGAGGACTGAATCCTTCAAAACAGGGCTATGAAAATGAAGGGAAAGGGAGTTAATTAGCAGCGAAAACTGGGCACTGATTAGGAAAAGGCTTAGAATGAAAACCTGCAGCCCACCAGGACCACAGTTGGAAACCCCTGCTTTACATTATTCATCAGTGATAACGCCTGTTTGCTCTGTGGTTAAGATTATAGTTGGGTGAGGAGTCACCTGACTCAAGATGAGTAAACTAAATGACAAAAACAACAATCTGCAGTGGAGCTGCTGAATCATGGAGTTGCGGAGGTCTGCAGCTCAGCTGTACCCATCTCGGCTGCAGGGATGCCAGCTTGGTTGCAGTTGCTGCTAGAGCATCCTTCAGTGTCCATGTCCATCCTTCTATGTCCATCGCTGCCCCCTCGCTGGCCTTCCTTAATCATTGTCTCCTGATGAGGTACAGGACCAGGGTCCATCCCAGATGGGATGCTGGTTCGTCCCTTTCAGCCTCCCTTCTCCTTTTTTTTCCCCACCATGACAATACAGCATCAAAGAACGGGCATCAATCAGCGGGTCACACCAGTCCATGACTGCGCTAATCCAGCAAACACCCTCGCTATGATGCGCACGCTTCTTCTATTGAGGCCAATTATTTGTACCAAATTCTTTAAAGACTCCTGGCTATTAATTAGTTAAAGTGTTCCAGCATGGCAAATTTAACAAACTGTGCGTTCTTTTTTTTTATGTGTTGGGGAAGAAATTCAAAAAAGCCTTCACAGTGGCAAGGCAAGGATTTCAATTCTCCTGGCTTCTCACAACAATTAGCGGCGCTTTAATTGATTTGTCAGCGCACTGGGATTTGGAGGATGTGCTCGCTCAGTCACTCTAAAATTTTCAGATGCATAAAATGTTTACGCAACTAAATGCCAAGGGTAATTATTTTTAGCAGCTATCTAGATAACATTTGCCCATGTTGAATTCATTAAATTCTTCCTGCTGCTGATTAATGATCCAGAATAAAATAGCAAATCAATCAAGACTGCGAACGAAAAGAAATGAACAGCAACACGTGGCAGAAGGACAAACGGGGTGCACATTACAACCTGTGGGTCCAGTTGGCTCCATGCGACAGACTGAGCCAGAGACGTGCATTTTATCTATCTATCTATCTATCTATCTTTAAATCAGGCGTTTACTCAGAGAACTGACGCGCTGACACTCTGGATGTTCCCAACATATGCGTGGTGATGCACAAGGATTGTCGATGGGCTGTTTAGAAAGCGTCTGCCATTTGGTTTTTATCTCAAACTTTCTTATGAGTCTGGAATGAAATAAAAATGTGTTCAGAAAAAGGGGAAATGGGGGGTAGAAATTAATCTTCTCTCCACTAAATGTGCGGATTTATCTTCCTTTAATGTAGCACCTAATCTGTCTATTACAGCACGCCTTTATGTTGCTTGGCTAACTTTCTTATCTACTGAGATATCTATTATATACAGCCTTTAACATCTATTATATAGTACCTTTCATTATATATCTATGGATACCTTTCTTCAGTTTTTATCTTAATATGCTCTGTCTACCTATTTTATAGTTTCTGTCCTATCTTTCTGTTATATAGCGCCTTTTCTATATAAGATCCCCTCTTTTAGTTATATAGCACCTTTCATATCTGTCCTTATTAATACAGTGCCTTTCCTATTTATCAAGGTCTATCTGTGTATTATATACAGTGGGTACAGAAAGTATTCAGACCCCCTTCAATTTTTCACTCTTTGTTATATTGCAGCCATTTGCTAAAATCATTTCAATTATTTTTTTTCCTCATTAATGTACACACAGCACCCCATATTGACAGACAAAAAAAAGAATTTTTGAAATTGTTGCAGGTTTATTAAAAAAGAAAAACTGAAATATCACATGGTCCTAAGTATTCAGACCCTTTGCTCAGTATTTAGTAGAAGCCCCCTTTTGAGCTAATCTGGGAAAGATGTTTTTCACACCTGGATTTGGGGATCCTCTGCCATTCCTCCTTGCAGATCCTCTCCAGTTCTGTCAGGTTGGATGGTAAACGTTGGTGGACGGCCATTTTTAGGTCTCTCCAGAGATGCGCAATTGGGTTTAAGTCAGGGCTCTGGCTGGGCCATTCAAGAACAGTCACAGAGTTGTTGTCAAGCCACTCCTTTGTTATTTTAGCTGTGTGCTTAGGGTCATTGTCTTGCTGGAAGGTAAACCTTCGGCCCAGTCTGAGGTCCTTAGCACTCTGGAGAAGGTTTTTGTCCTGGATATCCCTGTACTTGGCCACATTCATCTTTCCCTCGATTGCAACCAGTCGTCCTGTCCCTGCAGCTGAAAAACACCCCCACAGCATGATGCTGCCACCGCCATGCTTCACTGTGGGGACTGTATTGGACAAGTGATGAGCAGTGCCTGGTTGTCTCCACACATACCGCTTAGAATTAAGGCCAAAAAGTTCTATCTTGGTCTCATCAGACCAGAGAATCTTATTTCTCACCATCTCAGAGTCCTTCAGCTGTCTTTTAGCAAACTCCATGCGGGCTGTCATGTGTCTTGCCTCTCCTCAGTGTGTGGAGCTAAAATAACGAAGGAGTGGCTTCACAACAACTCTGTGACTGTTCTTGAATAGCCCGGCCAGAGCCCTGACTTAAACCCAATTGAGCATCTCTGGAGAGACCTAAAAATGGCTGTCCACCAACGTTTACCATCCAACCTGACAGAACTGGAGAGGATCTGCAAGGAGGAATGGCAGAGGATCCCCAAATCCAGGTGTGAAAAACTTGTTGCATCTTTCCCAAGAAGACTCATGGCTGTATGAGCTCAAAAGGGGGCTTCTACTAAATACTGAGCAAAGGGTCTGAATACTTAGGACCATGTGATATTTCAGCTTTTCTTTTTTAATAAATCTGCAACAATTTCAAAAATTCTTTTTTTTTTTGTCTGTCAATATGGGGTGCTGTGTGTACATTAATGAGGGAAAAAATTAATTGAAATGATTTTAGCAAATGGCTGCAATATAACAAAGAGTGAAAAAAATTGAAGGGGGTCTGAATACTTTCCGTACCCACTGTATAACCTTTTATATATCTCTATTATGTAATGCCTTTCACATCTTTCAATCCTGCCTATTATAATAAGATTAAACTCACATCTATCTATCCTGCCTACTACACTAAGATTAAACTCTACCCATCCATCCATCCATTTATCTATCTTGCCTACTATACTAAGATTAAATTCTATCCATCCGTCCATCCTTCCGCCTGTCTATCTCTCTGTCTATCGTGATACATGTGGGGATAGTTTGCAGGTTCAAATACTGATATTTGTGAGCCAGACCAGGGGTTGGTGCTCTCTCTTAATCCTCTCCCCTCTTGTTCCTCTGCACTTCATCCAAAGACCTGCCCTCTTGATGACATCACCACCAATCCACCCACTGATGACGTCATTTCCCATTCACAGAATCCACTCTACCGCCACATCAGTTTCTGTTCTATCCGTCTTGACTCCACCTCTTCCTTCTTTCCTCCATATTTAAGCCCAGTAATTTTCGTGTTAGTCAGTTCCATTTTGAACTCACTTTGTAAACTGTTTTCTTTATTGTTCACCATTTTTAGAGTATAAGGGGTGGCCATCCCCAAACCTTTTTCTGTCTGCTTTTTATCACACTATCTATCTATCTATCCATTTATCTATCTATTATATAGTGCCTTTTATGTCTGCCTATCTATCTATCTATCATATAGTGCCTTTCTCATCTGCGCATAGGGAGCCGCGTAAAGACCCGAACTTCCGCGCGAAAACTCATGCCAAGAGTGAAAAGCGGGGTACTAACCTCTCTCGCTTTATTCCTACAGAAAGAAAGAAGCAGCGCCACCTTTAATCTAATCAGACTCCCTGACCACGTACTGCCACTTCCGTGTTCTTTCCCTTCCTTCTGTCTACCTCTGATGACGTCATAACTCCCAGCATCCACCTCGGTTCCTTCCCAGCATTCCTCTTTGTCAATTTCCGGTCCCACTCCATAAATGTTCCCCACTTCGCCATCTTGACTGTCTGATGTATATGGAAAAAATATCTGACTCAATTTTCAAAACTGTACAGTACATGGGGCCGGAAAACCCCAAATCTTTATGCTGTTTTGTGCTTTATTTCTACACTATATATCTATCATATAGTGCCTTTTATATCTAAATGACTGTTACCTGCATGTCCATATCTACTACTCTATATAACGCCTTTCATATTGAGCTCCATACCTGTTATGTAGTGTGTTTCGTGTCTATGCCCAATATTTGATAGTGCCCTCCATATCTCTCTCTAGATTAGGATGTCTATTCACCTATAGAGTGGATTCATAGAGCATTACAACTCCATGACTTTCTGTGCGCTTTACTGTGTTGTACATTTCCTTTTAAATGGACAAATTTGCCAAGATTGCCTCTTAACCTACACTCAGTAACTCATAATGACAAAGTGAACAAATGTTTCAAAGAGGTTTCCAAATGTATTAAAATTAGAAGTCCCTGCAGATTGTGCTCAGGTGCCTCCAGTTTGCTTTAAGGAGACACGGGTTTCACATCCCGGGTCCTCTCTGCGTGGAAGTTGCATGTTCTCCCCGCTTCTGTTCTACTATCTAAAGACGAGCAGGTTATGATGTTAAATCAGTCCGTGTGTGCGTGTGCTCCATTTTCGGTGGGACAGGTCCCACCCCAGCCCATGTTCTGGTTAGAAAATGACAAGGCAAGGCATTTTAGAAACCAGGATATTAAAGCGCATGTGTTTTTATTTATGGTCACATTTCTCAATATGGCGCCCTGTCCAGACTTTGTTCCTGCCTTGTGTCCTATGTTAGCTGGGATTGGCTCCAGCTGCCCCTGGGACCCTAGGCTGGATCAAGCGGGTTATGACCAGACCTTTCTGTAAACAAGTTACCACTTTGCCGTTCTGGGTTATTGAGTGTAGATTGACGGATTAAAATGTAAAATGCATCCATGACATAACACAAACTCTACAACACCATAAAGTGTGCAGAAAGTGTCGGGGGTCTGAATCCGCTATATGTAACACTTTTTGGATGAAGGCATTTGCTATGTGAATAAACGCAAATGAGAAACGTGCACTCGACCCCACAGCAGGGAATTCTTACTTTTCTTCCAAACGTGGACACTTTTGTCTTTTTTTTTTTTTTATGTTCCCGGGTGTCAAAAAAGAAAACTAAACGCTGCTGGAAGTTTCTTCATTGCGGCAGCAGTTCCACTAAGCTGCCCGGGTCAAACACAATGAGGGGAAATCGTTCAAAGCTCATGAACACCGGGCCTTCCATGGTGGGGGGGGGCACTGAAAGTGAGAGATCGTCTGTCCTCCCATCAGAGCGGCTGGCATCGTTGTCGTCGTGGCTGCCTGTCCTCTTTAGGGATGTGGTGGCCAATATGACCAGGAAGACAACCAGGCAAATCTAGCGCTTGCTGAAGAAGCAGCTTTGAAGGAAAATCTTATTAACCTTCCGCAGAAGCATCCATCAAAGCTAAATTTGTGACGGGGAAAAATGGAAAAGAGATTTCAATTTGTTTTTTTTTTGTGTTTCTTCTCTTTTTTTTTTTTTTTGTGGCTTATTTTATCTTCTGGATAGTCAGGCTTGCTTCCTCCACACTTTGACAAGCCGTTTTTATTTTTCTGACAGCTCGGATGACCCAGACGCTCATGAAGCTGCCTTCAGTAATAGTCCTGACTGCCATTTACACTGAGACAATATCACGCTCGGTTCCAGCTATGAAATAGTATTATCTGCTTCTCGTATGGCCACTGCAGCCCCCACAAAAAAAACACAAGCCCTTTACGTAGATTCAACGCGAAACCGAACAGCAGCCGGGAATCACATTGTGAAAGCACCGAGCCTGTCCGGGTGGCTACTAGGAGCCAAGTCGGGACTCGCCAAGGGGCCACACAAATCTTTTTTTTTTTCTAATTCAATTTATTAAAAGCATATAACAATCCGGGGCACACGGTGGCGCAGTGGTTAGCGCTGCTGCCTCACAGTAAGGAGACCTGGGTTTGCTTCCCGGGTCCTCCCTGTGTTGATTTTGCATTTTCTCCCCGCGTTTGCGTGGGTTTCCTCCCACAGTCCAAAGACATGCAGGTCAGGTGCCTTGTAGAAAGTTGATTCTGTTCATAGTTTTCTTTTTTCCGATACATTTCATCGCTCATCCAAGTGACTTTCTTAGTCTCAGTTTAGAATTTCCTTACCTGGATTATTGAGCATGCATCGAGACGTTAGGTGCACTGGCGATCCTAAATTGCCCCTGGTGTGTGTGGGTGTGTGTGTGCCCTGCGGTGGGCTGGCGCCCTGCCCGGGGTTTGTTTCCTGCCTGCTCCAGCAGACCCCCCCCGTGACCCTGTAGTTAGGATATAGCGGGTTGGATGATGACTGGCTGACATATAACAATCCATACAATCGAGTCAAACTTAACAAAACTAAAATCCATGAGAAAGAGAGGAAGGCCGACAGCCTGAGTAAAACTGTTGAGAGTAGTAAAGCGAGAGAGGAGTATTTTCACACACATACTAAAACACACGCTAAGGCCAATTCAGCATCGCCAGTTCACCTAATATGCATGGCTTTGGGCAGTAAGAGGAAACCCACACAGACACGGGGAGAACATGCAAGCTCCATGCACAGAAGAGGACTCGGGGTGCAAACCCACGTCTCCTTACTACGAGGCAACTTTGCTACCACTGCTCCACCGTATGGCCTCTTAACAGAACATATGCATGGCATTTGTTATTTCAACAGATGGTGCATCACAAATATTGGGAGTAATGCATTTAATTACTACAAATATGTTCATCTGTTGAAATGATAAATGCAATGCATTTTAGTCCTACAAATGTTTGTGATGTGCCATCTGTTGGAATGACAAATGCAATGCATTTTAATCCTATAAATGTTTGTGATGTGCCATCTGTTGGAATGACAAATGCAATGCATTTTAATCCTATAAATGTTTGTGGTGTGCCATCTTTTGAAATGACAAATGCAATGAATTGTATTGCTTCAAGACTTTACAATGTGCCATCTTTTGGAATGAGAAATGCAATGCATTTTAATCCTATAAATGTTTGTGGTGTGCCTAATGACAAATGCAATGCATTTTAATCCTATAAATGTTTGTGGTGTGCCATCTTTTGGAATGAGAAATGCAATGCATTTTAGTCCTAAAAATGTTTGTGATGTGCCATCTGTTGGAATGACAAATGCAATGCATTTTATCACTTCAAATCTTTGTGATGCGCCACCTGTTGGAATGAAAAATTGCTATGTATTTTGTCACTACACGCAATAAAAAAATACATTCTGATAGATGGTGCAGTGCAAACATTAATCCTGGGGTCTACATTGATTATTTAGATTTTAATCCAGCTCAGATAGGTGGTACAGTTACTTTTCAACATCCATCCCGCTATATCCTAACTACAGGGTCATGGGGGTCTGCTGGAGCCAATCCCAGCCAACACAGGGCGCAAGGCAGGAAACAAACCCCGGGCAGGGTGCTACCCCACCGCAGGGCACACACACAAACACACACCAGGGACAATTTAGGATCGCCAATGCACCTAACCTGCATGTCTTTGGACTGTGGGAGGAGCAAACACAAACACAAAGGAGCTGCTGAAGAAGGCGCAGCAAAGACTGTATTTTCTGAGAATCCTCAGAAAGAACCATCTCTCCAAAAATCTGCTCCTTGCCTTTTATCACTGTGCCATCGAGAGTGTGCTCACGTACGGACTGTGTGTGTGGTACGGCAGCTGCACTTCCTCAGAAAGGAAAGCGCTCCCCAGGGTCGTCAGGACAGCAGAGAGAACAAGTGGCTGTACCCTCCACACTCTGGAACAAATCTACACCTCCCGATGCCGCAAAAAAAGCAATAGACATTTCACAGGATTCATAACATCCCGGACATTGTCTCTTCCAGCTTTTGCCATCGGGAAAGAAATACAGAGCAATGAAAACCTGCATGTCTTTGGACTGTGGGAGGAGACCCACGCAGACAGGGGGCGAACACGCAAACCCGGGTCTCCTAACTGCGAGTCAGCAGTGCTACCCACTGCGCCACCGTGCCGCCCTACTTTTCAATATATTTGCAAAAATGTCTAAAGTCCCACATTCACTTTGACATTCTGCAGTCCTGAGTGGTACTTGATGAGGGAAAACATGAAGTTAAAAGATTTTAGTAGAAGGCTGCAACAGAACAAAATGTAAAAAAAAAAAAGAAGTCTGAACCCACTGCAAACAAAAGAAGAAAAAATCTGCCGTACATTTAAATTTTTCAAGCTGCTCCTGGAAATGTGGAATGAAAAGCTGTGACCTACCTTTCCTCAAGCCTGCCACAAAAGGAAACTGAAATATAAACATTTTTTTTTTGTTTCCTACCTTGCAAAATATTGCTAATTCAATCCAGCGTCGATGACTCCAGCGTGTAAATTTGCCACATCTGAAATTGCCGGATATTCTGCGATTTGGTTTCATGATTACAATTAGCACAAAAGGCTGTAGACAGAAAGCTCTGGGGGATTTAAAGTGTGAGAAGCAACCACGTCCGCCCACGCGTCAAGCAGTCTGAAAAGGATCTTGGCTGTTAATGCCTTTCAGTTTACGGCAGCCTGCGAGTGGAATGACTTGCAACAGATCTTAACAGCGGGCACTCCTGACCACCCACGTCTGGCAAAGCCCCGGTGCCTACTGCTGATGCCTTCACACTGCGCAAACGTGTGCTGCAAACTGCAGAGAGGATGGAAATACAGAGAATAGACAAGGTGATTACGGGCCAACTTTGAAGAAGAAGCAATACAGAAATAAAGAAATATAAAGGGCTACATCGGGGTACATCTGCACGGAATCCAACTTTGGATTAAGCTTGTGCTTTCCAAACCCCTTCCAAATTATTTTTCTAAAAATTGGTGCCAATTGTTCTTATTTGTGTATACACATCGTTAGTGAAGAGTGAAACCCCAGTGAATTCACGTCATCTCGAGTTTGGCAAAAATTAAGAAATATTTCAATGGCTGGCACTTTGTTTCTTCTAACCCTCATTATATGGAAATGTTTTGAGGGATCAGTAAGAGACTTTATCAGCTCCATGCTGCCTGCCACATTAGATCCATTAAGATTTGCCTATCATCAGAACAGACCCACTGACGATGCCACAGCCCTGACATTGCACACCATCCTCTCCCACCTGGACACGTGTGTGACAAAGCAGTTTGTAGATTACAGCTCAGCACTTAACACTACGACTCCTTCTAAGCTTGACCGCAAATTCAGAGCTTTGGGTCTAAAAGACTCTTTGGGCAGCTGCACTGGCACAAGGGGGTAAGACTGGGTGGCATTACTTCCTCTGTACTCAACATGGAAGCCCCTATACCCGGGGATGTGTACTAAGTCCCCTCTCATATGCCATCTACACCTAGAACTGCACACCTAGGAACAGGTCTAACATCTCTGTGAAGTTTGCTGATGGGACTTATTTTTAATGGTGACGAGAATAAATACAAAGAGGAAATCAGAGCTCCCTAATCGGTGGTGCCAGGATGATCCAGGGCCTTTCATCCATCCATCCATCTGTCTATTATATAGTGCCTTTTCAAACCATCTATTTTTCTATTTATCTACTGTAGCAACTGTCATATCTGCCCATCTTTAAGACAGTATCTATCTATCCATCTATTATAACATTACTTTCTTGTCAATTATATAGTACCTTTTCTATCTATCTACCAGCCTATCTTCCTATTATATAGCCCCTTTCAAATCTGTTCATCTTTAATATTGTGCCTTTCCAATCTATCAATGTCTATTTATCTTGTATAGTCATTCACATCTATTATATAGTGCCTTTTATTATCTATCCATCAATCTTCATATTTAATTGTAATATGCCCTATTTATCTATCTATGTGTTATATAATGCCTTTCACATCTATCTATAACATAGTTACTTTCTTATTGTTCTGTTATACAGTTTTTTCAAAATATCTACCAATCATTTAGTTACATTGCATTTTCCATAACTGTCCATCATTAATATAATGCCTTTCCTATCTATTTGTCTATGTAGTATATAGTGCCTTTTCTGTCTATTTATATAATATATAGTGCCTTTTCTATCTTTCAGCCTATCTTTTTGTTACACCGCACCTTTCTTGTCTGTTCGTCTTTAATATTGTGCCTTTCCAATCTATCAACATCTATTTATGTATTACATAGCTTTTCAATTCATTATATATTGTCTTTTATTACATACTGTATCTATCAATCAATAACTTTCTTCATATTTCATTGCAACATGCTCTATCTAACTCTGATATTGTTACTTTCCTATCTTCATGTTATATTGTGCTTTTTCTATGTATCTATCCATCTTTTCATTATATAGAACCTCTCATATCTGTCCATCATTAATATAGTGCCTTTCATCCATCTATCTATCTCTTATACTTCCTTATACAGTACATCTATCTATTACATTTGTATTATAGTCCCTCTACTATCTATCTGTCTATTATTCAGTGCCTCTTCTATCCATCTATTTTTCAATTTATCTGCCGTATCTTTCTATAATTTAGCAACTGTTAATATCTGCCCATCTTTAATACAGCATCTATCTATCTATCATATAGTGCCTTTCATATATATCCATCTCGGCCAACTACATTAAAATATCAATGTAATACTACCAACTACGCTAAAATATCTATCTATGTATCTATCTATCATATGGTGTCTTTCATCTCTATCTATCTATCTGTCTGTCTCTCTCAGATGAATGGCTATGAATGTTACTGTATAAGAGACAGACGGCTCCTCTGGGTGGTGCCCACTATGACTGCATGTGCCCCCACTATATTTCTATCTATCAGGTTTTAGTTTAAAAAACAACAGAGTATTCTGACAGTCGACGTGTGCTTCTGAAGTAATGAACCTTTATTATTTTTAAATTGTCAAAAAAATTTTATTACACTTCTTAGTAAACTTTTTAAACACTTGCACTGTTGCTATTTGTCTTCCATAGTGCCAAAAACAAACCCCAGAAAAAAAAAACCCAGTCCTATTTTTATATTAAAGCACAAAAAAGTCCTAACATATGAGGAAAAAAATGACAGCTCCATTCATCATAACTTAGGAGAAGTCCTCACTGGTTGCAAAAATGATTGATTTCAATGAAACATTTTGAAGCATAATGAAATAAGATACACTTTATTATTTCTCATAAGTTATAAAAACCTTTTTCTTCCAGTAGGTGGCATGATTTTTTTTTCTTTCGTTGTTAAAAGTGGACAAGAATTCTCTTTGGGGATTTTGAAGGTCAGGGGACCCCGTGGTGACATTTGCCTTTGTGCCTGATGTGGTTGGCACACAGTTTCTTTTAAATATCTTTTTATCGGTTCATCTTTTCTTTGTATTTATGTCATACGGTTTACTAAAATGCTGTTTTTATTGTTGTTCTGTATTATGCTAAGTATGCATGTTTTCGCTATAATTATACACTCTGCTTTCTTAAAGTAGAGGCTAAGGAGGCGGGGCCACTGGATGATGCGACTGAGGGGCGTGGCCCCAGATCTGTAAAAAGAGCTGCTTCAGTTTATACTGAAACTTCGCCATTTTTGCTCTTCTTTGAGGACTTCCTGGATTTTGACGCCTCCTATCTTTCAAGATACTGTCATTGGATTTGTGTTCTTGCTTTTGTTCACCTTTAGTTTTACCTTTTTTTTTTCTCATGACTAGGTTTCTGTTTCTATTTTTATTCATTCATTTCAACCAATCGTGTTGGGGGTTTTTGAAGCTGTATATTTAATTTCTGATGTTGCTTTTTCAATCAAACATTTCTTTTATGAGTTATTTAATGTTTTTGGTGTGTTTTGGTAGTATTTTAATGGATGGCCGCCATTTTGGACACTGGCCTGTGATGACAGGGTGTCCCAAAAAATATTTCCAAAAAACCCACTAGAGGAGTCTTTACTGTCAAACCCAGGCTAGATATAAGGGTAAACACAGTCTTTATAAATAAAAGGATTTGCTCTTTATAAAAAATTCGAAATTGAACATCAGTATGCTTTGCACCCTAGGAACCAAGTTTCCCGAACTATTCTCCAACATTTCAGTAATTATTGACCGCTCTAATCTTTCTGATCATAAAATGGGTAATTACGATAGCAATTGAGGAGAAGAACTCATCATGAATTGTAGAATTACGGTATTTGTGGGTTCCTCTAGTGTGCCTCTTATCTCTTGCACGATTTGGCTCCAAAACGAATCAGCACATCATCATCTCATAACAGGCTTAAGTTTCGAGTTTGGTGTTTATCCACCCAGCCATTTTAGCTCAGACACAGACAGAAACAAATACAACCGTCATCGAGACATCGATGTTTTCGGTATCAGGGGACCCTAAAATGTCGAGATCTGGCAAAAATGTTTGATGAATCTAAAGCTTTAGGTTTCTAAACTGGCAGATCTGGGACTTCCTTCACTCACCTGCAGTTGGATACTGGACTTCCTGTCTAGTCGCTCCCAGAGGGTCAGGCTGGGTCTCCACACATCCACTGCTCTCAGCCTCGACACCGGGACGCCGCAGGGTTGTGTGCTCAGCCCGCTCCTCTACACATATGACTGTGTATCCACTCACCATAGCAACAAGATCATAAAGTTCGCGAATGATACAACGATGGTCGGACTCATCTCGGGCAAGGAGGGTGAGCTGGCATAACGGAATGAGGTGGGGCGGCTGTCAGAGTGATGCACAGTCAATAACCTGCTCATCAACACCACAAAAATGAAGGAGCTTGAAAAAACAAAACTGACATCCAGCCACTCACCATTGGCGGGGTCTGTGTGGAGAGGGTCCCGGTGTTCAGGTTTCTGGGCATTGAGCTGGTGCATGACCTGACCTGGTGCGCCAACACAAAGGAGCTGCTGAAGAAGGCACAGCAAAGACTGTATTTTCTGAGAATCCTCAGAAAGAACCATCTCTCCAAAAATCTGCTTTATCACTGTGCCATCGAGAGTGTGGTCACGTACGGACTGTGTGTGTGTGGTACGGCAGCTGCACTTCCTCAGAAAGGAAAGCGCTCCCCAGGGTCGTCAGGACAGAAGAGAGAACAAGTGGCTGTACCCTCCACACTCTGGAACAAATCTATACCTCCCGATGCCGCAAAAAAAGCAATAGACATTTCACAGGATTCTTAACATCCCGGACATTGTCTCTTCCAGCTTTTGCCATCGGGAAAGAAATACAGAGCAATGAAAACCAGGAGAAACCGCCTTAAAAACAGCTTTTATACAAAAGCAATTATGACCCTGAACTCAGAATAAAACTGCTCCGTATCATTCTCTCCCAATGTGCAATAGATGCTGCAGATGTTCTACCAGACGGTTGTGGCGAGTGCCCTCTTCTACGCGGTGGTGTGCTGGGGTGGCAGCATAAAGATGAAAGATGCCTCACGCCTGGACAAACTTGTTAAGAAGGCAGGCTCTATTGTAGGATTAAAGTCGGACAGTTTGACATCTGTGGCAGAGCGACGGGCACTAAGCAAACTCCTGTCAATCATGAAGAATCCACTGCATCCACTGAACAGGATCATCTCCAGGCAGAGGAGCAGCTTCAGTGACAGACTTTTGTCACCGTCCTGCTCCACTGACAGACTGAGTAGATCGTTCCTCCCCCACACTATGCGACTCTTCAATTCCACCCGGGGGAGTAAATGCGAACATTAATTTTATTTTAATTCTTTTCATTTTTATTACTATTTAATTTAATATTGTTTCTTTGTATCAGTATACTGCTGCTGGATTATGTGAATTTCCCCTTGGGATTAATAAAGTATCTATCTATCTATCTATAGACCTTGAGTCAACCAGTGCAATTTGAAGTACTTTTATTATTATTTGGCCTGTTATTATTTTCTCTCTTCTTGTCTTTTTAACTCTTATGCCTCACATTGAGTCGCCTGCACCTTCAATTTCGTTGTTCCTTTAAAAAAGTGACAATGACAATAAAGATCTATCTATCTATCTATGATGGAGGAGTGCGCAAACCAAAAATGCACTTCCACAAGAGTGAGACTCCACAGGGACCTAAAAGTAGTTGTGTGTAACACAAAAGGTGATCTAAAGCAAACAAGCCCCTATTCAGGTATTACTGTAGAAGAATGATCAAAAATGGAGCAATAAGTCAAACATCCAAAGAATCACAAAGGAACAAAACTATACAAAGAAACACTCACCACACTCCAAAGTGCATTCACGATAAACCACCAGGAACTGAGGGAGACCCTGAAGATTTACAGGCAGAGGGCCTCACCCACAACATACATGGAGCATCACCGAGGCATTGAAACATAAACACAATCAATTAAAACAGACAAAAGAATCACAAATGGACAAAGACGACAAGAATGCCTTAACACCGCTGTTAGGACAGCACCTCGTCTTTCCAGGGCTTTGTCCTCAGATGTCACGACTCACAGGAAATCGACACGATGGGTTAAAACGCCTGCTAACGGTCACTTCCTTATGCGAGCTGGAGACCCAGAACCTTTTTCCACGTCCTTTTCTTTGATTGTTTTTGTGGTTCTAACATTTTTAGCGATGTTGTTTGACTGCGATTTTTGTCTCACGATAATCTTGTCTTTTGATCTTACGATTCTGACCTTTTTCTGCCCCATATCTAACTCCTGGGGCCTCATGTATAAACGGTGCGTATGCACAGAAATGTTGCATAAGAACGTTTCCACGTTCAAATTGTGATGTATAAAACCTACACTTGGCGTAAAGCCACATACTTTTCCACGGTACCTCATACCCTGTCGTATGTAAGTTCTCTGCTCGGTTTTGCAGACTGACGGCACCCAGCGTCAAAGCAGCACTACTGTTCCTGTGTGGTTACGCTTTATTTCTTAGAACCACATTCCTGCCGTGGCTTTATAAATACACTGAAACTAACTGCATATTGTTTATTAGTGTAATGCATCTGATTGTAATTAACTTGTAACAATATAATGGTCCAGGGAATACCCATAGTATTCCAAATACCATAACTGCTTTAGCGTTGTTACTCTCACTGCACCTTCTACTTCTTCTTCTTCTTCTTTCAGCTGCTCCCGTTAGGAGTTGCCACAGTGGATCATCTTTTTCCATATTACTCTCACCGCACCACTCGGAGTATTTATATCACTGTATCTGAGTGTGAATCACAGCAGCAGCTGATCGGAAAGGGAATTATCGGGATACAACATCAAGCACACGGCAAAGCGTTTCAGAGACTTTGTGTACGGACCTCGCGATTCAGAAAAAGTTTCATCCCAAGAACTTTAAACAGTCTATCAGTCCATCAAGTGCTCCCTGTAGACCTGTTAGTACTTATAAGTACAATCACCTCACTGTAAACTTTCACTACAGTTATAATATTGCACAATCTGCGGCACTTTATAAAGAGCGTATTTACATATGATGATGATATAATTTTTAAGATGAAATGCATCAAAATATGTTGATTATATTATATAGATAAAACTTTAACTTCATTCAAATAATCTGTATTGTTAATAATTAAACATGTGAGGACACGGTGTCGCAGCACTAGCAAGTTCACATATTGATCTTACCTTGCGCTGCATTTGCTGAGGCTGGCGCGACACTGGAAGGATAGATGGATAGAATAATTAAACATGTACTACAAAATTTCAATGTTCCTTAAAAGTTTTCAAGAATCGTCGTTGTAAGCTTACAGATTGCTTAACATCTATTACAGAGCCGATTGTGTGGCGATTGGGTATTTGGGCAAAGAAACGTAAGGACAATAATTGAAGGTTAGAACGTTTGAAAGAGACAGTACTGCTACAATAATTTCATTGAAGGTCGCGCACAATCACACACCGTGTTCCCCTGTTTAATAACATGCTTTAACTCCTATCATCATGAAAAAGATATCACGTATATATCTCAGTATTTAAATTATTCAGAGAGCTGTAATATCACGAATGTAATGGATTCTGTGTCCTGTCGGAAAGAGAAAGTGGAAGCACGTAGTAATTCACACACATAGAGCAAAAGATCAAATACAAAACAAAGTATTTAACGTGCTACTTTAATTACGACGTGATTTAAGAAACTGGTTAATTAAACGATTTTAAGATGAAGTTTATGATGTTCTATTTTAATGACAAAATAAACTACATGATTAAAGTGGAAATTTCGAGATTTAAGTTGACATTTCGTGCTTTTTTTTTCCTCTGTACCCTAATAAGCTTTCATATGACACTCAGACGGTGGGCTACGACTCGCCTTTTCATGTCGAGTTTGATATCTGACAACTTCTTTTTTATTTTGGGCTCTGTGCGACTTTGTGACCTTGAGCTTTCGAGTTTCTCCGACATGCTATGTCAGTCAATCAGCTTCCTTTTGTTGTTTATACCACTAATTGACCAACAAATAGTACATTTTCCTTTGCCTCCACTTGGTATTCGCTGAAATTCTTCCATTTTCCCTCTTGCTTTTCCATTGTCTTTTCACAGAACACTGAGCTTAAGGGCTATTTATTTTGATTTGCATATTCAAAGTGGCTTAATTCTTGGAGGAGTTGGGGCGGGTCAGCAGGCGCGTGCACGACCGTTACTTTTCACGCTGACTGGGATTTATGTAGCGGAAGAACGTGGAAGTTGGCGAACGCACAGATTTATACATCTGGATTTTTCTGTGCATACGCACATTTCGGCTTTTGTGCTTATGTCATATTATAGTGCGAATTCTACGCACGGCGTTATGCATGAGGCCCCTGGTGTTTACTAAATGTGTCAACTTACTAGCATGACTTTTTTACTCCTTTTTTCCTGCTTAGGTTTGTTTTTATTTAAAATAAATTCTTTATTTATAAAGGGACTTTTGTAATGTGGGTGGAGTGACAAAAGAGCTAAAGGGCCAATCAAGACAAGCCCACGTGCCTGAATGACTACCGACCTGTTGCACGGACATCAGTAGTCATGAAGGTGTTCGAGAGGCTACTGAAAGACATCATCTCATCCTCCATCCCAAGCACCGTTAACCCACTCCAGTTCGCCTACCGTCCTAACAGATCGACGGAGGCTGCCATTTCCCACGTACTGCACACCACCCTCAGCCATGTGGACAAGAAACAGGGGAACTATGTGAGATTGTTGTTCACCGACTACAATTCAGCATTCAATACAATAAAACCCTGTAGGCTGTTTGTGAAACTGAGGGACTCAACAACCGCTTGTGTATGTGGGTGCTGGACTTCCACACTGGCAGAACACAGGCAGTGAGGGTTGGTAACTGTGTTTCCAACACCATCACCATCAACACAGGAGCTCCTCAAGGGTGTGTTCTTAGCCCCCTACTGTACTCCCTCTACAGCCATGACTGCACGGCCACGCATTCCTCCAACACTATCGTGAAGTTTGCAGATGACACGGTGGTACTGGGCTTCATCGCAAACAACGATGAGACGGCCTACATAGATGAAGTTGCAAACCTGACATTGTGGTGTCAGGAAAACTGCCTCCAGCTCAACGTCAGCAAAAACAAGGAGCTGGTGGTGGACTTCAGCAGGTGACAGCAGTGGGACTATAAGCCTCTCATTAACAGGACTCAAGTGGAAAGGGTAAACAGTTTTAAATACCTGGGGGTTCACATCTCTGAGGATGTCAACCAAGTTTGGTCCAAGTTCAAACCAAAAAGGGTAAAGCGGAGACTCTACCATCTCAGACATTCAGACGTTCGCCTGAATCGCATTAGCACGGATCATACAGTCAGTGACTTTTTCGAGATTTTTCAGGATATTTGGGAGGACCAGGGGGAAAGTTAAAGATCTCAAGAAACAAGCAGCAGAGATTCAGACCACGGTAGACCACCTGGCTTCGTTGATAAAGAACCTGAGAGGTGCAGCTCTGCCAAGGTCATAACCTGCAGGTAATTAAAGCAGTGGGTTTAAAGGGTGGCCACATTTGATCTCGTTGTTGATCAGAGCTGTGGATAACAGCCCTTTATGAAACCTTCCTTGATAATTCCATGCTTTTGATTGGATCTTTTAGGTTTCTGACTTTCGACTTCGTTCCTCTGACCTCAATTCTCATCCAGTACTTTGGCTACATTTTTTCTGTTCTTTTTGAACTCACAATTTTGACCTTTTTCCTGTTCTGTGTTTCTTTACTGGTTTGATATTTAAGTCTTTTGTAGGTTTGCTGGAATTGCATTAGCTTGGATCATACAATGAGCAACTTTCTCGTGATTTTCTGGGATATTTGGAAGGACCAGGGGCAAAGTTAAAGCTCTCAAGAAACAAACGGCAGAAATTTTAGACCAGGGTAGATCACCTGGCTTCGGCGGTAAACAACCTTGTAGCGGCCAGAAACCGCTAAGATTCACACCGTTGTGCGTGACAGTGATTTATTTATTTTATATATAAAATGCGTATAAATGCATGTGACAAATAAAGAATCTTGAATCTTGAAAAGAGAGTCATGTGAAACTGAAAACGGTCGAAATTAGGAGGTTGAAAAGAACCGAAACTACATAGCCAAAGCGTTGGATGAAAATCGAGGTCAGAGAATGAAGCAAACTACAGACGCACGATATATCGGGAACTGTATTGTTATCGGCCGATGTTCATTAAAAATGACGACATCGAAATCGGTCGGATGTGTACATTTTAATCGATACAGCCAACCGATATAATTCAGACTTGTCAACAAGAATGCGCTTTATATGACCCAAATCATTATATATCAAGCTTTCAACATCACAAGTTTTTATTAATGGTGGTGGTTGGCACAGGTGGTTGTCCTGTTTTTGTTTACCACAGATCTGGTCCACCTAATATTATTTATTTATTTTTTTTATGATAGTATAGGTAAACGTCTGTAAACTTTTTTTTTTTTTAGCTGAATAACTATCTCAGCGAGCCCCCCTATCTCCAGAAATAACTGCGCCCTCCAGTATTGGAAAAGCAATGCAGCCCGTTTTCCCAACCTTGACCAAGGCAGTGATCAAGTACCTACCTATCGGCACCTTGTACCATTTGTAGACACTGAAAGCCTTTTTTCAACTGTGTCAAATATAGTAAATGAAAAGAGAAACAGGCTTGCAGGTGAAAAGGCAGAAATGCTTCTTTTTGTTAAGAAAAACCTACCATTTGTACTTTTAAAGAAGCCAACTTAAGCCCAGGGTTACTGGCCTCATTGTGCCCTTTATTTTAGTTTTATTTAAAGTAATATATGTCTGATTATAGCACAAAGAATATGCATTCATTTTTTTGTTAACATAGGTAGTCCCCAGGTTACGGACATCCGACTTTCGACTTATGAACGGGGCCGCAGCTGCGACGCATGCGCCTCAGTAACTGCCGCTCCGTTATCTTCGGCCTGGAGGGGTGGCTGGAGGGGGGCGATTTTGCTGCTCGCGCAGTGTAGTGTCCCTCGTGCGGCTCCCGGCGGCAAGCGGTGACCCATGGTCCATAGTCACCTGGGCCACAACTATCGTTCGTGTGCAGGACGGAGGCTTGATGGGGCAGATTGCTGCCTGCCCACTATGGCACTGCAGCTACTGCTCCTGACTGGACGCAGGCTGGATGGAGCAGAGGGGGTCATTTCACTGCGGCTGCCCCGTTTGTTCTCTGTGGGTGGCTGGTAATGCTGCAAACAATGACCCGATTGTGGATGAATGGAGGCCATTGAGGGTGAATGGGGCAACGGACAGTAGCATTGTAGTGTGCCTCGGATGGCTGCCTGTTGAATGGGGGCAGTGGTGGGCGATTCACTACCCGCTTTTGGCTGCACCGTGTTTGTTCTTGGTGGGCGGATGCACGCTGCAGGCAGCATGCTGTAGTGGAGGTGACTGTGAGGTGGGCGGGTGGTGAACCCCCCCCTCACCACCCCCATTCATTCTCAATAGCAAGCCTGCTTGTACTGTTACGCACATAGCAGGAAGTTGTCTCTCGTCAGTACATCAGACGTGTTGACGACGGGTGCCTTCCTGCTGTGATAGTGTGGACAGTGCTGTGCAGAAGAGCTCATCTTAACCTTTTGTCTTCACCCTTCAAGAATGTCTCTGAAAAACAAATCTGATGCAAATGCTGGTGATACAGCAAAGAGGAGAAAAAACATCACCATTGAAAATAAAGTAGAAATAATAAAAAGGTCAGAGAGAGGTGAAACTCCATCATTCATTGGTACAGCATTTGGTTAAAGTCGGCCAACAATAGCATTTATTAAAATAATGTACCTGTTCCGACCTACATACAAATTCAACTTAAGAACAAACCTACAGTCCCTACCTCGTACGTAACCCGGGAACTGTCTGTATACCCAATGCCATGTTATGTAATGGCATGGTGTCTTGATGTGCTTAAGTTACTCAGAATGTGTACATGACCTGGAGTATTTTTTCTATGGAGATGAGCCATATCTTACTCTTTTTTCCCCCCTGCATATGGTACTTGCTGCTTATATAGCAAAGAAGAGCAAATTCAGCAAGTTAATAAAAAGTTAATCTCTGTTTCACATGCTACTGTATATTTTCAGCATACCTAAAACATTCATACCTGAAGTAAATAAAAAAAATACAGTATATATATATCAGCCATCGGTTATCGGTATTGGGCAAAGATGGACAAAAACATATCGGTTATCGGTATCGCCCAGAGCTTCCATATTGGTGTATCACTAAAGCAAACGTCAGGAAACTAAAAGATCCTTTCAAAGGAAGAGATTCTCAAAGAAGACATAACAATGGTTTGTTATCTACAGCTCTGATAAAGACGAGATCAAAAGTGGCCACCCTTTAAACCTGTTGCTTTAATTAAATCACGAGTTATGACCTTAGTAGAGGTGCACTGTCAGATTGTAGCAGTGCTACCATTAGTTAGAACTGCATCTCCCAGCAGTCCTTGCAGGGGCTGTTGGGGTCAAAGGTGGCCAGAGGGGTTTAAAAGGAGGGCAGGGGTCGAAGAGAAGTTAAGTTTGTTTTGGTCGTTTTGTGCTGGTATTTAACTGTTGAACTGCCTGTCATTTTCTGCTATACATCTTCGTGTCCTGGATTGTATTGTTGTTGGGGTCTGGAATCATTTGTCTACCTGTTTACTGTTACTGAGGACGTTGTCTGGATTCATTGGCTTTCACGGAAGAAGGAGCGCTCCTGAACCATTCATCTGTCATCATACTTCAGTAATTACCGGTAGGACTGTGTTTTTCCATTTCCCTCGCGTCATACAAATCACTGGACATAACTTCACCACTGACCATTTCATACATGGACTTTACTGCGTGTTTGTCGTGTTTATTTGTTAAATGTAATATCGCCGAAGGGATAAGGGGTGGTATTGTTGTCTCAATTAGTTAATTTATATTCATTATACTTTTTTTATCGTTTTAAGTTCCCAGTTTGTTTTCTTTGTTGTCTCTGTAGTGTGTGTGTGTCGTGCCAAGGCTGGGGTTGTCCCTGGTAATCCTCATATAAAATAAATAAATCACCGTCACGCACGATGGTGTGAATCTTAGCGGTTTCTGGCCGCTACAAGGTTGTTTACCGCCGAAGCCAGGTGATCTACCCTGGTCTGAATTTCTGCCGTTTGTTTCTTGAGAGCTTTAACTTTGCCCCTGGTCCTTCCAAATATCCCAGAAAATCACGAGAAAGTTGCTCATTGTATGATCCAAGCTAATGCAATTTCAGCGAACCTACAAAAGACTTAAATATCAAACCAGTAAAGAAACACAGAACAGGAAAAAGGTCAAAATTGTGAGTTCAAAAAGAACAGAAAAAATGTAGCCAAAGTACTGGATGAGAATTGAGGTCAGAGGAACGAAGTCAAAAGTCAGAAACCTAAAAGATCCAATCAAAAGCATGGAATTATCAAGGAAGGTTTCATAAAGGGCTGTTATCCACAGCTCTGATCAACAACGAGATCAAATGTGGCCACCCTTTAAACCCACTGCTTTAATTACCTGCAGGTTATGACCTTGGCAGAGCTGCACCTCTCAGGTTCTTTATCGACGAAGCCAGGTGGTCTACCGTGGTCTGAATCTCTGCTGCTTGTTTCTTGAGATCTTTAACTTTCCCCCTGGTCCTCCCAAATATCCTGAAAAATCTCGAAAAAGTCACTGACTGTATGATCCGTGCTAATGCGATTCAGGCGAACGTACAAAAGATTTAAATGGCAAACCAGTACTGCAACACGGAACAGAAAAAGGTCAAAATTGGGAAGTTGAAAAAAGAACCAAAACTACGTAGCCAAAGCGGTGGATGAAACTCGAGGTCAGAGAACGAAGCAAATGTCAGGAACCTAAACCATAGTTTAAGAAACTACGATTTACAAAAACTATTCTAACTTCTTCTTCTTCTCTTAAATTGCTCCTGTTAGGGGTTGCCACCAACTAAACGTGCAAAAAAATAAAACGATGTTGCTCATGCTGGTATGACTGAACCTTCTAATTTAAATTTTTTTTTAAATGAATGTATATTTAACAGTAATAAAAATAACGTTACCTTCACTCGTGACGAATTTAGACCCACCCTTTTATGAAATCCGCTACCATTTTCAACCATTTTATGTCATTCTGGAATTAGCTTTGTGACAGCAGTTTACTGTATCACGCTGTGAAACACTGACATTTAATATTACGCCTGGATTGCTATGCCTTCCACTTCTTTGAAAGGGTCTTCTATTTTTATTTTTTTTATTTTAAGAAGGCGTACATTTCTAAAATAGCCGCATTTGCTTTTGTACATGCAGCGATGTTGAAATTTACAGAAGCGTTTCTGTCACTCTGTGATTTTTTTTTTTCATCCAGTGATCTGAGCGGCTGCATTATAAAAATAACAAATTGATTGAAATTCGTGTTACATGATAACAATGTCCTGCTCTTCTTCTTCATTTTTTTTTTTTTTAAGGACGAAGAAAAAAAAATAAACATCCATCCATCTTGTGCCTCTGAAACAAAGTATCATCAGCTAGCTATCTAGCCGCTCTGATTAATCACCAGCGTTATGATTTAGTTTCCCAACACGGCACAATGGGCCTCATTTTACACAGCGCAGTACCATGGAGTCATTCCCTTTTTTTTTTTTTTAGAAGAATAAGATCTTGAGTGAATTTAAAAAGGAAAATTGATGTATGGTGTCTGGCAGCACACTGCGGACATTGTTTAATCCCGTACAACAGCTTCATGCTGGATGAACAAAAGACAACGGGCGCCGGAAGGGGTGCGACCGTTTGGCGGTGTGTCCTCACACCCCAAAAACTGTGACTGTCCAAAGAAAACAATCCTGGTTTGAAGCGGGGAAGTGCGCTTCATTGTGTTTACTGCTGATTAATTGCATCTTTGGAAAAAGAAACTCGTTATTAATGGGCACCACAGAATAGAATTGTTCTGTATATACAACAGACCACAGATGTGATGTTTGCTCCGAGGATGTTGAAGGAGACGTATAGAGAAGGCCAGGGGGAGTTGCATTGCGTCTTTGTGGATTTAGAGAACGCATTTGACAGGGTGATTGAGAGGAGCTGTGGTACTGTATGAGGAAATCGGGAGTGGCAGAGAAGTATGTAAGAGTTGTATAAGATATGTACGAGGGAAGTAGGGCAGTGGTGAGGTCTGCAGTGGTAGTGACGGAGGTGGGATTACATCAAGGATCTGCTCTGAGCCCTTTCTTATTTGCAATGGTGATAGACAGGCTGACAGACGAGATTAGACAGGAGTCCCCGTGGACTGTGATGTTTGCTGATGACATTGTGATCTTTAGCGAGAGTAGAGAGCAGGTTGAAGAGACCCTGGAGAGGTGGAGATCTGCTCTAGAGAGAAGAGGAATGAAGGTCAGTAGGACCACCAAGACAGAATACATGTGTGTAAATGAGAGGTAGGTCACAGGAATGGTAACGGTTGAGGGAGTAGAGTTGGCGAAGGTGGAGGAGTTTAAATAATTAAGATCAACAGTACAGAGTAATGGGGATTGTGGAAGAGAAGTGAAGTGGAGAGTGAAGGCAGGGTGTAATGGGTAGAGAAGAGTGTCAGGGGTGATTTGTGACAGACGAGTATCAGCAAGAGTGAAAGGAAAGGTCTACAGGACGGTAGTGAGACCAGCTGTGTTATATGGGCTGGAGACGGTGGCACTGGCCAGAAAGCAGGAGACAGAGCTGGAGGTAGCAGAGTTAAAGATGTTAAGATTTGCACTGAGTGTGATGAGGAAGGACAAGATTAGAAATGAGGACATTACAGCTCGGGTGGGATGGTTGGGAGACAAAGTCAGAGAGGTGAGATGGCGTTGGTTTGGACATGTGCAGAGGAGAGATGCTGAGTATATTGGGAGAAGGGTGCTAAGGATAGAGCTGACATGGAAGAGGAAAAGAGGAAGGTGAAGGTTTATGGATGTGGTGAGGGAGGACATGCAGGTGATGGGTGTCACAGAACAAGATGACAAGGACAGGAAGATATGGAAAAAGATGACCCGCTGTGATGACCCCTAACGGGAGCAGACAAAAGAAGAAGAATACAACAGAGATGTCTTCCATGTCAGTCAAATTGGCTCTGTCTATAAAACTGAAAAGAAAAAAAAAATCAAAACACCCAACTGCATTAAATTAAGCACCTTGAGCATTGGAAAGGCGCCATATAAATAAAATTGAATATTATTATTATTAAGTGGGCTGCTTTTAATTGTTCATGACAAGCATAAATCTTCCTAACATACACTTCAATCATAACTTTTTTAAAATATATCTTAACAAAATCAGTTTTATAAATACGATTTAACAAAAACACCCACAAAAAGCCTCCAGGTCAGTGACTCCCAACCTTTTTCCTGTGGTGACACACGTTTTGTAACCTAAAACACCCCAAGACACACCACTACTCTACTAACCAGAGCAGGGGTCTCCAACCTTTTCTCCCCCTTGAGAGCTACTTTTACAAAATGAAAATGGCCGAGAGCTACTCCCGTTTTCTAACGTTTATTCTCGTAGCTTATTAAAACCCAAACAAACTGAATAAGCTTGTTTTGCCTGAACGTTTAGAAAGGAGCCCTGGTCGCGTTACTTGACACGCATCCGCTAAAGAATTTGTCGGCAGAAAGTCCTCGATGCTAGTATGTCATGGAGAGGATTGTCCGGCTTTGTTCATAATGGTAGTGAGTTTTTTTTTTCGTTCTCTCTCCATGACTACTTCCAGCAGGTCTGGGGAGCATCCCATAACTGAGCCTGCCTTCTGAATTCTGTGGGCCTCCTTAGAAGTGATGTTAGCAACCCAGCAGACAACACTGTAGACCAGGGGTCTCCAACCTTTTTCCCCCAAGAGCTACTTTTTCAAAATGAAAATTTCCGAGAGGTACTCCAGTTTTCTAACGTTTATTCTCACAGCTTATTTCAACAACAAACAAACTAAATTTAAGATTGTTTTGCCTGAACATTTATAAAATGTTGGTGTCCACAACTCATATTTTGCATTAAAACATCACAAAAAATATTGAGTTCACCTGCAAGTGCATTTTGTATGTCTGGATGCATTTTCTAGCGTATCTCACACTATTGCGTTAAAATATGAATGCTGTCAAAACCAAACAATGCAATTCCAAATCCACAGATCTGACTTCTTCATTTGTCATTTTGTCACATCACTGTGTCACTTTATTCACAGGTCCAGTTGCATGTGTGATGTGTTTTTTAGTTAGTCAGATGACTGGCACTGAGGTCTCTGGTGGAGTGGAGCCAATCAGGTTCACTCTTATGGAGTCCTTTCAATGTTCGTCTGTCAGTCGTGTTCTGATCTTTGATTTCATGACATTCACGTCAGACTCACAGAGGTATGGAGACCCAAACAAAGCAGACATTTGTAGAGCTGCTTGGTGAAGATTCTTCTAGTTATCTGGCTCATCTACGCTTCAGAAATGCTGTTGAGACTTTAACTGCACTTTATCTTGAAGGTTTACTAATATATAATATATAAAATTCAATGTCTGTATGTCTGTGCGCTTTTCACGAGAGAACTACTTAACGAATTTCGATCGGTTTCTTTCTATAATTTGCTTGAACATTCTGGTTGATTTTGCGACTTCTCTGACTTCGATATGTATCATAGTTCGCTTGCCGTACCGATTTATTAGCGCAAATCCGAGATCCATGCAACAGGCCGACAGGAGGGGCCTTCCTCACTCACTCACTCACTCACTCACTCACCAGCTTCGTGGCGTGGTCCTTAACTCCGCTTCGCTAGTGAACGAGAGAACAATTGAATTCAACTTTGTCTGATATTTAAAATAAAGTGTTACTTAGGTCTTGATGATTTTGAGTCTTCTTTTAAGTGTCTGCCACATTGAAAAGAGAGCTCGCAATTCAGATTGTGGATCGTGGTTTTATGTTTCAAGGATCGCAATGTGATTTTTTGGAAAGATCGCCTACCCCTAATTTGACTAATTAGGTTTTCAAGTTTATGTAGGATTCATTAACCCTTTGGTGAGCTACTTGGAAAGGGGTTGCGAGTGACAGGTTGGAGACTCCTGAACCAGAGACGCGTTATATCTCATAGACCTGCTCAAGTGTCCGAGGACCCAGGACTACCGGAGCAGCTGATAAAAAAGCAATTCCGAGATCAGTGTTTGCAGACATGACACTTTGTGAGCACTTTGGTGGCATCTGCCAGCAACTTATATGCCCACTATCTAGTGGCCCTGTGACACCTGGCGACCACACACCCAGGCAAATGGACACATCCAAAGAGCTCTAACATAGCGCTCGTGGAGCTGCGTTTATGCCAGCTTGTCCAGGTACTTCTGTCCTCCTCAGACAGACCAACCACCCATGAAGGGCAACTCAACCAAGCTCCGCCCCTTAATGACAGGTCGGTATAAATCAGAGGCCTCTCAGAGGATGGCATCTCAGTTAATGGAACTTGTCCCACATGCAACGAGCTTCTAGAAGTAGACCCACTTAAGAGAGCTGAATATTTAGAAAAGCCATTGAAACTAAAAAAGTACCAGTTAGGCCTGTTTTCTGTTGCACCACCATGTGTTCATTTTTGTTCTGTTTTTTGGACAATTGCAGTAAATGAGGTGGCCCGGATGGCATCACAAATTTTCTTTGGTTCTCCTGGTCCTTGTTTACCACCTCCCCACCAGGTAATATCTAAAAGCACTCTCTTGTTAAATATACGATTGCAAGGAGATGATAACACCATTTATTATATATACTATAATGTTTCTGTCACATGATGCTGCAGTTTGAAACTTATATTGTTAGGTTTGGCTACTTACTATAATTTATTTAACAATGAGAAATCGTCTGTCTGCACCTCGGTAAGCCTAGCGTCACTGATAACCCATCCCTCTGTCACACCCTTTCTCTGTGATCCACCAAAAAATACCCTCATCACCTTTATGGGGCTGCTGGTTATTCTCTCCTCTGAATGTCTTTGAATTGATCTCCAGCTGCACATGCGTGAGACGAGGACATCTTCCAGGCTTGACTGCGGTAAACGATTCCACTCTAGGGTAACAGGGGGGCACTGATGTTAACAATAGCTTCTCTTTCTCAGCAAGAAGACACCCAGTGAGGACAACAATTTGCTTGACTGCCAGAACAGGCTCCACCCCTTCCAATGGGATGCCATAAAAAGAAACGGCCCCATAAAAGGAAGATCCCTGGACACCTGGAGAACTTCTGGATGCCTTATACACGGAGCCAGAGTTGGGAGGAAGAGGGACGAAGCTTGCCAGAAGAGGGGTGTAGGCGGAAGGACAAGAGAGACGTGAAAGCCAAGGGTGCTGTGTTCTATATTGTGCTTGGTGCTGTGGGGAACGGTTATTAGGAAGCGTGTCCCCAGAAAGGGCAGAAATAAAAGTCTTGTTTTGTGCAACACTTGTGACTGTGGCTGGTGTGTTTGGGTGTTTTGGGAGCCGTACAGCCCCTGGTGATCACAATTGTAAGGTCCAAATTGTGCGAATCCAGTGTCCTGGGTATGTTATTAATCTTTATCCAGCCCTGCATGTAGGCCCTCCAACCTACAGGGAAAAACCTGGGGGTCAGTGGCAGAACTGGCACTCCAGCCACCATAAAAAAAACTCCCACAGTTCCATTCCATCTGAACTAGCGAGGTGCTGAGGTGTCACCCATTACAATGCTGCACTCGGGTCCTAATCTGGGGATCCTGAGGTGGTTTGACATGTGGTAGGCGTGGCAATGCATTCTATTAGCATGTGCTCCAAAACCCCGCCCCCCCAGTATGGCAGCCTAACCTACACAATGAAGACGAAAGAAGATGGCATACATAATGCAGTAGAAAAGAAGAGCTTTAAGAACTCTACATAATGCAGTGGAAAAGGTCTATGACAAAATATCTAACATAACCCAGACGCAGCCGGCCGCATGGTGAACTAGACAGCTAATTACTTTGAATTATTTTTCATTATGTGCTGGAAAAAAACGGTAATCCTTTAACTATTGATCAGTGAGGTTAAACTTAGAAACTGCTGGTACTGCTGCCACATACAACAATTGCTTAAGATTGATTTTAACTTCTAGCTTTTGAAGGATGCGCTCCAAATGTAGAATATCTCATATAAAATCACCGCCGCGCTTTATCTTTCGTGATGAAAAACTGCAGTGCCAGTGGACTGATAGACTCACATCCATCAGTCTTCGTTCCCATTCCTTGGTTGGCCCACTCCCACTTTCTGCAGTGGAAATTTTTTTTTATTTCAAGGCATTATATTTGATGACTAAAGTGTAAATACTTGATATACTCTGCTTGATGCTGCTGTCCCGGGTTCAAATCTCAAGCCTGGTGGTTGTCTGTGTGGAATCTGCTTAGGTTTTCCTCCGAGCTCCTCCATCACAACCTCCATTGCCTAACTTGAAATTCCAAATTGGGACAGTGTGTGCGTGTGTGAGTGGGCACTGTACCACCCTGGTCAGTGCTGGTTCCCACCTGATGCCCGGTGCTGCTCCACCTCTCTAGAGCCTGAAATGAAGGAAGTGCATTTCAGAATGTTGTCCTCGCCCATTTATATGTTAACCCTTAAGGCTGCTCTAAACCTGGTGCTTTAAAATTTATTTAATCATTTTTATAACTTTGGGTGGCATAGTGGCGCAGTGGTAGCGCTGCTGCCTCGCAGTTAGGAGACCCAGGTTCGCTTCCTGGGTCCTACCTGCGTGGAGCTTCCATGTTCTCCCCGTGTCTGCGTGAGTTTCCTCCCACAGTCCAAAGACATGCAGGTTAGGTGCATTGGAGATCCTAAATTGTCCCTAAAGTGTGTGCTTGGTGTGTGGGTGGGTGTGTGTGTTTGCGCGTCCTGCAGTGAGATGGCGCCCTGCCCGGGGTTTGTTTCCTGCCTTGCGCCCTGTGTTGGCTGGGATTGGCTCCAGCAGACCCCCCGTGACCCTGTAGTTAGGATATAGCGGGTTGGATAATGGATGGATTTTTATAACTTTCTCATAAAATTCAGCGGCCACCCTGGCAGAACCATAAATGCTGCACCAGCTTACCTCAAGGCACGAGTCAAAGCAGATACCCACTCTCATTCATTCTAGCCTGCACAACAAAATGTGTTAAATTAACAATTAAACATTTAAAATGTATATTAGGGTCATACTTCTATCTTTATAAATGTCTAGAAGTTACTTTAACACTTGCAATTTTGCCACACGGGAGCCGTGAAATAGCATGTGTACAGTAATATTGAGAAAGCAGACTGGAAACTGGAAATGCCAAGGAAAGGGCGGGGTTGTGGTCCCACCCTTGTTATCCCCTTTTAAATGTTAACAAAAAACACAGCCGACAAACAGCTCACACAAAAACAGGGTGTGACTGACACTATTGACAAGGAGATGAGTTTGGGAGTTCTGAGTGTCATTCAGGTGTCTGATGCCACCATTTATAGGGCTTTAATCTGGAAGGGGTGGAGCTTACTCAGGGGGGGCGGGATGGGGTAGGGCGGGGCTTTCTCTGGGTGGCAGGGCAGGTCTTTCCCTGAATGGCAGGGCGGGGCTTTCTCTGGATGGCAGGGCGGGGCTTTCTCTGGATGGCAGGGCTTTCTCTGGGTGATGGGGCGGAGTCAGACATCCTTCTTGGGCATCTTTTATTGGCTGCAGAGGTGGAAGGGGAAGGAATTTTTAGCTGTAGCTGCCCTTCTCATCCCGGGATGGAAATGCTTACCTCACCAGAGCCAGGAAGGCACGCATGTGTGACACATGTCAACGTCACAAACTTCTGCACCACCATGCCATCCAGATTCAATTTAGTAGTAGTTGTATTGTTATGTATGCAGAGTACAGTTATCTGCACGACTGGGTAGCAATATGTCACCATGATAACCAAGAATGTATTAAAATTCAAAACTTCCATTATTTCATAGAAGATACAAATCATCGCATCATTTATGGTAGCAATATTCACTTCCACTTGAGCCCAGCATGCTATGCAGTAATTAAAAATGCGGAAAAGTTCTGTAAAAACATTAAATGCCATGCAACCGAACACAATGCTGAACTGAACTGTGCAACAAACTAAAATGTATATGAATGATTTACTTCTACAGTTCCTGAACCATCCATGTTTCAAAAAGATGCCTGGCAACACAGAAAACAAACCAAAAACAAAAAAAAAAATAAAGATTATTATTCATTTTTAATTCTTGATATAATAGACGGAGATAGCTAGAGATGGATGATCTGCTGCGGTGACCCCTAAATGGGAGCAGCTGAAAGAAGACGAAGAAGAAGAAAGATTATTCATTTTTAATTCAGACTGAGGTAATACGTGTCTTGGGATATGAGACTGCACGTGAAAAGGATGAGATGGGACAACACAATTTATTTGGACTTTGGAAATGTATTGTTACAGCATAAGAGCTTCCTTTAAAAGAACTGAATGGAAAAATACAGTATGTGTACAAATCTTTTGTCATACAGAAAATTATGATAACTTTCAAAGGAATTGAATACGTATGCACGCCACTGTATTCATAGCCCATCTTAGTCCCACCTTAGACCACAATGCCACTACTTTTAGATCACCACAGATGTTTCAGTTGTAGGTTTGTTTTACTGGACATGCATCCTTGCAATATGATCGGCAATTATAAATATAATGCTCAGAAAATTAAAGACACCCTTTTTAATGAGAGTATCAAATCAAGTCACTGACACTTGTGGGCTGTTGATCTGCTCAGTGAAGTGGCAGAGGGGCTTGTTCATCAGTGTCGGCTGCTTTGGTGCACTAGAGGGGGGGCAACAATGAGACGACCCCCTAAACAGGAATGAATGGTTTAACAGTTTGAGGCCACTGACATTTTTCCCTCCTCATCTGTTTTTTACTCTACGGTCAGTGTCACTACTGGTATCATGAGGCCATACCAGGACCCTGTAGAGGTGGCACAGATAGTCCAACTTCTCCAGGATGGCACATCGATACGTTCCTCCCATTGCCAGAAGGTTTGCTGCGTCTCCTAGCACAGTCTCAAGGGCATGGAGGAGATTCCAGCAGACAGACAGGCAGTTACTCTAGGAGAGCTGGACAGGTTCCCTCATAGAAGGTCCTTAACCCATCAGCAAGACCCACCGGTATCTGCTCCTTTGGGCAAAGAGGAATAGGCTGAGCACTGGCAAAGCCTACAAAATGACCTCCAGCAGGCAGGCCACTGGTGTGAATGTCTCTGACCAAACAATCAGAAACAGACTTCATGAGGGTGGCCTGAGGGCCAGACAATATCCTCTAGTGGGCACCGTGGAGCTCGATTGGCATTTGCCATAGTATACCAGAATTGGCAGGTCCTCCACTGGTGGGCACCCTGTGCTTTTCACAGATGAGAGCAGGTTCACCCTGAGCACACGTGACACGACGTGAAAGGGTCTGGAGAAGCCGTGGAGAACGTTATCGGAATCTGGCATGAGAGTTTTTATATGAAACATGGAAACTGTCACAGGTGAGCACAAGGAGGTGGGGGGGCAACTTAGAGGGTCAAATAATAAAAATTTCCCACAGGAACACCAGAGGGCGCTGTTAACTGTTAACTTTTTCTCTTCCTCTGTCTGCAGACTGGAAGATTGACAGCCTTAACACCTCTGATGTCACTTCCTGTGTCTGCCCATCTGGACCCGCCTCTTCCTGCCTGGAGCCCCACCAACTTGAGACAGTCTATCTGGAGACTCGCGTCTATATGATGTTATTTTATTTTATTTATCTTTTTTTGCTTTTTAATGGGTTTAAACCCGCATTTGTTTTTTTATAAAGGGTGGAGCACGAAAACCGAACCGTTTCCGAAAGGCTGGCTCGAGCTATTATACAGGCGGGTGCCATCGCGACATGGATGGAGCAACATGTCACACTTTTCGCGAGTCACTTTCTTGAGTTCACATCTTCACAGAGGAACAAACTGTCTGCAAAGGTTTGTGGCCACCAAGATCACCGGACCTGTCCACTTGCGACTTTTACCTGTGGGGCAATCTGAAGGGAAAAGTGTATGTCAATAATCCAAAGACATTAGAGGAACTGAATTAGAGTAACATTGGAAAAATTAAAGAGGCTGAACTGCGTCGCGCCTATGACAATATGGTGCGGCGTGCAGAAAAGTGTATTGACGCACAAGGAAATCATTTCCAGCACCTCCTCTAACTAGCAAGTATAGATTTTTGTACACCATATCTTTTGTTTCGTGTACGGGCTAAGAAACGTACGTCGACGTTGGAGTCGGAGACGGTTCAGTTTTTCACGGGCCACCCTGTATTAAACAGGATTAGCCTTTGTGTGCACCAAACATTTCTAATCTCTTCGTCTCTTCTGTTACAAAACCTCCGGAGACTTTTATCAAAGAGCGTCTCACCCCTTCAGAGAAATCCAAAATCAGGACGTGACCGAGTCAGAGTCAAGGAAGCGATGCTCGATGGCATTCTGGGAATCGACGAGGCTGTAAACTTCACCGCTCAGGACACAAATGGCCGTCTGCGTCACACCTCACTGATCTGAGATTCGGGCTGGTGTATTTCGAATCCCAGGTGGCACTGTAAACGATCACCCAGATTTTTTTTCCTCTGATGTTCTGCCCTATTCTATGGTGTGTATTTGATGCCACTTGAAGTGTTTCAATGCTTTTGACACTACGGGCTGAGAGACGCACCTCTGTAAACCAAAGATTAGCAACGGCTGGAAAAATGAGTGCCGTCGATGGTGAACAGCTCCACGTAATCTCAATTAAAAATGATTCTTCATCCGTACGTCCTTCTGCTTTGATGCACACAACGCCACCAAGGGAATCAGAGTCACTTTAATCTGATTCGGTAATTGTTGTTTTGACAAAACTTTTTGTGACACGTGTGTCAGATTTCACAGCTCTCTTGTCACAGCTTCTGTTCCGAAGCCATTGTGGTTTTTGTGTTTTCATCTACTAAGTTGTTTTTGAACCCACCGTCTTATATTAAGGGAGTAGACAGCCATGAAGTTCAACCAGCATTCAATACGTTACTGTGTATGTGTGTTTATTAAGCTTTTAACTCATTAACATAACCTGCTTCTTATTCCTTCATACACAGTACATACTTTATTTCTATGTTTTATGTTACATTGCTTGTTTTTCCTTTCTATAAGTTACTGTGCCTATAAAAGTTGGAAGTTTTCACAAATTATTGTTAAAGAACATTCAATTAGGACATTCACATTGTTGTTTTTGAGGCCATTCCTGTGGCGCTTGAGTTCCTTTGTCTTGCTGGTAAACAAATCTTCCCCCAAGGTGCAGGTTTCTTGCAGACTCCATCAGATTTTCGTCCAGGATTTCTTCATATTATGCCGCATTCATTTTCCCTTCACAAGCCTTCCAGGGCCCCCTACAGAGAAGCGTTCCCCTCTACAGCCTGATGCTGCCACTACCACACTTCACAGTTCGGGGTCTAATATAGCACACTGCTTAGTCAAAAAGTTTGCTTTGCTTCCATCAGAGCACAGAACCTCCTTCCAGCTAACGTTATGGCCCTTCTGTCAAGCTCTACCTAAAATGTCCCTCACATTTTTTCCTCTTTTCTGCTTTCCTATAAAGCTGCAACTGGTGAATCCCCCAAAGAGAGCCGTCTCTCCAATGTCGACCACTGCAGCATGTCACTCTGTCGGAGTTCTCAGAGGCCTCTTTATTGGCCTCCTTCACTTGTCGTCTTCAGTTTGTGTGTACGGCCTCCTCCAGCCAATTTCCAGCTGTGGCATACTCTTCATGACGGAGTTAATTGCATATTCAGTGACTTGGACATTTTCTTGTCTCCATCTCCTGACTTGAACACTCAGAGCAACTCTGTGAATGTACTTCTGTCTTCACAGAGTAGGTTAGGCCACCATACTGACTCACCACAAGCTGGTCCTTCCACATTCAGATGTATTTAGACTACAATCAAGTGAAACGCCAGGCAGGTGACCTCCACTGATCTAATTCTGGGACTTTTATAATCAATGGGCTACAACAGTGAGGACTTGGGGGTGTTGTGTTAAAGAGGGTGAAAAGATAGATAGATGTGAAAGACACTATATAATAGACAGATATGAAAGGCACTACATAATATATAGATAGACAGAATCAATATGAAAGGCACTATATAATATGATAAATCGATTGATAGATAGATACACTCACCTAAAGGATTATTAGGACCACCACACTAATACGGTGTTTGACCCCCTTTCGCCTTTAGAACTGCCTTAATTCTATGTGGCATTGATTCAACGAGGTGCTGAAAGCATTCTTTAGAAATGTTGGCCCATATTGATAGGATAGCATCTTGCAGTTGATGGAGATTTGTGGGATGCACATCCAGGGCACGAAGCTCCTGTTCCACCACATCCCAAAGATGCTCTATTGGGTTGAGATCTGGTGACTGTGGGGGCCATTTCAGTACAGTGAACTCATTGTCATGTTCAAGAAACCAATTTGAAATGATTCGAGCTTTGTGACATGGTGCATTATCCTGCTGGAAGTAGCCATCAGAGGATGGGTACATGGTGGTCATGAAGGGATGGACATGGTCAGAAACAATGCTCAGGTAGCCCGTGGCATTTAAACGATGCCCAATTGGCACTAAGTGGCCTAAAGTGTGCCAAGAAAAAATCCCCCACACCATTACACCACCACCAGCAGCCTGCACAGTGGTAACAAGGCATGATGGATCCATGTTCTCATTCTGTTTACGCCAAATTCTGACTCTACCATTTGAATGTCTCAACAGAAATCGAGACTCATCAGACCAGGCAACATTTTTCCAGTCTTCAACTGTCCAATTCTGGTGAGCTTGTGCAAATTGTAGCCTCTTTTTCCTATTTGTAGTGGAGATGAGTGGTACCCGGTGGGGTCTTCTGCTGTTGTAGCCCATCCGCCTCAAGGTTGTGCGTGTTGTGGCTTCACAAATGCTTTGCTGCATACCTCGGTTGTAACGAGTGGTTATTTCAGTCAAAGTTGCTCTTCTATCAGCTTGAATCAGTCGGCCCATTCATTCTCCTCTGACCTCTAGCATCAACAAGGCATTTTCGCCCACAGGACTGCCGCATACTGGATGTTTTTCCCATTTCACACCATTCTTTGTAAACCCTAGAAATGGTTGTGTGTGAAAATCCCAGTAACTGAGCAGATTGTGAAATACTCAGACCGGCCCGTCTGGCACCATCAACCATGCCACGCTCATAATTGCTTAAATCACCTTTCTTTGCCATTCTGACATTCAGTTTGGAGTTCAGGAGATTGTCTTGACCAGGACCACACCCCTAAATGCATTGAAGCAACTGCCATGTGATTGGTTGATTAGGTAATTGTATTAATGAGAAATTGAACAGGTGTTCCTAATAATCCTTTAGGTGAGTGTATATTGATAGATAGAATCAATATGAAAAGCATTATATAAATGATAGATGTGAAAGGCGCTATATAATTAGATAGATAGATAGATAGATAGATACAATCAATATGAAAAGCACTATATAACTAATAGATGTGAAAGGTGCTACATAATATGATAGATAGATTGATTGATAGATAGTCAGACAGCCAGACAGATAGAGAGAATCAATATGAAAGACACTATATAATAGATATATAGATAAAAAAGGCACTATATAATATAATAGACACAATCTATATGAAAGGCACTATATGATAGATAGACAGACATGAAAGGCACTATATCATAGATAGATATATAGACAGGAAAGACACTATATAATAGATAGATAGATAGATAGATAGATAGATAGATAGATAGATAGATAGATTCACTCCTTCAGCCTAAAGGTATCTCATGACAGTGTGTTAATCCTGTAGCACAGTGTCCGTGTTCATTTGACCTTCACTTGATCAATAATAAAGGATAAATAATGAAACAAAACGAAATACAAAAATAAATATAGACATACATAATACAGGTAAAACCTTTTACTTTGTAAATCTCGTCTTTAGTTTTGTGTCTTTCTAGTTTTTCAGCCCCCTGCTTGTTTTATGTCTGCCTCTACTTGGAAGTCTCCATTTCCTGGTCTCTTAATTTCGCTCTTGCTGAGCACGTTGTCATTGGGAGGCTTACAACAAAACGAGATTGAGATTCTGAACTGACAACTTTGTTTTTTACCTTATTCAAGCCCAAATTGACTGCTATTAGATTATATTAGATTAGGTAACCTTTATTAATTCAATTGTGAAATTCAGATGTATGCAGTATAAGAAACATACAAAACAAAGATACAGATTGACAGGACAGATAATAAAGCCAACCAATCAATAAGTAAATAAATACATAAGAATAAACTGAAGTATATTGGGTGGCAGTATTTAATTTCCTGATAGTGGTGGGTAGAAAAGACCCCCAGAGGTGTTTCTTAGCACACCGTTGCCGAATGATCCTGTGGCTCCAAGACAGAGCGCCTCCTGGATTGGATTTTTCATAATGGCATGCGATTTTGCCACCATCATCTTTTCCACAACAGCTGCTATTAAACGGGTTTGCCTGTTTTGCCGTCTTACGCGGCTTTTGTGTTTTCTTTCCAGTACAATGTGTACTGGCCCTGTACTGTATATTGAATTTAAATTTATATTTTAAAAGTTAAATTGAATTAAGGTTAACCAAAATACAAGAATGACAATTAAAGGAGAAAATTCTACTTACATATTCACTTGAAGATGAAGCCAATCGACATCTCCATCTGAGGGACCCTGTGATCAAACCGCACGGCGTGTGGACCATCACACCTGTAATGTCAGACATAGAAATTGATTATTTTTCAGCATTTTTGAATCCTTGTCTTATCTCTTATGGCTAAATTAGTCACTCAAATCATCTTATTGGCAACTATTTTTGTGATGCCACTGGCTCAATGTCTGTCGATTCACATTTCTAATAATGCATACAATAATGTCAGTGTTTCTGATGCCCATTACTGTTTAAATCATCCTCCTTGGGTTGTCCAATCCATTGGCACGTTGGCACCTGCTTTAGGCAGAACGGAGACGTCTCGTCTTTGACTGAGCCAGTGACTACATGGGAAAAGCAGATGACTTTTGGGACAATTGCACTGTAATGTCCCATTAAGATTTCTTCACACTTTTACTTAAATATTCCAAACCCAAACCCCATTTTGGTATTCAACAATAATTTGATGGAAGCCACTCTTGAGCAAAAAAAGGCATGAAATGGCATTTAAACGACTTGTGGAAGAAGTCCCTGGTCTGTATTTGCCTGCATTTATCCTTCCCTCCGTTCTGACCAGTCTTTCTATCCATCCACATACATAACAAGAGGCCGCCACCGCCACTGCCACCACCACGCTTCACAGTGCAGATGGTGTTCGTCAGGGGATGAACAGTACTTAGAAAAGTATAGTATAACAGTGGTTAGAATTTGTTACTAACCCTCACCTATTCTGTTTCTCTTCTCGGTACTCAAATGTGGCACTTGGTGCCACCTGCCAAGATGTTTTGCCTGCCTAAGGTAAAGTCGTGACGGAGAATCGCAGGAATGGTGGGGTAGAGGGGTCCTTTCATCGGATTGGCTGGCCCAACGCTGACTCAGCTGTGGAATGGCCAATAGGGGGAGAGGCAGCTTGATGGCTGAGGTCTCCAGGACTCTGAACAAATCCACAGCGTATGATGTGATATCATCTACTGTTGAATTCTGCTCTGTACTTGTAATATTTCTAATGCACTATTATATTGTATTGAGGATGACTTGTGTTCTGTTCTGTGTATTTTATTGTATTGACCCCCTTTTTTGACACCAACTACCCACCCAATCAACCTGGAGAGGGGTTTCTCTTTGAACTGCCTTTCCTAAGGTTTCTTCCATTTTTGGCAGTTTTTCCTCATCTTCTTAAAGAGTCAAGGCTGAGGGGCTGTTAAAGCCCATTGTGTGCACTTCTTGTGTGATTTTAGGCTATACAAAGATAAACTGTATTGTATTTTACTTGAAGTTCTGCCCCAAGACTTCAACTTTTGTCTCATTAGACCAAAGAATCTTTGTCGTCCTGCTGGCAGAGCCCTTCAAATGCCGTTTGGCAAACTTCAAGCAGGACTTAGCCCCTCCACTATGATGGCCTGAATGACGGAGTGCTGCTTCTGACAAGTCCTCCCATCTCACCAGAAGCTCTGTCAGAGTGACCACTGGGGTCTTGGTCACCAGTATTGCCAGACAGCAAACTCTCCACAGCATCAGGTGCATGGCAGAAACTGCCTCTGGTTAGGACTTCAGTCCACTGCACGGCACACGTATGCAGTCAATTAAAATTCACCAATTTATTTTATATCTGTGTATTTGGGAATGTCAGAGGAAAGAGAAGAAACTCCACATGGACGATGACCAGACAGACTGTAACATTCAAAGCTAAGATGTTAGATCTGTCAGACTAACCAGTGTATCACCCACAGGATTATTCCGTATCCAGCATTAGTTTTGGATGACACTGGAAAATAAAATGCAGGTGTTTTGACATTACACTCTTCAAAATAATAACTCCATAATGGCACATTATAGGGTGGTCCAGATCTAATTATGCAATTTTCATTACGCTATAACTTATCTATCTATCTATCATATAGTGCCTTACCTCTCTCTCTATCTGTCTGTCTGTCTATTATATAGTGCCTTTCCTCTCTATCTATTATATAGTGCCTTTCAAATCTATCTGTCTGTTAATTATATACTGCCTTTCCTCTCTATCCATCTATCTATCTATCTATTATATAGTGCCTTTCAAATCTATCTATCTGTCTATCTGTTAATTATATACTGCCTTTCCTCTCTATCCATCAATCTATCTATCACATAGTGCCTTTCCTCTATCTATCTATCTGTCTGTATGTTAATTATATACTGCCTTTCCTCTCTATCTATCTATTATATAGTGCCTTTCAAATCTATCTGTCTGTTAATTATATACTGCCTTTCCTCTCTATCTATCTATCTATCTATAGGGTGGTCCAGATCTAATTATGCAATTTTCATTACGCTATAACTTATTAAGTTTTTTACATAGAAAATCACCCAAAAAATCTCAGACCATCAAAGTCATCCAGACAATCTGGATCTGCATAATTAGATCTGGACCACCCTGTACTTGGTTATATGGTTCCACGTAGGGTCAGGTCAGGTCAGGTCAGGTCAGGTCAGGTCGGGAAGCAGGCACTGGTACAGCGCATTTTTGCAACCAACACATCACAAAACAACTTGGGATCCTGATTGGCAACACCCCCCAGGCAGACACGTGGTGCAGTCCCACCCACCGGAAATGACCATCTATCTGCTGCAGCCAGGTAATAAGTGGGCATCCCCTTAGCATGCTCCAACAATGAGCTGGATCACCCTAGGGGAATCGTGCCACATGGCCATAGTGCCGTAACTGACACTCCCTTACAATGCAGGTAATGAGCCTCATTTAGGACCCCCGTGAGCAACACAAAGTCAAACCAGCGGGACCCAAGGATTCTCTGAAGAGACACACATGAAGGAGTCCAGTCTTCATCTCAGGTCACTGGATATCGTATATGTCGCACAAAATGGTAAGCACCAGAGATATCAGGAGCGCCACACACCCCTTTCCAGCGACCTCATGACCTCCCCATGTTCTCCTAAATCAGTCTACTGACTTCATAGGAAGAGTCACCAGAGACACGAATGTCATTGCGGAGGTCAGTAAACCTCTCAAAGTGGTCGACACTCTCTCCACAGACAGACACACTGCTAATGCAAAATTCGAAATATGGCTGGTTGTGACACAAATCTTTCCTATTACAAACATGGGATGTTACTAACACTAATCATTTTGTCTGACAGCACATGGCTGATCACATAGATGGAGCGATCACGTGACGTATAACATTTGTTACGAACGTAAGGGCGGTAATGTAAATGAATGTTTTCATTCAAGCAAGTGTAGTTGTAAATATCGGTAGATGCATTATTGCGAATATTCCGATGTTTCAATGAGAGTTGTTGTGCTCTGAAAACTTTTGGCCACCACTGTACATCTGAATACCTGCAGGGTTGCATTTGAGTTGTAGTGGTCAGCCCTGTTAAGGTTTTGGGGGCATCCTGTTGCCTTAAAGGGAGTTATTGGGGGCCGTTGGGAGAAGCTCACCTCGGAGGTGCGGAGGAGAAAATGAAAGAGAAAGGAATCTTTTGTGTTTTGCAAAGACAGAGGGAGAAACGGATAAAGAAACACCTTGTAAAAAGGTATCCATTTAATAAAAGACTTTACTTTAAGCTGGGACTGAGCTTGTAGCAATTGTGTCAAGCTTTTGTGGCTTTGGTGCGCACCCTAGTGGCCACACTTGTCAAATCTAGGAACACCACCCTCTGCAATTGGACTTCTTGACAGAGAGGCCCCAGTCAGTTCAGATGGGCTGCGACACCTCCAGCAACATCACACTGAGCACTGGAGCGCCACAGGGCTGTGTGCTTAGTCCTCTGTTCTTCACCCTGCTGACTGACGACTGCACAGCCACGCACAACACCAACCACATCGTCAAGTTTGCGGATGATACGACGGTGCTGGGACTGATAAGCAGGGATGATGAAACAGCATATAGAGATGAGGTGAAATGGCTGTCTGAATGGTGTGAAGACAACAATCAATCTCTCAGTGTCGACAAGACACATCACATCTTGCCCACATCCCACTCAGCATCAACGGTTTAGATGTGGAGACTGTTAGGAGTACCAAGTTCCTCGGTGTGCACATAACTGAGGAACGTACGTGGACACAGAACACCTCATCACTAATCAAGAAAGCCCAGCAGAGACTACACTTCCTGAGGCGGCTGAAGCGAGCAAGTCTTCCCCCTTCCATCCTCACCATGTTCTACAGAGGCACCATAGAGAGTGTGCTGACCAGCTGCATCACGGTCTGGTATGGCAACTGAAACATATCCGACCGCAAGCGCCTGCAAAGGATAGTGAAGACAGCAGAGAACATTATTGGGGTGCCTCTCCCTTCACTACAGGACATATTTTACAAACGCAGTGTCCGCAAGGCCTGTAGCAGGACCCCTTACTCCCATCCTCACATGGACTTTTCACACTTCTGCCATCCAAGAGAAGATGCTGCAGCATCAAAGCCAGATCTGCCAGGTTGCAGGAGAGTTTTTACCCCCAAGCTGTCAGACTCCTTAACACCAGGCTGCCCCCTGGGATCTTCCACACGGCCTCAACCACCTCAAAAACCTGCTGACACAGAACTTTCATACATGCAAGCCACTTTCCTACAAAGATGAGTGTGCACGGAGAAAAGAACTGAAAATCTCATAATGACCTTGAAGGATTTTGACACTCTTGATATCCGTCTGCTGTGAAACATCCATCCATCCATTATCCAACCCGCTATATCCTAACTACAGGGTCACGGGGGTCTGCTGGAGCCAATCCCAGCCAACACAGGGCGCAAGGCAGGAAATAAACCCCGGGCAGGGTGCCAGCCCAACACAGGGCACACATACACCCAAATACCAAGCACACACTTTAGGGACAATTTAAGATCTCCAGTGCACCTAACCTGCATGTCTTTAGACTGTGGGAGGAAACCCACGCAGACACGGGGAGAACATGCAAACTCCACATGGCAGGACGTGGGAAGAGAACCCCCTAACTGCGAGGCAGCAGCGCTACCCACTGCGCCACCATGCCACCCGTGAAACATTCTGACCTGTCATTGTTTACACATTACACAACTAGTATCATACTCTGATCATTTCTGTATTATCTATGTCTATTATTTATTTATTATATTACATATCTATTGACTATATTTACATATCTAGATTGCAAATACCATACATTGCATCAATGTTCATATTGCTAACTACACGTCAATATTGCTGCTATTTCTTTGTCTTGTCTTTGCACAATGCCTTGTCTTGTTTGTGTTTTAATTTGAAATTTTAATTTAAATTCTATTTTAAATGTATTATTTGCACGTCATGTTGTTACATTGTGGACCCTGAGCTTCACAATTTCGTCTGTCTGTATACTTGTATATGGTTGAGATGACAATAAAGTTCACTTTGACTTTTTTTTTTTTTTTGGACTTTTTGACTCCTGATGGTCCACAATTACTGGGGTTAATGTGCTTTTGGGAACACAGAGAACTTTACTGATGGTTTTATCCCTTATCCCACTTCTTAAACACACTGAGGTTGTCAGAAGTTTGAATGGAGGTGAGCAGCTCGTTCCTTCAGCGAGGAGTTACACATGAAGTGCCTGGATTGAGATTCAATGCCATGCAGAGGTGACAACGCCAGACGCCATTCGTCAGCCGATGAGAAACAACACAGGACCTCATGAGTACCTCCATATACATAGGTGCTGACCCACTGACTTGCCTTTAGGAGAACATCAAGGATTTGAACTTAAAACGTGCTGCTACAGACAGCCAATGGAGTGATCGACCAAGAGAAGTGACGTGGGCCCACCTCAATTGGTTGAACACCAGACATTCTGCTCTATTTTGAATAATCTGCAGCGGCCTGGCAACACATGCCAATACTCTCACCAGCAGAGAGCTGCAGTAGCCAGACATGACAAGACAAAAGTCGGGACCAGGATTTGTGCTGCATACTCCGTCAGATATTGTAGATGTTGTATAGGGTGAATCTGCAAGGCTGAGAGATGTTGCAACGTGGTCAGGAAAGGCCAGCTGGTCATCGATCACCACCCCAAAGTTGCTTGGAGACATGGTGGGTGTTAGCAATAGGTGGCCAAGCTGGGATGAGGTGCTGGGGTGCCGTCTAGACAGACAAGCTGGGATAACAAGAACCACCATCCATGCTGAAATGGAGAAGGTGTTCCTTCAATCTACATGCTTCCGTTAGGTCAGATTATCTCAGAGCACAATGTGATCTACCACAGCTATGCTGATGACACACAGCTGTACTTATCAATAGCACCTGATGACCCCGATTCTCTTGATTCACTAACACAATGTCTGACTTGTATCTCAGAATGGATGAATAGTAACTTTCTCAAGTTAAATAAAGAGAAAACTGAAATCTTAGTGATTGGCAATAATTATTACAATGAGGCTATTAGAAATAAACTGGATACATTAGGATTAAAAGCCAAGACAGAGGTAAAAAGCTTAGGGGTGATTGTTGACTGTAATCTGAATTTTAAATCGCATATTAATCAGATCATTAGGACAGCATTTGTTCAATTAAGAAACATAAGTAAAGTTAGACCTCTTATATCACTGAAAGATGCTGAGAAATTAGTTCACGCGTTTGTTTTCAGTCGACTAGATTACTGTAACGCACTCCTCTCAGGACCACCCAAAAAAGACATAAATCGTTTGCAACGAGTGCAGAATGGAGCTGCTAGAATCCTAACTAGGAAAAGAAAATCCGAACACATTTCTCCAGTTTTGATGTCACTACACTGGTTGCCTGTGTCATTCAGGATTGACTTTAAAATTCTGCTTATGGTTTATAAAGCCTTAAATAATCTGCTCCATCTTATATATCGGAATGTCTGACATCTTATATTCCAAATCGTAACCTCAGATCCTCAAATGAGTGTCTCCTTAGAATTCCAAGAACAAAACTTAAAAGAAGTGGTGAGGCGAGCGGCCTTCTGCTGCTATGCACCTAAAATCTGGAATAGCCTGCCAATAGGAATTCGCCAGGCTAGTACAGTAGAGCACTTTAAAACACTGCTGAAAACACATTACTTTAACATGGCCTTTCTATAACTTCAATTTAATTTAATTTAACTTAATCCTGATACTCTGTATGTTCAATTTCCTCATAATAATTACTCATGGTGGCTCTAAAATCTGTACTGACCCCTACTCTCTTTTCTGTTTCTTTTTCCGGTTTCCGGCCTGCGCCACCTCCACCTACTCAAAGCTTCATGATGCTCCAACAACGATGGATGGATTTAAAGGCAGAACTCTACGTGACCATCATCATCATCAAGCCCTTCCGTGAGAACCCTAAATCCAAAAAGGACTGTTTCATTTATGTTAGGTAGAATGCCTAGAGGGGACTGGGCGGTCTCATGGTCTGGAATCCCTACAGATTTTATTTTTCTCCAGCCGTCCTGGAGTTTTTGTTTTTTCTGTCCCCCCTGGCCATTGAACCTTACTCTTATTCGATGTTAATTAATGTTGATTTATTTTGTTTTCTTATTGTGTCTTTTATTTTTCTATTCTTTATTATGTAAAGCACTTTGAGCTACTGTTTGTATGAAAATGTGCTATAGAAATAAATGTTGTTGTTGTTGTTGTTCTTGTTCATACAAGTTGCAATATAAGTGATGGTGGATTTACATTTCTGCCTCAAGCCTATGCCGTAGCTATATGGTGTATGCTATGCTGTTAAAAGCAGTTTACAATTTTGTATCACACTGCAGGCACATGCGTGAACGCTAGTTGACTCCATTTGTATCACACAAGGAAAGCAAATGATCCACTAAAATGCAGGCAGATTTTACCCTCCAGGCTCCCCTTGCTTGACATTTTCTCCCATAAGCACACATATCTCTCCCTCACATTTTTCTACTCTTTCATACATTCGTGGATTTCCAAACCAATGTTTATTTCACACCATGAATTGGTTGGCATCTTATTGTTATATAAATGTGTATATTTTCAAACTTCTTCGACAAGTCATTTCTTGATGTGCTCAGTTTTTACTTCAGAATAAAACGTTCAGAAAACACAATTCAGGAAATACAAGGTTACCACACTGGCCAATCAGAGTCATGGGGGGGTCTGTGTAGTGCGAGTATGGATGCGATGCGAAGTCACATTTTTGAGGAGGTGCGGGTCGGGTTATACCGTAGCTACACCATAGGCTTGATGCAGAAGCATAAATTAATCTTGAGACGTCCAGAGATTTTAGCGGATACAATGTGGTCCTCTGGAGAAAATGATGGGTGCAGCTGCTGTCACGTATGTGCGCTTGGGAGGCAGCTTAAGGGCTGCAAGACAGGAAGGTGGATTCTCTTTACAAGTTCAGGTGTTCTTTACGTGATGCAGAAGATGGGGTGGCTGCACAATACTACATAACTGCCATCATCTATATGCTACACTGAACCTTCTCTCACTTGGACAGAGGCAGTGGTGCTGTAAGAATTATGTTTCTGGACTTCTCTAGCGCCTTCAACACCATCCAACCTCTGCTCCTTAGAGACAAGCTGACTGAGATGGGAGCAGATTTATACCTGGTGCCATGGATTGTGGACTATCTTACAGACAGACCTCAGTTTGTGTGTCTCGGGAACTGCAGGTCTGACATTGTGGTCAGCAGCACAGGAGCGCAGCAGTGGACTGTACTTTCTCCAGTCCTATTCAGCCAACATACATTGGACTTCCAATACAACTCAGAGTCCTGCCACGTGGAAAAGTTGGCTGATGACACTGCTATGGTGGGCTGCATTGGGAGTGGGCAGGAGGAGGAGTACAGAAACCTGATCAAGGACTTTGTTAAATGGTGCGACTCAAACCACTTACACCTGAACACCAGCAAAACCAAAGAGCTGGTGGTGGAGGTTCAGGCCCCTCATGGACCCCATGATCGTCAGAGGTGACTGTACAGAGGGTGCAGACCTATAAATACCTGGGAGTGCAGCTGGATGATAAATTGGACTGGACTGCCAATACTGATGCTCTGTGTAAGAAAGGACAGAGCTGACTATACTTCATTAGAAGGCTGGTGTCCTTCAACATTTGCAATAAGATGCTGCAGATGTTAAATCAGACGGTTGTGGTGAGCGCCCTCTTCTACGCGGTGGTGTGCTGGGGAGGCAGCATAAAGAAGAGGGACGCCTGAACAAACTGGTGAGGAAGGCAGGCTCTATTGTAGGCACGGAGCTGGACAGTTTGACATCTGTGACAGGCTCCTGTCAATCATGGATAATCCACTGCATCCACTGAACAGGATCATCTCCAGACAGAGGAGCAGCTTCAGCGACAGACTGCTGTCACCATCCTGCTCCACTACCAGACTGAGAAGATCGTTCCTCCACCACATTATGCAACTCTTCAATTCCGCCCCTGGGGGTAAACGTTAACATTATACAAAGTTATTGTCTGTCTCTTATACCTTCATTGTTATCACTCTTCAATTTAATATTGTTTCTTTGTATCAGTATACTGCTGCTGGAGTATGTGATTTTCCCCTTGGGATTAATAAAGTATCTATCTATCTATAATACACGGTGTCACGCATATGCACTTGGGATGCGCAGGGCTCTAGTGATGGTAACTGCCTGTCAACCCAGGAGTTGGCGTAGTGTTTAAATGTCTTCTCTGTCCATCCCACTGCAGAACGGCAGACTGACAGTCATTTTACCATTTACCTGGCCCCGCCACTTCCTGCCTGGAATCCATATGACCAGAAGCTCGATTACATTTATGCAGTTCTGTATTGGATTTGCGCCTGAAAATATATTATCAGCATCTTTGTAAATGAAACATAATTTTTTTTCATTATACACAGTCACAGAATTGCCCCAAACCTTTTTCTGTGCTGTATCCTTTCTTACTGAGGCGAAAATGGAGTGCTGCCCTTTCAAAGATAATGTAATGTCCTAGAATGGCAGATCTTCAATTTTAAATTGTAGATGCTTATATTTTATTTTTTACTCAAACAAACAAGATGAACTTATGTTTACAAAGACAATTAACATCAAAGTATCTTCTCTTCCTGAACTGTACCACCTTTAAACATCTGTTTCGACTCTTTGCCGCAGGCTGTGTTGATTATCTTATCATTTGGAAACAGAACTTTGACAGCTAGCCAATCAACGGTGTGTAATATTCCATGCTGCAAAGCCCATATCACATGTCAGGAAGATATTGGATTTTAATATGAATATGACTTGTCCGATGGACCAAAGGAGAACATAAGCAAAGAAAAAAACAATGACGACAACAAAAAGGATTTGAGAGGTCGAAGGTGACAACAGAAGAGGAGACCGAGACACGTGTCACCATTTCATATGAACTTCAGCGAAAGCATCTTATGAATAACAAGAACTGTCAAATCAAAAGCCACCCCAGGACAACTTTCAATCCTTGACATTCTTCATAATCTTTTTCTAAAGAATATATACATCCAGACTTTGCTATCTGTGCTCCGGTTTCCTCCCACAGTCCAAAGAAATATAGGATAGGTGCACTGGCGATCCTAAATTGTCCCTAGTGTGTGCTTGGTGTGTGGGTGGCTATTATGTAGTACCGATTACGTGCAGTGAATACACTTGACTTGAGCATACACAGTCCTCATCCTCTTTCTCTGTACGTTTATCATTCGTTTGCTCAGAGGTTGATGCGCTTGCCGCTTCCTGAGCAGCTCTTCTTTTCTCCACCCCAGCGGCCCACTTCTTCTCTTCTTCCATCAGCATCTTTTCATGTTAAAACTGATTAAGTCAGTGTTTGTTTTGCAATTACTTAATACGTTTTCTTTAATTTTTCACTTAAAATGGCACTAAAGTCATCAATCTGCCTCAAGAATGATTTAACATATGAAGAGGTAGGGGAAGTGACGGCGAAGGCGGTAGGGATGAGAACGGCGCCCGTATGCATGTGCCGCACTGCTGCGCTCTGCCGAGGTTGATTCTACAATAAAATACAATAAAATAAAAAACAAAAAGACGAATAACCTTGGAGGTCAACCACCACCCCAAAAGCGGATAGTAGACATCACGTAGTATATGTGTACCAAGTTTTAGGTTAATAGTTCAAACGGTTTGCGAGCTACGGGTGATTTAAAATCCTGGACAGATAAACGAACAGCCATGTTAGCGTATTATAGAAAGATTGTACAGCCACCCCATCTTCCACATCACGTAAAGATCACCTGAACTTGTAAAGTGAATCCACCTTCCTGTTTTCCAAATTTTAAAATGATTTGTCTATAGGTAATAAAGCCCAAAACATCTTAGCTTGCTTGCTGTACTGAGCAAGAGCCTCTCATGTCATCCATCAAATCCACATTCAGTCAAGTGAAATAATTTCAAATCACAACTGCATTGATTTAGCATTTTGTAACTTTTACCAAGGCCTTTACAAATAACCCGATTCCTCAGTAGACCATAATTTTTTTCAGCAAATTCACAGTCCCCTCTGCTCATTGAATTTAATAGAGTCGCTCGAAACGCCATTGTTCAGGGGAAAAGATTTCCAGAACAATTGATTCTTTGCAAAAAAAATCAAGCAGACCTGACGACTTTCCTGCTGAATTTTATCAAAAAAATCTTCAATGAACTTTGGGCCTCCTGTTCAGGGTGGGCTTGAGTGGCTAATTCTTTTTTTTTTTTTTGGTGGTTGCTTACTGTTACCCCTTCAGGGTCAGGAATCATATCAGTATTTAAATGCTGATGTTTTGGTTTTGTTTGTCATTTGTATTTCTTGTGGTTTCACCTTCTCTATGGTGCCTCCATTTTGTGGTGTAGAAGGTAGAATATTACTGGGTCACATAATGTGAATGTGTATCACACGTCTTGACAGCTCAGCTCCACTATAAAAGAGGCTGCCGGCAAAAAGAAACCTCCGAACTTTGGCTACGTAGAGTACACCTTTTACGAGAGGCTTACTTATCGAGAAAACAACTAATCCATTAAGGAAAGACGTTCCGTTTTCTGGGTTTTTTCTTTGTGTTTCACCGTGGAGTTTGGTTGACGGGTTGAAAGATAAAATGACTTCTGGGAATTAAATCCTACTATGTACTTAACTATTACTATCTGTTTTTGTACAACCTCTATTCCACAAAAGTCAGGAGAGTATGGAAAATGTGAATAAAAACAGAGAGGAGTCACTTGAAAATTCTCATCACTTTGTATTCTATTAAAAACACGTGTGAAGAAGTCGATAACCTCCTAAAAGTAACAGGGACTTCTAAGGAGGTATTGAGTGACTTCGAAATTGTAGAGAGAGAAGAGCTACTTGGCTGAAATCTAACAAACCTCTAACATTCATCCTAAAGTACTTAAGGAAGCTTGTGAGTAAAGATATAAACCCCATGGTACATACTAACTAAAGACTGGAGGCAAGAATATATAAATATGTTCTATAAAAAGGGTGATCCAGGAGATCCAGGTAACTACTGACCACTAAGCTTAATGCGCATCACAGGCAAATTAAGGGAAGGAATTATTAAAGGAGAAGATCAAATAGCACATGTCTAGAACAAGCGTGTTAGCAAATCCTCAACATGGCTTCAGACAAGAATGGTTGTGTTTCACTAAATATACTGGAATTCTACGAGGATGCAACAAAGAATACAATCAGGGAGGTGCATATGATATTAATCATTTATTTTGATTTTCAGAAGCCTTACGGTACCACCTGACAGGTTCCTGATCAAACTAAAAGAAGTTAGAATTCATGCCGCGGTCTGTAGGTGGGTACAAAAATGGCACCACCAGAAACATCCAGAGAAGAGCGACTAGGCTGATCCTGGGACTTAGAGGTGTGAGCAATGAGAAGAGATTGAAGGAGTTGAACCTTTTCAGTTTTAGCAAATGGAGATTAAGTAGTAACATGACATGGCATGTTTACAATTGCAAAAGGAATTAGTCCAGTAGATCCCGGAGCTTACCCAGCAAGAAAATGGGGACAAAGTTGGAAACTTGATACAGGGCAGATTTGGCACAAATGTTAGAAACTTTTTCCACATGCAAAGAACTACAGACACATGGAATAGATAATCAAGTAGTGTGGTTTAGAGTAGGACTTTAGGGACCTTCATATCTCAATTTGATGTTATTTGGGACAATGCATGTGAACAGGACAGACAAACACATTGGGCCTAATGGCCTGTTCACGTCCCAACTTTTCTAATGTTTTAATGTTCTGCTTGAGGTTTACTGAAGTACGCCTGAGCCCTTGTTATGAAATCCATTAGAGACACATGACGGTTTTTAAGACAGTGACATCTGAGAGATCAGGGACCGTGTGTTATGCACCAAGATTTCACCAGATTCCTTGAATATTTTAATTAAAAATAGAAAATAGTTTAGATAGATAGATAGATAGATAGATAGATAGATAGATAGATAGATAGAGAGACAGATAGATAGACAGATAAATAGACAGATAGATAGAATACCAGTCGAAATCACTAAACTATGAACAGCCAGCACCATTTTAAAGATAGATACATAGATAGAGACAGATAGATAGATATGAAAGTCACTATATGATATAGATAGATAGATAGATAGATAGATAGATAGATAGATAGATAGATAGATAGATAGATAGATAGATAGATAGATAGATAGATAGATAGATGTGAAAGGCCCTATATAATATACAGATAGAGAGACAGATAGATAGAATACCAGTTGAAATCACTAAACTATGAACAGCCAGCACCATTTTAAAGAACTTAATACAGGAAGATCAATTCTAAATGGCGTGTCTTCTGGTGTGCGCTGCTCATTATGATGGATGAAACCACCACAGGTTATAAGGACCTAACAGCTTGGTTAATTGGATGGAAGAAGCCCAATTTGAAACTCCTCCAACTGGCTCTCAGTCTCTCAGGTTCTCGGTAATTCTGCACAAATCAGTCTAAACTGGGAAGCGCCCCTTGCACTGGCAAGCCAGTTCTGCCAAAGTGCCACTCTGTGCCTCATCATTCCAATTACAAAACACTTGTGCCGTTTAATTTAATGCCTGGTGCAATTCCGCTTTTGCACACAGCAGGATCATGCCAGGCTAAACAGCGGATTGCTTTGTGAAAGCCAAAAAGCCTGGCGCTGTCTTTGCAATGGAGCCCCTGGTCCTGCAGACCTCGCCAACTGCTTTTTAATTATAGTCGATCTCTCTCAATTTACAGCTTGCCAACTTAATAAAAAAATGAGCCCCTTGCTTCATGACTTCCGTTACCGAGTGCAAATTCACACAGACAAGGGCACTTGGGATGACTAGCAGTTTGTTGTCTCAGTGGGGAAATATCATCCTGTGCCCATAATTATCAAGCGTCTCAGAGTAGGGAAATGGTCCTAACCGGCTCACAAATCTCAGAGTGACGTAATTTTGGTCCTCCTCTTAGGAGTCGGAGTAAAAGCATTTTATCAATTTTCTTAATTTAGGAAACGACTCCTACCTTCACCAGGATTGAAGAGAGCTCGTGAGCTGTCCTAACTTGCTAGGAGCTGCCAGAAGATGGTGTTCAGGCAGAATTCGGCACACACATATCCCAGAAAACACAAAATGTTTTGGAAACGGACAACAACAAACTCGTAAAAAGATATCAATTTGAGAAGAGATGGAATAATATTTGTGGTAGAAGCATTTCCCTTTCTTTCTTTTGTAGGTTAATCTCATTTTAAATTGTAACACAGATCTGACGTGAGTCTTATTGTAAAAGTTCAACAATTTTACTTTGAACAACAATAACAAAATATTTCTATAACTCGGCTCTTAAATGTTAATAGACAGTCAAAATCTGCATCGCTCTTCCTCCGTCACAGCCGGAAACACAAAACAGATTTTTCTCATGCGCACAACAACTCTCATTGAAACATCAGAATATTTGCAAAAATTTAAAATTACATTTGCATGAATGAAAATGTTAATTTACATTACCGCTCTTACATTCGTAACAAATCTTATATGTCACGTGATCGCTCCATCTACGCAATCAGCCATGCGCTGTCAGACAAAATGAAAGTGTTAGTAACATCCCATGTTTGTAATAGGAAAGATTTATTTGTGTCACAACCAGCCATATTTCAAATTTTGCACCAAACTTCAAGTGCCCTTACAGCCCATGAGGTAACATGCAGATTTTTATATTTCCCCACCACTCCACGTGACCTACTGTATTGTACTCGCGTTTAAGTTCTCCTGTGAATAAGTATACCGTATAATTTCCGGTATTTTATAATGTCGGCTGTATAAATCGAATGTGCAAAACTCACGCTATTGGTCCAAGAGATTATGATATTCTAACGCCCACCTGAGAGAGTAACCGTGGAGCACACGGCCTTTATTTCTATGCATTGTACCCACGTGACCACCACGGTAACACCCAAACTATTCCGAAGAGATGTTTGCACTGTTTTGTGGTTTTTATATCTCACACCTTTATCGTAAGAGCATTCCTTATCTACGGTGGAGCATTCAATCAGAAGAAAATATGAAGCTGGTTTTAAATTAAAAGTCATTGAAGTAGTGAAAGAAATTGGTAACTGCGCTGCTGCAACAAAATTCGATGTGTCTGAGAAACTGATGCGAGATTGGAGGAGGCGAGAAGATGTAAAAAATAAATAAATAAATAAATAAAAAAATGAAGTCGTATTTTTGAACGGGTATAAGTTGTGGTCATTGTCTTGTGTGTGGACGAGCATGCATATAGGAATCGCCAGCGATATCACAGTATCAGGTGGTCATTGACGTCATAGCATTTTGTCTCGGGCTTGCACATGGAAAACAGCTTAAAGGCTTTGGGTGATGGCAGTTCTTCACCAAGACAGGAGATGGCATTGTAGAATAACAATCTCCTCTGCAGAAAGGATGACTGACACCTTTCCACCTCTGACATCACTTCCGGGATTCGGCCATCTTGACCCACCTCTTCCTACCAGAATGCCTGAAATTCAGAGGAGCTGCCATCTTAGTTAGTCAACCTAAGATGAAAGTCAGAGGAAGACGCGTTTTGTGCATTTACACACATTTGTTTTTGCTTTTGATCTTTTGCAATTATATGGGGTTTGGCCGCAAAGCACCCCCAAACCTTAAACATTGTCATTTCATCTTTTAAAATGTGTATTACTTTGCAACTTTAAGAAAGCAAATGATGTAAATATGGGGTCTGCTGTTTATTATGATTGATGTACAGTAGATATTCATGAGGTGTACTGAGTTATTCACAAGTAACACAACAGGTTGTGGTTGTACAAAGAATGACAATTCCACAGAATAAAGGCTAGAGTGCCAAACCGGTTATCCCCGTTTACTTCAATGGCTTTTAAGATGAAGCAAAAACATAAAAAAAGTGTAACAAAGGAGCCTCTCTTAGGCTCACGATAACGAGGCTTTCTCTCACTCTCCTTGTCCGGCTAGTCAGCTCCGTCTTGCGGGTTTGCTCAGCCACCTACATGACACCTCCTTCCAGCAGGATCAGAATGTATGGGCCGGAGACTGGAAGGGGTGGAGACCATAGACATAGAATAACTAGACGCCGCATGACCAGCAGCATCGTACGTCAACGTCGCCGCCATATTGCGAGTGGCACTGCTGTGGAGTGAAGTAATGGATAGAGATGCCTCATGCATGTGCTGCTTGGGATTGTACAAACCGCTGTACGCTCCAAACCAGATCCCGCGGGATTACATTCCATAGGTAAGGCTGAACAGTTGTTTTGGTTATATTTAGCAATTAGAAAATCCCGTTTTATAATCTTAACTTTAGCTACGCCAGGCTAAACTAGCAAAGCTATGCATTTATGTGCTCAAGTGAGCTTCCAAACAATGTCTTGGCTAAACGTATTTAGTCACTAACTATGTAGATTGTTGTTAGCTGTTAACATTTCTCAAACTTTGAAGGTTTCCAAAGAAATCCACCTCAGGAAGCAGTGGGAGTGTCAAGTAGCCCTTAGATGGGATTTGGAGAAAGCTGTCCTGTGATGTGTGCCATGCTAGTTGGGAAACAGATGCTGTACTGGCATCATGTGATCAAAGCTACCACTCGCTCACATTAAAAAACAAAGGAGGTTTGATGAGTCCTTCTGAGGGTCCAGTCAAGGTGGTCAAAGTAGCTGAGCGTGTTATCTGACAGTCGACATTAGGACAAGTTGTCAGTGTATCTTTGATCAATCAGTTTGTTCGGGCTGAGATTGGTTCAGATGATGTGTTTTTTCTCAAGGAGCACATCGAGGAAACACAGTTTGAAATTGACAGCCATCATCTTATGCTCATGTCTTTAGCTGTGTCTGTCTTCCACAAACTAAGGCTGCGCCATATTGCCAGACTGAATACTCTCAAAGTACAGGATCTGAGTGAGCGAGAGGAGTGTCAGTCTGGAGGAGATCAGTGAGGTTGTGGAGAGCTTTAAATGTTCAGAGCGGGATTGTGTATTGTATTCAGTAGTGAACAGGGAGCCAGTGAAGCTGAGAGACAATCGGTGTGATGTGTTCAGTGGATTTAGAACAGCAGGTTATTATCCTGGCTGCAGAATTTTGAAGAAGTTGTAACTAAGTGATGGATACGTTTTTGTGGGATGCCAGATAGAATAGCAGTATAGTAATCTAAACGTGAGGTGACTCGGGCATTAACCGATACTTCAGTACTGTGTTGCGTAAGAACAGGACGAAGTCTAGAAATGTTTCTGAGATGGAAGAAGGCAGTCCGAGAAATGTTACTTATATGGGAGGAATTATCCAATAATAATAATAATAATAATGGGTGGCACGTTGGCGCAGTGGGTAGTGCTGCAGCCTCGCAGTTAGGGAGACCCAGGTTTGCTTCCCGGGTCCTCCCTGCGTGGATTTCCTCCCACAGTCCAAAGACATGCAGGTTAGGTGCATTGGCGATTCTAAATTGTCCCTACTGTGTGCTTCGTGTGGATGGATGGATGGATGGATGGATGGATGGATAGATAGATAGATACTTTATTAATCCCAAGGGGAAATTCACAATGTGTGTGTGCCCTGCGGTGGGCTGACACCCTGCCCGGGGATTTGTTCCTGCCTTGCGCCGTGTGTTGGATGGGATTGGCTCCAAACAGACCCCCGTGACCCTATAGTTCGGATATAGCAGGTTGGATAATGGATGGATGGAATAATAATTATTATTTGATAATTGCCATTATTAGTGTATAAATGGATATAAATAATTGCATTTAAACGATTCGCCAAAATCTGTTCTATGTAAACAATACTGTTTTAAATGTTACCGTTTTTTCATCAGAAAACTCGGTTTCCACGTCTGCCTGTATTAGTTTAAATGGCACTTTTGCCACTCGCAATATGGCGGATGCGCGGACGTATCGTGTTGGCACAATGAATGCAGCGTTTACCTATATGCCCGCCCAACCTACCTGGAAAGGGGTCTCTCTTTGAACTGCCTTTCCCAAGGTTTCTCCCATTTTTCCCTACAAGGTTTTTTTTGGGAGTTTTTCCTCGTCTTCTCAGAGAGTCAAGGCTGGGGGGCTGTCAAGAGGCAGGGCCTGTTAAAGCCCATTGTGATTTTGGGCTACACAAAAATAAACTGTATTGTATTGTATATGTCTATGGTGGGGACAGTTGCCCCCACTGGGTCTCTTCTCAGCATGCAGAGGGAAAAGGAGAGGACATGATTAGCAACAGCGCCCCCTCTCTCCCCGGAGGGATGGTATACACCTCAGATGAGCCCTAAAGGGCAAGTGGGTCTCTCTTTATTTTGCAAATCTTCACATGGTGTCACAAGTGTGTGAAGAGCACAGAGATTTACTGAAACAATGGCAACAGATTGGCAGGATCGGAACCAACGGTTCTTGAGGTTCACGTCAGCTACGAAACTAAATAAAGAAGACGGCAAAGTCCAGGTTAGCTCATGTTGATGAAATCCTGGCCTGCTTTATAGTCTTTTTAGAGGCCTCACACATTCTTTTTGCATCGAAAATGTTCCTGATTCGTAAACACAACAGAGAGCATATGGAGAAGACAACAGCTGAAGCAGCGAGAGTGTTTCCACTAACTGCTGTGTTCAACTCTAACTGAGGGTCTCCTAGCAGAAGAAAAGTCACAGTGCTGTTCATTGAGATCAGGACCTGAAATGTCCGACTCAACTCGTCATAGGAAATAAAGACAGCCGCGTCTGTTTGCAATACAATTCAATCGGAACTCTTTGGGTTGGAAGGGTGTAATAGCGGCTTATGCTCCTACCTCCTATCGCCAATGTCCTGGGCTCAAATGCCAGCCAGGTTGGTTTCCTGTCTTGTGCCCAGTGCCTCTAGGGGCAGGCTACAGACCTCTGGGATTAAGAATTGGCTGGGCCTCCACTCCTAACTCTTTCCTTTGCATGCTATTCACTGCTGACCCCGACTCTCAGCACCTAAGAACCCCCCCCGCAACTGCTGGACCCCAAGCCCGCCAGAGTGTCACAGTTGCTGACCTGCTCACCCTAGGACTTCAGGGTTGCTGCCCTTTAATCTTCTGCACATTCTGACAGTATCTGGAGAAGACAACAGCTGGAGCAGCGAAAACACCTCAGTTAACTGCTCCGTTGTGGTCTGTCGACTTTTATTATGGGTCTCCTGACTGAGCCCGACTGCGAATGCGTCTGCTAAAAGATTGTTTGAAAGTTTTATTTCTGTTGTTATGGGTATTTGGTCATGGCTGTGGCTTTAAATGAATACTCCTCCCAAAAATTATACCTTTTTATATGGTGCATACATACCCCATGTGTTTTGTAGTGGTGACTAAAGAAAGATTTTAAGCTCTTGTTTTCATATTGAACAAAAAAAAAAAAAAAAGCTTATGATACAACGCAAGCCAACCAATGCTGTACAACTACAACGGCTACCGATATGGAAAATGTCCATGGGAAAAATCAAAAGTCACGTTGCTCACATGGCATCATCCACATTTTAGGTATCCAGTCATTTGTTCACAACAAGCAAAACACACTTTTAATAGAACATTGTTAGATACTTCTGGAAAAATCAACACACGTATAAAAAACAGGGAACACGATTCACATGTGACTGATCCACCTCTACCTTTCATTGATTGGTTAAGAGTCCTGTCTTCAATTCAAAAACTCAATCCCATGAGGGTGGGTGTTTCCTGATCAACAGCGTCCAAGCTGTCGTGACAGACTTGCCATTTTGGTGCCTTCTGCATAAACTGCAACTCACAACCTTCCAAAAATCAGTTTACTAACGGGTAAGGTACCTCGCTACAAATATTCACTTTAAAACAATTTAAATATACTGCAGGCACAGCATCAGATAATGTTGAGGATTTCTTCAATTCACTTCAGTTTGATTGATCAGATTTATAATGGAAGTGTAAATAATGACATCCTACTTTAACATGGCCTTTTTATAACCTCATTTTAATCTTAATTTAACTTAATCCTGATACTCTGTATGTTCATTTTCCTCAAAATAACTATTCATGGTGGCTCTAAAATCAGTACTGACCCCTACTCTCTTTTCTGTTTCTTTTTCCGGCCTGCGCCACCTCCACCTACTCAAAGCTTCATGATGCTCCAACAATGATGGACTAAAAGTCAGAAGTCTACGTGACCATCATCATCATCAAGCCCTTCCGTGAGAACCCTAAATCCAAAGAGGACTGTTTCATTTATGTTAGGTAGATTGCCCAGAGGGGACTGGTCAGGCGGTCTCATGGTCTGGAATCCCTACAGATTTTATTTTTTCTCCAGCCGTCTGGAGTTTTTTTGTTTTTTCTGTCCCCTTTGGCCATTGAACCTTACTCTTATTCGATGTTAATTAATGTTGATTTATTTTGTTTTATAATTGTGTCTTTCATTTTTCTATTCTTTAATATGTAAAGCACTTTGAGCTACTGTTTGTATGAAAATGTGCTATAGAAATAAATGTTGTTGTTGTTGTTGTTCCTTTGACCACCTAGTTTATATGGTCGGATCAGCAAATGCTGAACGCTTTTTTAATTTTGGACAGGTCAAAGGTTATGTTCCATCCATCATGCAACCTGCTATATCCTAACTACAGGGTCACGGGGGTGTCTGCTGGAGCCAATCCCAGCCGACACAGGGCGCAAGGCAGGAAACAAACCCCGGGCAGGGCACACATACACACCAAGCACACACTAGGGACAATTTAGGATCACCAATGCACCTAAATCTGCATGTTTTTTGGACTGTGGGAAGAAGCCAGAGTACCCGGAGGAAACCCACGCAGACATGGAGAGAACATGAAAACTCCACACAGAGAGGCGAACCCGGGTCTCCTAACTGCGAGGCAGCAGCGCTACCCACTGCGCCACCGTGCTGCCCAGGATATGTTCCATTCCGATCAATTCTGTATGTACATTGGCTACTGTGAATCAGCAAAAATGCATAACACTGTATTATTAAATGTACAATAAAACATTTCAAACTTATTAACAAAATGACTGTGAAATAATATTACTGTACTGTAAATAACAAAACACAACCTAAAAAGGTTATAGGAGGATGGCAGTGCTGACGTCCATCCATCCATCCATTTTCCAACCCGCTGAATCCGAATACAGAGTCACGGGGGCCTGCTGGAGCCAATCCCAGCCAACACAGGGCACAAGGCAGGAACCAATCCAGGGCAGGGTGCCAACCCACCGCAGGACACACACCCACACACCAAGCACACACTAGGGCCAATTTAGAAACGCCAATCCACCTAACCTGCATGTCTTTGGATTGTGGGAGGAAACCCACGCAGACACGGGGAGAACATGCAAACTCCACACAGGGAGGCGAACCCGGGTCCCCTAACTGCGAGGCAGCAGCGCTACCCACTGCGCCACCGTGCTGCCCAGGATATGTTCCATTCCGATCAGTTCTGTATGTACATTGGCTACTGTGAATCAGCAAAAATACATAACACTGTATTATTAAATGTACAATAAAACATTTCAAACTCATTAACAAAATGACAGTGAAATAATATTACTGTACTGTAAATAACAAAACACAACCTAAAAAGGTTATAGGAGGATGGCAGTGCTGACGTACTTTGGTGAAATCTCGACTAGCTCAGTCACTTCCGGTGTCGATACTGCAGCAGTAAGATAGTCAGGCCTGTCGCGTCACACAAAAACACACCAGCTGGTAACCGATGGTCTTGACAATCAATTCACAAAATAGCGGCACACGTTGAAAAACTGAAGAGCGACACCATATATAAGTCGATAACAGGAAATAAAATGCATCTTTTCTTGGAGATAGAAAATACTCACAGAACCTCAGCCCAAAGGTACTTCATAGAAACAGTACTGCATCTCCACCAAGAAAAAATGTAAATAAGACTCAGGAATAATACTAACGTTCACGACAGTACCTCACAGAGTTGGAGAATCTGTAATGATGACACACAAAAAAACAGCACTGCCGGTCGATTGGGACAGTACATACAGTATGAGGAGGAATCACTCAGAGTGTTGCTGCTCCCTTTCTAGCAGCTATGAGATGGTACAGCAGGGCCTTGGACTTTATGAGGCTGGGAATTACAAGAAGCACGCAGCCAACTGCCTACCAATGACAGAGCTTATCGTGTCACTGGCTACATTTGGTGTCATGTAAAAAAGTACGAAATCACTAAAAAAAAGCCAGCAAGCTACTGTGCTATGCATCAGGGTTAGTGACAAATGGCACGTGATGAGCCACATCTAAATGAGTTTCTTTTGTTCAGAGGTTAAGCCAGGAAATCAGTCATCTTCTAACCTGCTTAGTCCCGACAGGGCTGCTGGAGCCTAGCCCATGTAGCATAGGGTGCAACGCAGGAACAAACTCTGGAACCTAAATCGAAATTCAGTGGAGAAGAAATATTTCTGGATTTGATGTGTTCGTTTATATCAGTGGAATTGCTGCAATTCAACACCACCATAAGCCAAGAACTGTCTGCATTTAAGAAGAAAAAAAAATGTAGACATGAGCGCCAGTAGGCTTTGCGCCCTACGAACAAAGTTAACCAAACTCTTCTAATAACAGTTCGGCAATTATTTGGCCTTGCTAGACATGTTGGAGTTTCATTTGGGGCTGAAGTAAGAATGCTTCTTTTCTTTTTTTTTTTCTTGAAGATTTTTGAAATGACATTGAAGTTAAAAGATTTAAAAAAGATCAAATGTTACAAAACTACAGGGGGAAACAAAATTGTGTGGGAGAAAATTTCACTTGATATCTCTAATGAACACTGAAGAAGGCTTTATGAGAAAATAAAATAGCAAAAAATGTTTTTTTCTTGAAGATTTTTGATTTGGCATTGAATTTAAAAGATTTAAAAAGATGAAAAACCACAAAAACTGGTGAAACAAAGTTGTATTCTTTGTGGAAGAAAATTTAACTTTGCTACATCTAAATGAGAACAGAAGGCTTTTTAAGAGCATGAAATGTTAAAAATAAATAAAAAGCCAACAAAAAATATTTATTTATTAAGAGTTTTTATATAACATTGAATTTAAAAGGTTTAAAACAATGAAAAGCTACAAAAGTGCAGGGGGAAACAAAGTTGTATTCTTTGTGGGAGAAAATTTAACTTGATATCACTTATCAGAACTGAAGGCTTTATGAGAGCATGAAACAGACAAACAAACAAAAAATAAAATAATAATAATAAAGCAATTTTTTTTTCTTGAAGATTTTTGATAGGACACTGAATTTAAAAGATTTGAAACAGGGAAAAGGTAACTGATGTATTTTTTTGTTGGAGAAAATCGAACTTGCTATCTCATAAGAAAGCTGGGAGGCTTTATGAGAAAATCAAAGAGCAAAAAACAACAAAGCCCACACATTGTTTGGAAGACTATTGTTATACCTGAATTTAAACGATTTAAAAAGAAGACAAGCAACAAAACCATGAGAGGTACGGAGCTGTTGTATTTGTTATGAAAATAAATTAACTTGATATCTGTTAAGAGAACGGAAGGTTTTATGAGAAAATTGAAATAGACAAAAAAAAAACACATAATTTGAAGATTTTTTGGCATGACATTAAATTTACAAGATTTTAAAAGCCACAAAAGGGAAACAAAGCAGTTATATTTTTTGTGTTAGAAAATTTCACTTGATGTCTCTTATCTGAAATGAAGACTTTATGAGAAAATGAAATAGCCATATATATATATATATATATATATTACATTTAAAAGATTTTAAAAGGTGAAAAACTACAAAACTATGGGGAAGCACAGCTGTTATATTTGTTGTGAAAGACATTTTAACTTGATATCTGTTATGAGAACTGAGGGGTTTATGGGAAAATGAAATAGCCAAAAAAAAAAAAAATTCTTGAAGATTTTTGATATGGCGTTAAATTTAAAAGGTTTAAAAAGATGATGAGGTACAAAACTACAGAGGGAAACCAAATTGATTTATTGTTGTGGGAGAAAAATCTATCAGGACTTTATAGGCAAATATACATACATACATATACTGTATTATATTTATATTATATATATTTATATATATATTTATATTTATATATATATATATATATATACACACACACACACGGGTGCAGTGAGCGTGTACGCCTGATGAGCCCAAATTTAGGGCGAAACACGTGTTGCGTACTCTTTGCTTTATTTGACAGTAAAACTTTGAAACACACAGACACACATATATATACATATACATATATACACATATATATATAGATATTATATATACACACACATATATCTATAGGGTGGTCCAGATCTAATTATGCAATTTTTATTACGCTATAATTAAGTTTACTACATAGAAAAATCACCCGAAAAATCCCGGACCATCGAGAAGTGTGCGAACTGAACTGACGACATGAAGAATCGTCTTCGCGCCGAACTGGAATCGTCCCCGCATAAATCAAAGTCACCCAGACGATCTGGATCTGCATAATTTGATCTGGGCCACCCTGTATCTCTCTCTCTCTCTATTATATATATATATATAAATAAATATATATTTATATATAAATATACTTTATATATATAAAATCAAATAATCAAATGTCCAGCTTCACAATGTACACGTTTTTGCCAAAGCGGCTGGCACAGTAGGCTCCTGGTCCCACACAACTCGGAATAGGAGGAGGCTGGTTGGCGAATGTTATGTTCGTTAGAAATCAGCTTTAATTTAAGGGTAAAAAAAGAACAAACAGCTCGCTACTTACAAGGTGGACACGTTAAGTGCGCCATCGACCTGGTGTACTAGTTGTTCTTTTCTACACATTGGTGTAGCACAGCTTGTGTTCGACTGATTTGTTTATAGAATATTTCATAAAACCGGTAATTATTAATATTTATATGCACCTCCTCATCCCGTACACACAGCTCCTCTCTTCTCATTCTTTGAATTCATTTCCCGTCTCTGCAGCATCTCATTCGGGGTCACAGGCAGTAAGATTAAACAAACTAAATACGCCCAATTTGCTTCAAAAGTACAATTAACGACTCGAATGAGAAATGTTCACCTGTCGACTTCTGCGCCTCTCTTTGCAGCGCTACACGTGTTGAAAAGCAGACATTTGTCGTCCTAAACCGAGCACATATATGCAGTTTGCATTTTCCTGAGCGCACCAACTTCTCATGAAGAGGACGCTATCACAAAGAGAAGAATTTCCAAGCAGCCCACCCACCACGCGTTCCTGTCCCGGACTCCCGGACTGTTTCGTGCGCCGCCCTCCTCTTACTTAAAACGGCCCTGCAGATCCTCGGGTGATGTCAAATGAATACAAGATGCGTCTTACCTGGGGGTTCCTTTGGTGCGCCAGAGGGACGGATATGCAGCCCATTTTTATTTTATTTTTTTTAATTTCGAGCCGGCTTCCCCGTGAAGCTGTTCTCTCTAGCAGTATGGTTTGTTTTTGAAGTATTCTGCCCTCATCCGAGTCCCCAAGCATGACAATGTCTGAACGCCCCCCTTCCGCATCATGCCGCATCACAGTAGGCATCTGTAGCCAGGAGACAGAGGTGCTTAAATTAGAAAGGCTCCGCCAGCAGAAAAAAAACGAAGCCACTGCAACCCCCGACCCCAGAAACCATCAAATACAAAAAAGATATACTGCACATCTGTTTTACGAGCCCCCTAGGGAGTGCCGACTGCAGCTACTTACCCTGTCTGCATTATTAATAGATGTTAATGGTTCCATTATATTGAATAGCAGCTCCAGCTCTGTTTTTTAATAGGGAATATACGAGTCAGATATAGCAGGAGGAAGCAAGCTGGTCTCGCGGTCCTGCTGACTGATGGGGGAAAAAAAAAAAATCTTTTCTGTCAAGGCTTGAAGGCGCTGGAAATCGGCTCCTCTAGGAAAACAAGACTGACGGGTGCAGACGCTGCAGTTCCGATCGGGGTGTTCCTGGCCAGTTGGCGTGTCAGTGCCGAGCGCTTGTCTTTCATAATAATAAAAAAATAAACGTTTGAAAAGCGATCAAAGAATAAAGTAGAAAAGAACAGGCGATAAGAGAAAGTCTATAATAAAAATGAAAACGTTTAAGTGATCTAAAAAAAGTAAGAAGCAGATAACAGCTGAAAACGTGCAATAGCTGGTGTCATTTTAGGAGCTGTAGTTTGATGTTCATAATATAAAAACCCTGGAGATGTGAACTTGGGTATTTCTATAATAGTGGATGGACGGGCATCTTGTGGAAGAAAACGTAAGACTTGGGGGATGGTGGTCGCATAGTCATTATGGGGTAATGCTGGGATTGTGTATGAAGTGTTTTGGTATGCTTTCCATTTTAAAATATAGCATGTTTTTTTTAGAAGTGGCGTAAAGAGTTAATAGATACAGTCCAAACCTGTTCATGCATATCAGGAAAAGAGATCAAGGTCAAATGAACGACAAGGAACACCGAGGTTCTAGGTGGCTGCCTGACATGTGCCCAGTAAGATTTAACAGTTGTCACATACCGAGAAAACTCCATAAAAGAGTAAGAATGCATCACAAAATAGTACTGGAAAGTTTTGTAAAGGACCAAAAAATGTATTGAAAGAGACTTTCATTTTAGGGTATGTAAGCCAATGAACCAATCAGAGTGAGTGTAAGTTTATGAACCAATCAGAGTAAGCAATAATTCAGCACTGTTATGCAAATTCATCAGACATACCATATAAACGAAAGACCTGTGTGGGTCATAAGAGTAGTTTTCCAGTATTTCAAATCTATAGGGCTTTATGGGGTAATTTAATTTTTGAGTTTTAAAAATTGAGGGTTTTTGTTTTCCCCTGCATATTTCGCACCACACACCAGTCCAGATGGTGGCAGTAAAGCACCATAAGTGGGTCTGCCAACTGCCATAATAAGACAGAAGAAGAAGAAGTATGTGTAGGAAGCAGTGCGCACTGATCACGCTCAACTCAGGCACTAGGTGGCGCATGCATGCACTTTTACATTTTTTCGGGACTTGTATGCACCTCAGTTCTCACTCCGAAAGACGTGTCTGTGTGTGTGTGTGTGTGGAACAGTCCACCCTGATCACACTCAACCACAGCCATGGGAGCTGGTGTGAATTCTACGGAAGATGCGGAATCTTATACAAGTGTGACTTGCACATTGTTGAGAAGGCACACGTGTGCACTTTTAGATTTTTTCGACGTTTGCAGGCACCTCATTTCTTGTTCAACCCAAGCAGACAAACTCAGCTTTATGGTACATGCATGTTGTACGTTCACCCAACGAGCTACCATACGTTTGCCAGAGACAGGTTCCAGCCTGGTCCGCTCAATTTGTGCCACAGCTTCACTCGACTACACGTCCGTCTCAGACAAGATACAACCCATCCCGGCCCACTTAACTGACGCCTCTGCAATCTCACCAATATAGTAAAACTGCTAGGGAGTCTTCGGGTTGTTTGTCCCAAAGACCACACTCAGGTAGTTTAACTATAATAATGATTCTTTGTGGCTGTTCTGTGACCCACAAAACAAATTAACAAGAATCTCACGGATTAAAAACATAAGAGATGAAGAAGTGTGAGAGGCATTGCCTCAGTCCTCCATGAGAGAAGAAAGCCTACAGTATTCTGTGACCGTTCCGTAGCAGCCATCCCTTACCAGAATATTGTGATTGGGTGCTCCCTCTTCATGAAGAGAAGTTAAAGATGCATTGGACAAGCTTCCTCCTGACTGATTTATGGGTGATTTCTGGCTTGATAAGAGGTTCTTAGTTAACACTGAATATTTACTTCTTCCACAGTCCCAATGGTGGTGGACCATGTTCTCTTACCTGGACACGAGGGAGGGTCTTGTCCAGTCAAATAGAACACGCAGCTGGACTGGAATCCTGAACCGGTTGGGAGGTCAGTATGATGGATGGAGATGATGGGGGTATCTGCTGGGATGGCTAGTGTTCCTCATCCCAGTTGAGGGGCCAGGCACTTCAGAAAAGGTCATCCACCTCAAGCAAAGTACATTCAGGCCCAGCCAGTACTTGGGTGGGAGACCATCTATGAAAAGGCTTGCTTTGGTTCTGTTAGAGGAGTTGGTGAGGCCAGCAGGGGGTGATCACCCTGTGGTCTGTATGTGGATCCCAGTGCTCCACTGCAATGATGGGGGACACTGTGCTGCAAGAATTGTCACCTTCCTTTTGATGAGAGCTTTTCTGTGGTCATAAAAGATCTCTGGGCATCTTTCGAGAAAGAGAAAGGTGTTACCTGATGTCCTGGCTATATTGCCCACCATTGTCTAATCGATTCTGGGCCCCTAATCATCTCCTGTCCCTAACTGGCTAACTGTCACTCCCATCCCTTCACCACCTAATAGGTAATGTGTGGTGAGCATACTGGCACAAAATGGCTGCCATCGCAGGTGGATGCTGCACATTGGTGGTGGTTGAAGTGGCCCCCCCTAATCTCTATGTCCTTGAGTAGGTTAAAAAAAGTCCTACATGAATGTAACAGATTAAGGACACTGGGAGGCAACCTCCTGAGCTCATGCCACTCTCACCCATACACTGAAAGGTAGCAGCCCTTCTGGCGAGTCCCCATTCGGATACCCACAGGGTGCCATGAGAGTTATGGTTCTGTAGGGCTGCTCTGTTTGGGAACCGAGTCCCCTTTCTTGGGGAGGTTGTACCTGACATGGAAGTACTTTCTGGAGGTATAGTGATTGTTGGGTACTAGAAGCACTCCTGGGTTGAATTCAAAAGAGTCCAAATCATATGAAAAGAAATCGTATTGTGCATTGTGGAAAGAAGAATTGTGGTTGAAGGAATTTTATGAGATAAAAACGGTCATTTGACAAGGAAATGTAGTTGGAGTACTTGTGCCTGAGTGACACCCCCTAGATGGCCAGGGCACCTATAGTGGGGTTGTTTTTGTGTTCAGTACGCATCATATTGTGCTTCATTTTCAGGATTAGGGTTATAATCCATATACAGTGGTACCTCAGTGTACGTCCTTAATCCGTTCCCGATCCTTTGACTTATACCAAACAGGACGTATAGCAAACAAATTTTTCCCATAAGAAATAACAGGAAAATGATTAATCCATGGGCGGCACGGTGGTGCAGTGGTAGCGCTGCTGCCTCGCAGTTAGGAGACCCGGGTTCGCTTCCCGGGTCCTCCCTGCGTGGAGTTTGCATGTTCTCCCCGTGTCTGCGTGGGTTTCCTCCGGGCGCTCCGGTTTCCTCCCACAGTCCAAGGACATGCTGGTTAGGTGGATTGGCGATTCTAAATTGGCCCTAGTGTGTGCTTGGTGTGTGGGTGTGTTTGTGTGTGTGTCCTGTGGTGGGTTGGCACCCTGCCCAGGATTGGTTCCTGCCTTGTGCCCTATGTTGGCTGGGATTGGCTCCAGCAGACCCCCGTGACCCTGTGTTCGGATTCAGCGGGTTAGACAATGGATGGATGGATGATTAATCCATTCCCATGAAAAAAAAATCCTATTGTTATTGGCATATTATACATCAATGGGGCTGTATAAAATAATTTAAACACTGCTTAATACTAAAATACAAAAGCAATTAGATGAAATAAAAGAAAATTTAACCTCACTTTAATTTTTAATAATGTCTTTGTTTTTCACAATCGTAGATACTGTCGTTCTCGGTATACGGCATGCAGCAGCCAAGTCCCGGATACGCATGCCACCTTCATACTTTTCAACAATCAATTCAAATTTACCCGAAAAAACACAAAATCACGTGAAAGTTCACAGAGAGTTATAGCGCGTACTGACGCTCGTGGGCAGCCGTGGCTTTGTCTCGAGAGAGGTAAACAAGGTTAGCGCGCGGTGTTCTAGCACGTGAGTTGTTATTCCAAACAAAGGTCGTATACCAAGCAAACTTTTTCACATCCAAACGGGACGTATACCAGGTTGGACTTCTTCCAAAGCGGATGTATACCAAAGTACCACTGTACTACAATATGAGGAAGGCTACAGAGTACCTTACCTTCTTTTCAGTGTGGGAATATCCAGTCATATTAACAATTACCGTATATACTCACGTATAATAAGTCGGGTCCCGAAACCCGAAAAATCGATCATAAAATCAGACCCCAACTTATAGGGCTGTTCAAAAATCCGACACTTACATTTTCTTGCCTCCTCCAATCTCATACCAGTTTCTCAGATGCATCGAATTTTGTTGCCAATTTCTTTCGCTACTTCAATGACGTTTAATTTAAATCCAGCGTCATATTTTCTCCTGATCGAACGCTCCATCATAGATAAGGGATGCTCTTACGATAAAGGTGTATGAGGGTGTGAGATACAAAAAAAAAACAAATCAGTGCAAATGTCACTTCAGAATACTTTGGCTATTACTGTGTGGTCACGTAGGCACAATACATAGAAAGAAAAAAGGCCGTGTGCCCCGTGGTTACTCTCTCAGGTGGGCATTTGCATATCATAATCGATTGGACCAATAGCGTGAGTTTATCACATTCGACTTAAAAGACCGACATTATAAAAAACCAGAAATTACACGGTAAAACGAAGCCCCGACTTATCCACGGGAGAAATTAAATGTGAGTATATACGGTAGGTCACGTGGAGTGGTGGGGAAATATAAAAATCCACATATTACCTCACGGGCTGTAAGGGCACTCAAAGTTTGGTGGAAAATTTGAAATATGGTTGGTTGTGACACAAATAAATCTTTCCTATTACAAACATGGGATGTTACTAACACTTTCATTTTGTCTGACGGCACATGGCTGATTGCGTAGATGGAGCGATCACGTGACGTATAAGATTTGTTACGAATGTAAGAGCCGTAATGTAAATGAATGTTTTCATTCAAGTGATTGTAGTTTTAAATATCGGTAAATGCAGCCTTGCAAATATTCTGATGACTCAATTAGGGTTGTCGTGCGCACGAGAAAAAAAAACTATTGTGTGTTTGCAGGGGTGACGGAGGAAGAGCGATGCAGACTTTGACCGTGTATTAACATTTAAGAGCTAAGTGCTCCGTGGTTGCTCTCTCAGGTGGGAGTTAGCATATCGTAATCTCTTGGGCTAAAAGCGTGAGTTTTCTGCATTCGACTAATACTACCGACATTATAAAACACTAGGAATCACATTGGAAAATCAAGTCCCAACTTATCCGCGAGTACATACGGTAGTCTTCATGGTCTTGTATGCAAAGTTACCGAGCAGCTAGTCTTAACAATACTGTACACGTTTATTAGTTGTCCCCAGTCCACATTTGTATGAATTGTAAAGCGTCGTCTAACTGAAATGAATCCAACACCTTCCGGACATTCTCTCTCTCTCTCAAGACACACCCATTCCAAGGTGTTTGTTGCGTTTGTCCTAACAAAACTCATTCCATTTTTCATTCCAACGGACGGTGCATGCAACCGATGGTAAAACCCAGCGTTTCTCAACTTTTCCTGGCATCGAAACAAACGTTTTTTTTCCCCCCCAGGAAAACGCGAGTCAACCACGAGTGTCAAAGCGGCGGGGTAATCAAGTGAATGAGAGCTGTCGTTGGAATGACTTCCATTATTAAAAATAGTGGCTCGCAACTTGTTGAGAAACACTGCTGTAACCCGCAAAAGAAAATTTTAAATAAAAGAAAGTGAAAGCTGATAGTGGAAGTACTAATCCCTGGAGTAGTGTCACACAAAAGAAAGCAGCTGATGGTCTGACCGCCGGGGTCCCGGGAGGCCAGCACATACTCTTTAGAGCTGCTAATGGAATTTGTTATTTATTAATACAATTTATTCTTGGTCTCACTTTGCTACATTAATGAGAGCAGATCAGCAAAACGTTTAATGGACTCGTATGAGATTTGTACCCCCTCTCTCATTCGTTATCTCCTACAGTTTTTCTATTTAAATTTCCATTTATTAGGTTACAGTGTCAGTTTGGTTCTCAGCAACCATGCTAATGTTTGCAGTGCACCATCTGTTGGAATGTAAAATGCAGTCTATTTTATTTCTACATGCATTGCAAAGTTCTGTCCAGTATAGGGTACATCGCAAAGTGAATGTAAAATAAAATCCACAAGCTCTGCACCACTCTTTGTAAGCACGACTGGACCAGGACAGCCCATAAATATGGGCACTTACAGTAGTGCTGGACAATATATTGAATTTTCAATATGATATTTAAGAAGAATATCGCAAAGTCAACATCACAATGTTCAGGATTTTAATTTGATTTTTCACCGTTTCTACTGAATGTAAAAGAAAATCCACAAACTCGATACCACTCTGACTTTGTCAAGACTACCCAAAGATGGAGGCACTTCGGGCTGGACAATACATGGAATTGTTTATTTGAGTTGGTATTTAAAAAGAATATCACAACGCTCAGTACGTTTACTTGATTTTCCGCAGCTTTTACTGAATGCAAAATAAAATCCACAAAATCGTCATTGCTTTTTCTAAACGTGACTATTTCAAGTCCACCCACATGTCGCCTGGTTGTCATGATGAGCATGAGAGAAGAAAAATATGGAGTGAGGATCAAAAGTGGAAGAGTTTAGCACAAGATGTGTGGGCTCCACTTTTGGGAAATAGATTGGAAGATAGTGCAAGCAGTGCAACGTTACTCAGTCTGAAGAAACCTGTCTAGGCACCCTGCTCCACCAACACATCAAAATGGCTCTCTGCTAACCAAAGTTCCGTAAAATGTCTGATGCCCTCTTGCATTGCGTATAAGCAGGCAGGCAGGCAGGCAGCAGGTGGGAAAAAATGACAACAGCATTGACTTACCATATTGCAAAACAAATGTACTTTGTCAGTGGTCAGATGACCACAGTGCACCCACCGCTAATACACATCAAAAGGGACTTGTCGGCACTGCAGAAGTGATCACTCGTCTCCTGTCTGAGACAACCCTACCAGTCAAGGCAGGCAGATATATAGATAGATAGACAAACAGACAGACAGACAGATATGAAAGGCACTATATAATAGATGGATAGACAGGGAGGCAGGCAGGCAGACAGATAGATCTGAAAGGTGCTATATAATAGATAGATAGATACTATATAATGATAGACAGACAGACAGATGTGAAAGGTACGATAGATAGATAGATAGATAGATAGATAGATAGATAGATAGATAGATAGATAGATAGAGCAAGTGGCATATGAGATTCTCACTGTCCAGGAATAAAAGTGCTCCCTTACCTGGAATGGAGGCCAGAAGGATGGAGGGATGAGGAGAGTGAGCCTGTTCAGAGTATACACTCTCTTGATATGCTAGCAGGCAGCTTCCATATGTCACTGCTCCCATTTTCCAGACCACAGGGCAGGCTGGGAATCAAAGCCCCAGTGGGACAGCCCTGCTAGATGTTGCAGGTGCCACCTGGGGAGCAGGACAGGTAAGCAGGTAACCAATGCTGGGATGACAGAGGGCACCCTTTTTGACGTAAAATCTTTTTTTTTTCCCCCACCCTCAGTCCATCCTTAAGCCCCGCCCTTCTGGGAAGCGGCACTTTAAAACAGTACAGCACTGGAAGCTGGCAGTCCGTCTTGGACTTGTCAGATTCGGTGTGCTCAGGAGCTCTGTATTCTTTAATATTTTAAATGATATTTATTTTCATTCTTTTGCTGTCTACCAGCTGCTGACGTTAAACGGGGGCTTGCTGGTTCTCAGCACTTTGTCTGACTCCTGCATGATTATTTACAACAGATAGAGAGATGGATAAGAAAAGACCCCGTATAATAGACAGACAGATACAGGTTTATATGCATTTACATAAGAACAGTGCAAAAAATATTACGCCATGTAATGCCCCCCTGGATGCATCTCTTGGGTGGTGCACAAGGCCCAGGCTCAGAAGACCAGCGGGCAGACTTTGCAGTCGGGGGGCTGTCTGGGTATCCCCAAGGAAGTATGGAGGTATTTGCAGTGAATAGACAGGCTTAACCAGGCCAGCTCAGTGTGTGTTGCTACTCTTGTGCCTCCCCAGGAAAAGCAGAACAAAATTGATGAAGATGACTTTTAGATTTGAGTCCAGCTGAACAGGAAATGTCTGCCGTTCATTCTCCAGCTAATTTGAAGTGTCCTTTCCTAGCGCTTGCAGAGTTTGGCTCTCAAAATGGCGTGTGCAGTGATGTGCATTTTAAACACTGGCCTCGTATTGAATTTCCCGTAGCGGAGATGGAGTCGGTAACATTCACAGTGCAGTTAAATGATGTTTTTCTATCACCTTAGAACCCTCAGAGATGCCATCTGTGGGGGGAAAAAGGTTTGGAAATTGATGATAGAATTCATGAAGAAAATGGCTGCAAGTGAAACACTGAGGCTGGCAGAAGAAAGTGATACAGAAAGTGCTGAGGTTAACAGAGATTAGGGGGGGAAAATGAGGAATGTGGCAAACACGTCAAATTGTCCGATGAGTGCGTTCAAACAGCTCAATAAGACGTTCACAGAAATAAAAATACTGTATGCTGCATATACTGATGGGCAAACCTCACGTACACACACACAAATGAATGTTGTGCCCCCAATGTGTTTTTAACCAGACATCTCTGGAAAATGACCAAATAAGCCATCAGCGTGGCTGATCTTCCGGCAGGTGTTTTCAAAGAATGATGGAACACGATCAAGTTAAAATGGGTCGGCGGCCTGGGGTGAGTCCATTTACTTGTCGATATACAGTGGGCTGATGTAAAGGCAAAAGTTGCGATGAGGCAGACTGAAGAAATAAAGTGGCCATTAACTCTTTTAGGGTGTTTGTCGACTTTTGTCGCAATTCAGGGGTAGAGGACGGTAATCAGCTGTAAACGGCAATAAAATTTCACCGTTATGTGTTAGTTCGAATCTCTTTGCTAGAAGGAACGTCAGCATCGTTGAGGTGAACTCGATTCCCTGCACATGCATGAGTATCAAAGAGCAAAAAACCTTGAAAATGGCATCGACATCTGGCACTAATTAAGGAAACAAGAAACAATTCAGCGGTCTGAATCAAGATAATTAAAAATGAAGGCAAAAGAAGTTCATTAGCACCATAAACAGGTCACTAATTCAGAAGATGGTTAGAATGAAAATATGCAGCCACTGTGGCCCACTAGGACTGGAGTTGGACACCCCTGGCATAGACCAACTGGTTGTACCGATTGGCACTATACGGTAGCAGCGTAATCAAATTCAGCCGGCCAGACAAAATACGAAATCGTTGTGGTAACATGTTCAGCCTGAGTGAACTACGTACAGTATCTGGTAATCTGTTAGTGTGGTGAAGACATATTACATTAAAAAACTACAGCATTACCAATAAATTCCCATTAAGATGAAGCTCAATAAAATAAAAATTGCCATCTAAAAATCAATGATCATAAATGACCGTGGCCACCCATAAAAAGAGTGAGAAGCTCTTCCACATAAAAAAGTTCTTCTTTCAAACGGAAACACTGCACTTGAATCGATACCTCGTTAAAGTTAATAAATAAGTGGCACGGTTGTCAGAGCTGCCACCTCATTCTCTTTTCTTTTCTGCCATGGTTTTGACCGCGAGTTTTCACATTTCAACTGTATTCCCATTGGCCTTGAAAACTGCAATAATTAGACCTCATTTAAAAAAACAATCTTCTTTGGATTCTGAAACTATCGTCCGATCTCCAACCTTCCATTTTTGTCTATAATTCTTCTCCATCGTCACCATCATATAATTGGACTTTCTAGCACTTGTCTGGAGTGGTTTGAGTCCTATCTCACAGACAGGGCTGAGTATGTGGCCCTAGGGGATGCTAAATCTCGTACCCACACTGTGACCTGTGGGGTCCCACAAGGATCAGTCTTTGGACCGACCCTTTTTAACATCTATATGCTACTCCTGGGTGACATCATCTGTAGGCATGGAGTTTCATTCCATTGCTATGCTGATGATACACAGCTCTATGTGGGACTGGATTCAACTTCTCTTACACCTCCATCAGCTCTTTCCTCCTACTTGGATGAGACTGAGGCCTGGATGTCCAAGAACTTCCTTAAGCTGAACAGCACCAAAACCGATACTCTTTTAATTGGTACCCCCATCAACTTCGTTCCTCTGTAAATTGTATTTCCTTCTCTGGCTATACCATTACTCTCTCCCCCTCTGTTACAAATTTGGGAGTCAAATTTGACTCCCATCTGTCATTTGATACACATGTCCATCACCTAGTGCTGGGCGATATGGAAAAATCATATATCACGATATGGATTATTTTATATCACAATAACGATATATATCACGATATACCACCCACAATAAAGTACGTTTCCAGTTATTCTCTGAAAAGTTTGACAAAAATATCATTGCATACTTTTTTTTGCAACTTTATTTTGAAGTGACATTTAACTGAACTGTCACAAAACCACAAGATAGAGTTTCTTTGCGAAAAAGTTCATTTTTATTCTTGATTATCACTTATATAAAGGGTAGAGTATGCATTGCATAGCGACAAGACATTATCATTCATTTGTCATAGCCTATTTAATGCAATATTTTCTTTAGTAATTGATAAAATTAGGTTAGAAACGATAGAAACAATAGAAGAGAAATAGGACGATAGACACTTTTCTATCGTCCCCACGATATATATCGTCATATCGCCCAGCACCACCATCACCTCTGTAAAATTGCATTCCTTCATCTCTGAAACATAGCCAAACTCCATCCTTACCTCTCCCTCTGTGATACTGAAAAGCTGCTTCATGCCTTTGTCTCCTCCAGGCTGGACTATTGTAATGCACTCCTCATCAGGACCCCCAACAAGAGCCTTCAAAAGCTCCAACAAATTCAAAATAGTGCTGCAAGGATCCTGATGAGGGTGCGGAAATATGAACATATCTCACCAACCCTTCGGTCACTTCATTGGCTTCCTAGTCCCCTCCGTATCGAGTACAAACTCTGTTTGCTCACTCATCGGTGTATCCATGGAAATGCTCCACAATATCTTAAGGAACTCCTTATATTACAATCCACTACAAGAGACCTCCATTTTGAAAACACCTACCGCCTTCACCACCCTGTGACCAAACTTCGTACAATGGGTGACCGAGCCTTTGCAGTCGCTGCTCCACGGCTCTGGAATGAGAACCTGAGGACACAGCAGATTGTGGGCTGGTTTAAAAAAAACGCTAAAGACTTTTGTATTTAGGAAAGCATATTAACAAGAATGCCACTAATTATTGTTGTTTTATCTGTGTTTTTATCTTGTTTTGTCTTTGTTCATTTTGTTTTATGTAGCACTTTAAGATTTACTGCTAATGAATTTAATATTGTTTTTTATCAGTATGCTGCTGCTGGAGTATGAGAATTTCCCCTTGGGATTAATAAAGTATCTATCTATCATAAATAACATGATAATTATAATTGAATACTAACCCTCACCTATTCTGTTTCTCTTCTCGGTACTCAAATGTGGCACTTGGTGCTACGGCCCACCTGCCAAGTTGTTTGCCTGCCTAAGGTAAAGTCATCCCTGATGGAGGATCGCAGGAATCATGGGAAAGAGGGGTCCTTTCATCGGATTCAGCCGTGGAATGGCCAAATGGGGGAGGCAGCTTGATGGATGGTCTCCAGGACTCTAAAAATATCCAAATCTTATTATGTGATATCATCTACTGTTAAATTCTGCTCCGTACTTCTAAAAGTTTTATTATTATGCTGTATTAAGGATTTGTTCTGTTCTGTGTATTGTATTGTATGGACTCCCTTCTTTTTAACACCCACTGCACGCCCAACCTACCTGGAATGGGGTCTCTCTTTAAACTGCCTTTCCCGAGGTTTCTTCCATTTTTCCCTACAATGGTTTTTTTGGGAGTTTGTTCCTCGTCTTCTTTGAGAGTCAAGGCTGGGGGGCTGTCAAGAGGCAGGGCATGTTAAAGCCCATTGCGGCACTTCCTGTGTGATTTTGGGCTATACAAAAATAAACTGTATTGTATTGTATTGTATCTATCTAATGTAAAGTGCCTAATAAATAAAATGAATTATTATTATTATTATTATCTGTCTTGGTTTGTCCTCCAGTTTCCTTCCCACATCCTAATGATGATTGTGTGTGTGTTGGGGTTATTAGAGAATGTAAATTGGCCCCCATGGGCGTGTGTGTCAGCGAGTACTGTAATGGACTGGCACTGTGTCCTGGGCGAATTCCTTCTTGTGCCCAGTGTTAATGGAACAGACAGCAGACCATCTCCAAGCTGGTTTGAATTAAGACTGTTATGGAAACAATGTAGTGTATGTGTATTGTCACCTGTGTGTGTTTCAGGGACAGCTGAAGGGCTCTTTTTGGGGGTAATTCTCCTCCCGACCAGGGGCTGGCGCTGTTGCTTTTAATACCTTTTCGTCTCCACTCTCTGCAGAACAGAAGACTGACACCTTTACCACCTCTGGTGTCATTTTCGTCATATACCCTTCCTTCACTATTCTCTTCCCGCCTGTATCCCATATAACCCGTCTCCTGTTCCACTTGACCCAAATCTTATCCTGGACTCTGGTCTGAAAAGACCTAATCAACATCACTTGTTTTCTGTTTTTTCTTTTGCTTCCTTACAATATTCAAGGATCACATATGTACCCAACCCTTTATGACCTGTTTGTATCTTTCTTACAGTATGTATGTTGTCACGCATGTGCATCTGCATTATGGTATGTAATGACTCGCCAGACCAGGAGGGGGTGCTATCTTCTCCTTTTCTCCCCACAGCCTTTGTTATAAAATGAACGACAGTATCTTCTCTGTCGACGGGTTTTTGTACAACGTCATCTGTATTCCGGGATCCGGCAACTGCCTGTTCCTATCAGCGGGTTATTTCTTGACACAAACGGTTGACGAAGGCAATGCACTGTCACTATGACATAAGGCAGCAGATTTCGTTGCATCACATTGGGACAGATTTGGAGACGTTCTTCCTGTTGTTCTTTCCAACGCAAGTCGAGTTATCACAGCAAGTCACGAGTACAATCAATACATGGCAACATCTCGAGTTTATGGTGGTGCAGCTGAAATTCAAGCTCTTTCCAAGATTAGATCTTTCGACTCATTATCTGTCGTCTCCAGGAAAACACCTCTTCACAACTACATCTTTCAGGAAATATTTCTTTCTTCTTGATTTCTGAATTCCTTTCTCACCGTTTTACGTTCCTATTCTTACACCGCCATATGCTACGGGCGTCCACTAGTATATAATACACTACAGTGGCTGTCCTTTTGTCTGTCCAGGACTTTAAATCACCTGTAGCTCACAAACCGTTTGACCGATTGACCTGAAATGTGGTACACAAATACTACGTGATGTCTGGTGTCTGCTTTCAGGGCAATGATTGACCTCCAAGGTAATTCCTCTTTTTATTTAATTTTATTGTAGAATCAAATCTTGCTCCGTTCTCATTCCCTACCACCTTCGCCATCACTTCCTCTACCCCTTCGTATCTTAAATCATTCTTGAGGCAGATTAAACACTTAAGTGCCAGCTTAAGTGAAAAATTAAGAAATACGTACTAAGTAATTGCAACACAAAAAACGACTTAACGTGAAAAAATTCCAACGGAAAAAGAGAAGACGCGGGCCACTAGGGTGGAGAAAAAATGAGCTGCTCAGAAAACAGCAGGCGCATCAACCTCTGAGCAAACGAATGATAAACGCACAAAGAAAGAGGAGGAAAACTATACACTCACCTAAAGGATTATTAGGACCACCATACTATTACGGTGTTTGACCCCCTTTCGCCTTCAGAACTGCCTTAATTCTACGTGGCATTGATTCAACAAGGTGCTGAAAGCATTCTTTACAAATGTTGGCCCATATTGATAGGATAGCATCTTGCAGTTGATGGAGATTTGTGGGATGCACATCCAGGGCACGAAGCTCCCGTTCCACCACATCCCAAAGATGCTCTATTGGGTTGAGATCTGGTGACTGTGGGGCCATTTTAGTACAGTGAACTCATTGTCATGTTCAAGAAACCAATTTGAAATGATTCGAGCTTTGTGACATGGTGCATTATCCTGCTGGAAGTAGCCATCAGAGGATGGGTACATGGTGGTCATGAAGGGATGGACATGGTCAGAAACAATGCTCAGGTAGCCTGTGGCATTTAAACAATGCCCAATTGGCACTAAGGGGCCTAAAGTGTGCCAAGAAAACATCCCCCACACCATTACACCACCACCACTACCAGCCTGCACAGTGGTAACAAGGCATGATGGATCCATGTTCTCATTCTGTTTACGCCAAATTCTGACTCCACCATTTGAATGACTCAACAGAAATCGAGACTCATCAGACCAGGCAACATTTTTCCAGTCTTCAACTGTCCAATATTGGTGAGCTCGTGCAAATTGTAGCCTCTTTTTCCTATTTGTAGTGGAGATGAGTGGTACCCAGTGGGGTCTTCTGCTGTTGTAGCCCATCCGCCTCAAGGTTTTGCGTGTTGTGGCTTCACAAATGTTTTGCTGCATACCTCGGTTGTAACGAGTGGTTATTTCAGTCAAAGTTGCTCTTCTATCAGCTTGAATCAGTCGGCCCATTCTCCTCTGACCTCTAGCATCAACAAGGCATTTTCGCCCACAGGACTGCCGCATACTGGATGTTTTTCCCTTTTCACACCATTCTTTGTAAACCCTAGAAATGGTTGTGCGTGAAAATCCCAGTAACTGAGCAGATTGTGAAATACTCAGACCGGCCCACCTGGCACCATCAACCATGCCACGCTCATAATTGCTTAAATCACCTTTCTTTCCCATTCTGACATTGAGTTTGGAGTTCAGGAGATTGTCTTGACCAGGACCACACCCCTAAATGCATTGAAGGAACTGCCATGTGATTGGTTGATTAGGTAATTGTATTAATGAGAAATTGAACAGGTGTTCCTAACAATCCTTTAGGTGAGTGTAAGTCAAGTGTATATTCACTGCACGTTATCGTGCAGTATGCCATTACTGGTGTATGTGTGTGTGTGTGTGTATATATATATATATATATATATATATACTGTACACATTAATATTGTAATGGGACAAAAGAAAGAAGATAAAAACGTGGTAGGAATGAGAATGGCACTTGCACGCATGCAGCGCACGGGCCACCCTTCTGCCCACTGCCGACAGTTGCTTCTACAATAAAATAACAATAAAAAGAGTAATAACCTTGGAGGCCAATCATCACCCCGACAGTGGATAGTAGACATCACGTAGTATGCGTGTATCAAATTTCAGGTCAATAGGTCAAACGGTTTGTGATCTACAGGTGATTTAAAATACTGGACAGACAAACGGACAGCCATGGTAGCGTATTATATAAGAAATATATAATAATATATATATATATACATGTGTGTGTAGTTTTTGTATTGCTTCCAATATAAGACACTCTCAAATTTAAGAAAGACCCCCTTTATATAAAACATCCTTCCCAGAAACACTTAATTGATGTATACAAGAATTGTAAGTAAACATCCTATAATATGTGGACAATACAGAAGACAGAAACACTGCTATTGTTTTCTCTCTTTACAGTTTAACAGGCAGAATCTGCAGTTTCTGAGGTCATGCAAGGCACTTTACTGTAACCCTAGCCTTCTCCTTTTGTCTCATGGATGTCGTGACTTGGGAGACCCAAAAGCACAAGTTCAAAAACACTTTCAGTAATTGCCCACTAGAGGGGGAAAATACCATCAAAACACAGACTAGAAAACCAAATGGATGCAAAAAATAAAAGGCTTTCAAAGGCTACGCAAGTACAAAACTCTGAAGAGCGCAAAGAAATTGCCAGAAAGGCAAGAATATATTCCGTAAACAAAGTCCCAACGCAGAATTTCAAAAACCTGAGCAGTGGTTCAAAATATCCAGAAGGCACGAGAAGCGATATCAAGGCACAGAAACACACAAGAGACACTCCACTCCCTTCACACTCGTAACAAACATCTCATTGTTGCCCCTCTAGTGCATCTGTTGTTAATTTCATTAACACCACAGCAGCTGAAACTGATTAACAACCCCCTCTGCTACTTAACTGACCAGATTAATATCCCAGAAGTTTTATTGAATTTATGCTATACTCTGATTAAAAAGTGTTCCTTTAATTCTTTTGAGCGGTATAGTAATGGTAGCTGTTATAGAGAATTACAAATAAGGGGAGTCTCAGCAAGGAAGTCCACAAGATTAGCAGACCCTTGTACTCGTCTTCTCTCTTTCCATTGCTCCGTGTCCCGTTACAACCTCAGACTTTTCAACTCTCAGTCTTACGTCAGCTCCTTTACATCACGTAAGCACCCCAGGACGGCATCGCCAAGGTAGATTTACACCCCACCTGTCAGCAGCAATTGCAGTCCTGAAGTGGGATTAGGCAGGTGGAGAAGGGCGCAGTGTGACACATTATGTTGTTATGACCTGAAGGTTTCTTTGAAATAGCATCGTCGTGATTTACGGACAGCCCTTTGTTTTACATTTTTGCTTTGCGCCCTCCTGCACTAGAATCTATTGTCTATGAGGAGGAATAAAAGCTTTAGATTCATCAAAAAATGTTGATCTCTGGTTTTCAACGGATCTCGACATTTTAGGGTCCCCACATCTGATACCGAAAACAGCGATATCTCTATGATGGGTGTGTGTCTGTCTGTGTGTCACAGTTTCATGAGGACAGTCTAGAGGTAAAACGGCTGCATGGAAAAATACCAAACCCGAAACGTAAGCCGGTTATGTGATGATGATGTGCTGATTAGTTTTTGAGCCAAATCATGGGAGAGAAAGAGACACTCTAGAGGAACAGTAATTCTGCATTTAATTATAATTTCTTCTCGTCAATTGCTATCATAATGACCTATTTTTTTGATCAGAAAGATCAGCATCAGAGTGGTAAATAATTACTGAAATGTTAGAGGATACTTCGGATAATTTGGTTCCGAGGGCTCAAAACCGACTGACGCTCAATTCAGAATTTTTATACTGTCAAAAAGGAGCTGCTTCCAAATATTACCTTAATTCACAAAAAACTATTTAGAAAAAAGGTGCACATTAAATTAGTCACCAATTTTTGGTTGCTCTTATTTTGAATTCAGACTGTTGATTATATGTCAGTATATTAATTACGTGAATATATTCCCCATAATTCCAGTCCTACTGTTTTCTCACAGAGCCATACAGTTTTTTTTCCCAAATTCATTTCCATTCATATATGTTTGGAATAAACAGCAACTATAAACGAAAACTTCATTCAAAAAATGAGGGAAGAGGGCATTTCTACATGTTTTAACTGGAAACTTATTTGTCTTTGTTATAAATTAGAACATTAGATGGGAACAGGCCATTCAGCCCAACAAAGCTCGCCAGTCCTGTCCACTTATTTCTTCCAAAAAAACATCAAGTCGAGTTTTGAAAGTCCCTAAAGTCCTCCTGTCCACCACACTACTTGATCGCTTATTCCAAGTGTCTATCGTTCTTTGTGTAAAGAAAAACTTCCTAATGTTTGTGCGAAATTTACCCTTCACAAGTTTCCAACTGTGTCCCCATGTTCTTGATGAACTCATTTTAAAATAACAATCTTGATCCACTGGATTAATTCCCTTCATAATTTTAAACATTTCAATCATGTCACCTCTAAATTTTCTTTTGCTTAAACTGTAAAGGCTCAGCTCTTTTCATCTTTCCTCATCACTCATCCCCTGTAGCCCCTGGATTCAGCCTCGTCACTCTTCTCTGGACCTTCTCTAGTGCTGCTATGTCTTTTTTGTAGCCTGGAGACCAAAACTGCACCCAGGACTCCAGATGAGGCCTCACCAGTGTGTCATAAAGCCTGAGCAGAACCTCCTGTGACTTGTACTGCACACATCAAGGCGCTATATAACCAGACATTCTGTTAGCCTCCTTAATGGCTTCTGAACACTGTCTGGCAGTCGATAGTGACGGGTCCATTACGACTCCTAAATCCTTCTCATAAGGTGGACTCTTGATTTTCAGATCACCCATTGTGTATTCAGACCTCAGATTTTTACTTCCTATGTGCAATACTTTACATTTACTGACATTAAATTTCATCTGCCCAAGCCTGTATGCTATCCAAGTTCTTCTGTGATGATATAACGGATTCCAAATTATCTGCTAATCCACCTATCTTGGTATCATCTGCAAACTTAACCAGCTTGTTGCTTATTTTCCTATCTAAATCATTTCTATATATTAAAAATAGCAGTGGCCCCAGCACTGCCCCCTGCTGGTCACCACTCTTAACATCGGCCAGTCCTGATGAAGTTCCTCACACCATCACCCTCTTCTTCCTGTGTTTGAGCCAATTCTGCACCCATCTAAAAACATCACCCTGAACTCCCACTTCTTTTAATTTGATGCCCAACCTCTCATGTGGCACCTTATCAAATGCTTTCTGAAAGTCCATCCATCCATCCAGTATCCAACCCGCTGTATCCTGTATCTGGTTTTTCTAAACCTAGTTTTTTATTCTAAAATAAAGAGTTGCTTTAAATTTTGAATTTTACTGAAATACAAGGGCCTTTATGGACGTAACGAGAAGTCAAGCAAAATGACACCTCTTATTGGCTACCTAAACATTACAATATGCAAGCTTTCAGGGCAACTCGGGCCCCTTCTTCAGGCGAGACATAAAAAAAGGGAAAATTGTTTTTTTTTTTCATGTTTTTACTGTAATTTTTTTTTCCTTTATTTTAAATATTCTTTTCAACAGTGTGCATTTACTACTTGAATGTTGTCTTTATGACTTCATATGCATACATTCGGTCTTTGAATTTTCTCTGCTTGCTTATACACTGAAGAATCATGGGGAGCAACATGGGGGGGAAGCAGGAAGGAGATTTACATACCGCTGGAATATTTTCTTTATGATTTACAGTGTATACAGTCATATGAAAAAGTTTGTGAACCCCTCTCAGCCTGCATAATAATTGACTCTCCTTTCAACAAAAATTATAACAGTGGTATGTCTTTCATTTCCTAGGAACATCGGAGTACTGCGGTGTTTTCCGAACAAAGATTTTTAGTGACGCAGTATTTAGTTATGAAATTAAATCAAATGTGAAAAACTGGCTGTGCAAAAATGTGGGTCCCCTTGTCATTGTGCTGATTTGAATGCCTGTCACTGCTCAATGCCGATTACTTCATTCATCCATTATCCAACCCGCTATAGCCTAACTACAGGGTCACGGGGGTCTGCTGGAGCCAATCCCAACCAACACAGGGCGCAAGGCAGGAAAAAAACCGGGCAGGGCGCCAGCCCACCACAGAATGCTGGTTACTTACAACACCAAATTGGTTGGATGAGGTCGTTAAGCGTTGAACTTCATAGACAGGAGTGTCCAATCATGAGTGGTCAAAGGTATTTAAGGAGGTCAATTACAAGTTGTGCTTCCTTCCCTTTGACTCTCCTCTGAAGAGTGACAGACAGCATGGGATCCTCAAAGCAATTCTCCAAAGATCTGAAAACAAAGATTGTTGAGTCTCCTGGTTTAGGGGAAGGCTACAAAAAGCCATCTCAGAGGTTTAAAGTGTCAGTTTCAACTGTAAGGAATGGAATCAGGAAATGGAAGGCCACAGGCACAGTTGCTGTTAAACCAACCCAGCAGGTCTGGCAGGCCAAGAAAAATACAGGAGTGACATATGGACAGGATTGTGAGAATGGTGACAGACAACCACAGATCACCTCCAAAGACCTGCAAGAACATTTCGCTGCAGATGGTGTATCTGTACATCGTTCTACAATTCAGTGCAATTTGCACAAAGAACATCTGTATGGCAGGGTGATGAGAAAGAAGCCCTTTCTGCACAAGTCGCTTGTTGTATCAAATGCTCACTTAGACAAGTCAGAGTCATTTGGGAACAAAGTGCTTTGGACCGATGAGACAAAAATGGAGTTATTTGGTCAGAACAAAAAGAGCTTTGCATGGCGGAAGAAGAACACCGCATTCCAAGAAAAACACCTGCTACCTCCTGTCAAATTTGGTGGAGGTTCCATCATGCTGTGGGGCTGTGTGGCTAGTTCAGGGACTGGGGCCCTTGTTAAAGTCGAGGGTCAGATGAATTCAACCCAATATCAACAAATTCTTCAGGATAATGTTCAAGCATCAGTCACAAAGTTGAAGTTACTTAAGCAGGGGTTGGATATTCCAACAAGACAATGACCCAAAACACAGTTGGAAATCTACAAAGGCATTCATGCAGAGGGAGAAGTACAATGTTCTGGAATGGCCGTCACAGTCCCCTGACTTGAATATCATTGAAAATCTATGGGATGATTTGAAGCAGGCTGTCCATCAAATTGAACTGAACTGGAGAGATTTTGTATGAAGAATGGTCAGAAATACCTCCATCCAGAATCCAGACACTCATCACAGGCTATAGGAGGACAGCGTCTGGAGGCTCAAAGGAGCAAAAGGAGGCTCAACTAAGTATTGATGTCATATCTCTGTTGGGTGCCCACATTTATGCACCTGTCTAATTTTGTTATGATGCATATTGCATATTTTCTGTTAATCCAATAAACTTAATGTCACTGCTGAAATCCTACTGTTCCATAAGGCATGTCAGATATTAAAAGGAAGTTGCTACTTTGAAAGCTCAGCCAATGAGAAACACAAATCCAAACAATTAAGAGGGGTGCCCAAACTTTTTCATATGACTGTATTGTTTACTGATACATTACGGTTACACTGACAAAAATGGCTGTTCATTTTACAGTACAAAACTGTTAAATAGTGAAGGTAACCAACTGTAAAATGGTGAAGCGCTGGTTCAGCCAGTGTTGCAACTCTAACTTTTAGGAAAAACAGACCATGTAAGCAAATAAACACAGAAAAACACAGACACGTTTAATAAGGTATACAAGGAACTGTGTGATTAAACACAACAGCAGCGCACGTCTGCCAAATAAATCTAAGAGTCAAAAAAGCTCATAAGCAGGAAATCAAACTCAAGCTTGGGACTCGTCCTCACTCAAATCAACAACTTTAACATTAAATTTTCCTGTTTGTACTTGTTCAGTTTCTCTCAACATCGTTTATGGGACCGTCCTTCTTTAACGTTCTCGATGGTTTCCAAGTGTAGCAGTTGACGTTTAATGACCTCTTTTGCTACCAGCACATGACTGACTGACATTAAGGTGTGTGCGCTATGTGACGTCAAGGCACACGTCACCAAGTCATTCTGCGTATGCACAGTCTAGTAATTACATTTTAGAGATGCGCAGAGTTGATATATTTTTGTTAAGGGTTATGAAACAATAAATGTATGCACACAAGAAACTGTAGTTCACGAATTGTGCTAAAAGTAATACAGGGTTGAGACGAAAAAAAAAATCGGGAGTGCTCTCCCCTCGACTTTCTCGAATACTCACATATGGGGATGGATATTTGAGGAGTAATCGGCAAGACAATGGTTATATTTTTATATTATGTACATTGAAGAACCATCAACAACAAATCAAATTAATAATATATTGAACAATTATCTAAAAAAAGTAAAGGTGAATAAATCGGACTCTGCAGCTGCATGAATAAAAGGTGAAGTACCACTTCCGGTTAACGGAAACAGCCCAAAAGTTGACAGAAATCTAGGTTCTGTACCGAATACCTGTATGCAAAATTTGGTTGACCGAAGTGCAAATGTACTCAAGTTATTGTGTTTACACCACACAGACAAAATTCTGAAAATAAAATGTCAAGATTCATTAAAATCTCAAAATTGAATCTTTGGACGATTCCAATACTTTCCCTAAAGTACGTACACGAGAAAGTAAACACAGACGCAGGAGACAAAAACATTGACAGGAACGGAAAAACACCAGGGTGGTAACACTGGTTCAGTAACACCGGAGTTACGATATTTGCATAAGGTCACGCCCCTTTTTAGCATATTGTTCCTGGTGAAACCGCATACCGCTTGCAGAGTAGGGAAAAGAAAGAAGTTAAACTTAGCAGGGTTCTTTTTCTCTGCGTGCTGAAGGTTTTTTTGAGGTTATGGAAGCTGATCTAAGGTGGGTTGTATTCGATAAGCTGGCACACCTGTAGGGCACCAGACACCACAACAGCAAACTTCACTTCTCCACCAGACAACGTGCCCGAACTTTCTTAAACTGTGACTTCTTTTCAATGTGTATAATTAAGGGCCCATGGCATACAAGGCATATGGAAACAAATGTTCATAAAAAAAACGTAAAAGTTTAATTAGCGGGAAAGAAAGAAAAAAAAGAAACAAAAAAATTCACATGTGCCGAAATGGTGAGGGGTTGCAGGGAATTAGCGCATAGACCAGACTTTGTGTGTGCTCAAAGCAGAAACACTGAAAAGAAAAGATAAACGTAAGTGAAAGGGGACTTGCAAAATAGTGTTTGTTCAAAGTGATGGATTTTAGACATAAAAAAATCGTGAGTGCGCTCCCCTCGACTTTCTCGTAGACTGAGGTGGAGGAAAAGGTCATCAGAACCACTTCCAGTTGCGCAAAATTTGTCACATTTCTTACTCTCTCTTTGTTTCTCATCATAACTAATTGATAGTATTGATACACAATCATCTTTCTCTATTTATAATAAAACTTTATATTAAAATGATAATTTTCTTACTTGGGGAGGTCGAAAACAGTTGTGGAATTTTTTCATGGTTACATATGTATTACCGAGATTACATGCTAAGTAAAAAGAGTTATAGCCACTTAAAAATATAGAAAAAGTTTTAGTGCTGTATAATATTTGTTGCAATACATTGCTATCGGTAAAACTGCCTTTAGCTACATTTAATTGTGATAATGACGGCGGAAATTTAAAAACAAAATCATAAAATTAAACATATTACCAGGAACACGACGGGGACGTAGCGGCTTATTCTCATTACATCTTTATATTTACATGGCATGTTCAATGTTTACATGTTATTGTTAAACTAATTAAAAAAATGAATAATACTGATTGAAAGAATATGCGTTATATTGAATACAGTTTTTAATATTGTGTACAAATTTACATTTCCATGATACAAAAAATTCGGATGGTTGTTTAAATAAAATACTACTTCTGGTGGAGTCATCTGTTTGCTTTTTATCATTATAAATATTTATACAAAATGTGAATCATCCATCCATCATCCAACCTGCTATATCCTAACTACAGGGTCACGGGGGTCTGCTGGAGCCAATCCCAGCTAATGGAGCCAATCCCAGCTAACAGAGGGTGCAAGGCAGAAAACAAACCCCGGGCAGGGCGCCAGCCCACCGCAGGTTGAGAATCTAGGAAAGGAATAATTTTCTAAAGACGTTAGTCTAGAAATGACACCTTAATAAGAGCTTATATACTAAATATACAGTATAAAAGTATAAAAATCAGCACAAAAAAATACTTTGAGTACGCCTCTAAGGTTGCTGACGTGGACAAAATTGTTGGTACCCTTCAGTCAATGAAAGAAAAACTCAAAATGGTCACAGAAATAACTTTAATCTGACAAAAGTAATAATAAATAAAAATTCTATGAAATTTAACCAATGAAAGTCAGACATTGATTTTCAACCATGCTTCAACAGAATTATTTAAAAAATAAACTCATGAAACAGGCCTGGACAAAAATGATGGTACCCCTAGAAAAGACTGAAAATAATGTGACCAAAGGGACATGTTAATCCAAGGTGTGTCCACTAATTAGCATCACAGGTGTCTACAATCTTGTAATCAGTCAGTGGACCTATATATAGGGCTCCAGGTAGTCACTGTGTTGTTTGGTGACATGGTGTGTACCACACTCAACATGGACCAGAGGAAGCGAAGGAAAGAGTTGTCTCAGGAGATTAGAAAGAAAATTATAGACAAGCATGTCAAAGGTAAAGGCTATAAGACCATCTCGAAGCAGCTTGATGTTCCTGTGACTACAGTTGCACATATTATTCAGAAATTTAAGATCCATGGGACTGTAGCCAACCTCCTTGGACGTGGCCGCAGGAGGAAAATTGATGACAAATCAAAGAGACGGATAATACGAATGGTAACAAAAGAGCCCAGAAAAACTTCTAAAGAGATCCAAGGTGAACTTCAAGCTCAAGGAACATCAGTGTCAGATCGCACCATCCGTCGTTGTTTGAGCCAAAGTGGACTTCATGGGAGACGACCAAGGAGGACACCATTGTTGAAAACAAATCATAAAAATGCCAGACTGGAATTTGCCAAACTACATGTGGACAAGCCACAAAGATTCTGGGAGAATGTCCTATGGACAGATGAGACAAAATTGAACTTTTGCCAAGGCACATCAGCTCTATGTTCACAGACGGAAAAATGAAGCATATCAAGAAAAGAACACTGTCCCTTCTGTGAAACATGGAGGAGGCTCTGTTATGTTCTGGGGCTGCTTTGCTGCATCTGGCACAGGGTGTCTTGAATCTGTGCAGGGTACAATGAAATCTCAAGACTATCAAGGGATTCTAGAGAGAAATGTGCTGGCCAGTGTCAGAAAGCTTGGTCTCAGTCGCAGGTCATGGGTCTTGCAACAGGACAATGACCCAAAACACACAGCTAAAACACCCAAGAATGGCTAAGAGGAAAACATTGGACTATTCTAAAGTGGCCTTCTATGAGCCCTGACCTCAATCCTATTGAGCATCTTTGGAAAGAGCTGAAACATGCCGTCTGGAAAAGGCACCCTTCAAACCTGAGACAACTGGAGCAGTTTGCTCATGAGGAGTGGGCCAAAATACCTGCTGAGAAGTGCAGAAGTCTCATTGACAGTTACAGGAATCGTTTGATTGCAGTGATTGCCTCAAAAGGTTGTGCAACAAAATATTAAGTTAGGGGTACCATCATTTTGTCCAGGCCTGTTTTCATGAGTTTATTTTTTAAATAATTCTGTTGAAGCATGGTTGAAAATCAATGTCTGACTTTCATTGGTTAAATTTCATAGAATTTTTATTTATTATTACTTTTGTCAGATTAAAGTTATTTCTGTGACCATTTTGAGTTTTTCTTTCATTGACTGAAGGGTACCAACAATTTTGTCCACGTGTGTAAATGAACATCAGATTTGAATTTCGTGACACCTGAAACCACTTAATGAAAGCTGCTTACTAAGATGAAAATCCATCCATCCATTATCCAACCCGCTATATCCTACAGCATAACAGCAGGATTGATTTTTCTCATAAGTAACAGGCTTTCCATCCATCAACCTGATATATCCTAATTACAGGGTCACGGGGGTCTGCTGGAGCCAATCCCAGCCAACACCGGGCGCAAGGCAGGAAACAAACCCCGGGCAGGGCACACACACCAAGCACACACTAGGGACAATTTAAGATCGCCAATGCACCTAACCTGCATGTCTTTGGACTGTGGGAGGAAACCCTCGCTCTGTAATTATAACCATAGGTTACTTGGAAATGAACAAAAGTATTCAGTTAAAGTGGCCCAAAAGTTGATAGGATTCCTTATTTTTGATATAAAGCAGGGGTGCAAACTCTCATTGACCGAAGGCAAAGCATTTTTTGAGATATCATTGTGGACGCACAGACAGACGGAATTTCACAGATAGTATTTTCGCACTCAGGAAGGTCGACAAGATTCCTCAAAATCTCGAGGTCGAATTTTTTTCACGAATCCTATACTTTCTCTATATTATGTATACGAGAAAGAAAAAAAAAATGACAAAATTACAAATGTTAAAAGCAACCTAATTTACGTGCTGTCAAAAGTCGCAGAGATGGCAGGAAGAACGAAAGAAAAAAAAACTACAGCAAATGCTTAGTAGTAACTATTGGATTTTTAATCCGCATGAAAATAGAAATAAAGTGGTATTTGCACAAACAAACAAATAAATAAATAGAATGTTACAACTTGAAAATTCACAAAAGTATTCAGTTCAAATACCACTTGCGGTTGCCAGAAGTGGCCCAAAAGTTGATAGGATTCCTTATTTTAGATATAAAGCAGGGGTACAAACTCTCACTGACCGAAGGCTAAGCATTTTTGAGATACTGTTGTTGATGCACAGACAGACGGAATTTCAAACTTCGGTCTAAAACGACAAGATTTGTCAAAATCTCGTGGTCATATTTTTTCACGACTCCTATACTTTCTCTATACTATGTATATGAGAAAGTAAAAAAAAAAATGTTAAAAGCAAAAAAATGTCTGAAGAGTATTATAGCACAGAAGAAGAAACATCGGAGCCTGTTACGTGGCGGCTGCTCCAAAGTCCATCAGTGAATTTGTGAATTTCCCCTTGGGATTAATAAAGTATCTATCTATCTATCTATCTATCTATCTATCTATCTATCTATCACTGAAACAGGTTCAAACAACACTTACCAGGGCTGCTGCCCTTATCAAAAGATGGGGTGATTTTTGGTCTCTTTCCCCAGTAATATGCATTGCCAGGTGATATGGTTCAAAAAAACTGGGTAAAAATAAATGGCGAAAAGCAGGCATTTTGGAACGGCAGCGATATTTTAACAATGAAAGATCAACGTATTTCCATTGAAAGCATCTTACAGATGGCAGACTGAATCAATCAATCAAGGCAATGAAAAAAAAGAGACAGTGAACCTTCCTGTTCATTGGTAGTTTTTGTTTTTATGAGTTTATTTTAGAACAATCGCGGCCTTGCTAATTTACGTGTTGTCAAAAGTCGCAAAGATGGTGGGAAGCATGAAAAGGAAAAAAAAAAACTACAGAAAATGCTTAGTAGTAACTATCCACCCATCCATTTTCCAACCCGCTATATCCTGACTACAGGGTCACGGGGGGTCTGCTAGAGCCAATCCCAGCCAACATAGGGCGCAAGGCAGGAAACAAACCCCGGGCAGGGCGCCAGCCCATTGCGGGACACACACACCCATGCACAATTTAGGATCGTCAAAGCACCTAGTAACTATTGGATTTTTAATCTATATGAAAATATAAATAAAGTGGTATTTGGACAAATTAAAATAAATAATAATAATCCTTTGCATTTATATTGCGCTTTTTCTCACTAGTCAAAGCGCTCAGCAATTGCAGGTTAAGGGCCTCGCTCAATGGCCCGACAGAGCAGAGTTCCTGTCGGCATTTACGGGATTCGAACCCGCAACCTTCCAATTGCCAGTGCAGATCCCTAACCTCAGAGCCACCACTCCGCTTAAACAAGTAAATAAAATGTCATAACGTGTTTGCTATTGGTTGTTGTTAGTTTACTGTTGTAGAGACTGTGGACTGGTGTTTGATCCGGACATTATTTTCTAACGTTTTAATGGTTGGCATTTGTATTGCAGTGCATGGATTTCAGGTTACGGTTAAACGTTCGCTTCTATTGTAATGTGCTGTAAAGAAAACCAATTATTTTTGTGGTACCCCAAATGTAACTTTTTTTTTAACACGGTGTGGCAGATAATTCAAATACTTGAGTGCACACACACACACACTTCGTATCGCACCATTTATCTCTCGTGGTCTCATATCGTCGCCTCTTCTTGCCGGCACAGTCGCAGTCACCCTTGGAGAAAGAAGGCCCTCGTAAATGCGGCGTTTTCTTTAAAAAAGCGGCGGCTCCACAATGCAGATGTCTAAGTGCACCGCTGCGTGTGTTTTGTCGGGTGACCACGGGGGTGCCATTCATTTTCCGAGAATAACTCGATCGATTGGTTTCGTTGCAGGCTGCCACTGCAGCTTTGCAGAGCTCTGTGAACGCAGGCCGTCGTTTTGCTCCAAACAAGAAGAATGTCAGGTAGACGGAGCCTCCCGGCACCCCTGATCTTTATGTTTTGTCATGACTAGACTGCTCCTTCTGCACACGCAAAAATAAATAAATGACACCAGGAAGGCGCTATATACTGGAGATGTCACTAGCGTAGACTGACGACGAGGTCACCACAAACCTGACAATCAGAGGATGCAAATGTGCTTTGAAAACACACCTTTGGAGGGCGCCACTGAGCTGCTGTTTCCACTTTCAAACCTTTTTTTTTTTTGCACGTTTTGTTTAGGATTAACCGCTTAATTAAACGCCAAACAGCTTTGTGGCACTTGAGTAACTCTTTGTATTTTTTTTTTTAAATTAAGGTCCCTCATTTTGGTGCTGTTTAAAATAAAGACTGATGTTTCATCCCGTTACTTGGTGGGTGTTGTGTATGGTGATAACGAAAAGAGCTGATTAAGGCCAAGAAAGGCAAGTGTAACGCACGCCGAGCCCCCCGCTCTTTCATCTATGCCTCCTCCGAAGCTGAGCGCCGAAGCCCCTTACTATCCCGTGTTGATAAGATATTTTGAAATGATCACAAAAAAAAAAAAAACTGAAGAAGAACGAGAAGAAGATGAAAAGACCCGCGCTTAATAATAAGAAGGCACCTCATTAACAATCGGGTTCGCGTTAACTGGCATCCGTCATCCGACTCTTCGTTAGGCAGCATGCTGTTGGGAAAATGACATTTAGGTGGACGGGCTGAGCTTGTGCATGTGGAAGCTGACGCGCAACGCGAAAATACAAGCGTGACGGGCTAAAGAGAAGCAGAACGCCGGCGTGAAATGGCCTGGGGGGCGGAGAACGGAGACGGAGTTTGAAGTCGTTTATTTGTCAGCCGAACTTCTCTTTCTTTCTTCCTGTCAGTCTCAGGTTTCTTTGCGCATTTAAATGCGGTGCCTTTGCCGCTGCTTCATAGCTCCTGAGATCGCTATCGGCCGAGAACTCGCCAGCACCGAAAGCTCATTAATTTAGTTTTAATTGCCTTTGTCCTTCTGACACTTGGCGAGCAGAACAAAGGATCGACTTCGTGTGGCGCGCATCAGCGTTACGGCGCGGGAGCTACGCGGTCGGCAAGAAAAAAAAAAAAAACATTTGAACTTCTGGTCTCGGCACTTGTAACGTAATTCACAAACATCGTCACTAAAATGAATGTCCTGCAGTACAAATTACTTGGGCGACGGCTGGATTAGACACATTTTATACGCTATATAAAAATGATAATTCTGTATTCAATTACTCCAAATTATTTAAAGCTAGGAGGATTTTGTTTGATTTTATTTGAAATAATGCCTCGCCCTAGTACGAATACGGGCTTTGGAAAATAACACCGGCGTGTCCATTCTGTCCTTTTGACGGTTACAAATTATTAGAAGGAAAAAAAAATCGTGTGCCGTGGCAGGGACTATCAGTATCCGATTGTTCTGTCCACTTCTTGGCAAAGGTCAGCTAATAATAATATTAATAAGGACTCAATCCACAATGGCAGAGTTTATGAAGCCTTTTACTTTAGTCTACAAAATATATATAATAATATCGGCCTTGGCAAGGGACTGTTAATAATAATAATAATAATACTGTAATAATAAGGACTTAATCCACTATGGCTCTTTTATTCTGTAAAGATTGTCTTGTAAGTGTCAACTGCTACTATTATTAATTATGACAACTGATTGTGTCCATTATTAAAGAGTATAATATTCTTTTATCCTTCATATTTTGGATTTAAATAGTAATTAACCTGCCAAGGGTAAGTTAATAATAATTGTAATAATAGTAAGGGGCTGAATCTACTGTGAAAAAGTATAATATGCTCGAATTTTTATTCTGCAGTAAGAATAACATTAATGGCCTCGGCAAGGATCAGTTTATTAATAATAATAATAATCATGACTCAGTACACTGTGGAAGAGTTTAACATTTGTGTGCGCTTTTAATCTGTAAAATATAAATAAGTTATTTTTCCTAGTGTCAGGTACTACTGCTACTAGTAATAATAATGGATTGTGTCCACTGTGGAAGAATTTAATATTCTTTTATCATTAAATTAAAAAAAAAAAGTAACTTTCTTTGCAAGGGTCTGTTAATAATAATAACAATAATAATAATGATTTCTGTTAAATGTGGAAGAATTTAATATTGTTTTATCTTTCATTTGTAACATTTCAATAATAATAATAGTCTTAGCAAGGGTAATTGATATAATGATAATAAATCATCATCATAGTAATAGTAGTTTTTGTCCAATATGTAAGAGTTTAATATTCTTCTGCCTTTAATTTGTAAATTATAAATATGTGTCTTGGAAGACCCTAATAGTAATCAGTTAATACTAGCAATCTTATGATGATGACTACTAATAATATTTCTAATAGTTTGGTCACACATTAAAAAGCAACTCTTAATAGTCTATAAACAATTTATTAACGGTGCCATTAACAATAAATAATCATTAAAAACAATACGACTCTTGTCATTTGTTAATGTCATGTTTCACTGTTTTTATATCATGTCACGTAACCTCATACCGTATGTTTTATTATCTGCAGACTCTTCTAATGTTATCCTAAAATGTTATTGAATATTTTTATTTGGCTTGACAAGCATCATCACTCTATGACAGTAAAATAACAAGTGTGCAGTGGGTGACAACTAACACTTTTTCTGTAAAATATAAATAATAATTATAATAGTTGTTTTAGGAAATAATCAGTTAATAATACCAATACTAGCAATAATAATATTGGATTGTGGTCACTGTGTAAAGTGCCATGTAAAGATTGTTGTATACAATGAAAAACTCAATGTGTAAAATGTAAAAAAATAATTATAGTGCAAAACCCTTGGAACAGCACTGAAATAAATATCAATTTGTTGTTCACCCATCTTGGCAGTGAAAAATAAAAATTCATCCATTTATTGAACATGTCTTCATAATAACATAATAGGGCTCTGCCAACTCAGAGTCAGTAAAAGAAAAAAAAAGATAAACAGTCATTTTGTTCTTTATTAATATTAAATATTTGTTGGTAAGAAGGATATCAATGATCTGTGTTTGTTGATGTTGCTTTAGCTCTTTTCTCTCCACTTTGTCCTAGTGAGATTAATAATAATAATAATATTTTTGCTCTCAGTTGCTCCAATACCATTTCTGCAGCACACGTCTTCAAGTGGCCTTACAGAAAGATTTTCAATAATCACTTGTGTCAGTGACGATCGTCATCATTAAGAATTCCCAGTATCTTCCAGCTCCGTAGCCCTTGTTTATTTGTTTGTAGCTTTGTGTGATTTTAATTCTGTATTTTTAGAATCATTTATTTCTTATGCCAGTTATTTGATTTTTTTTTTCTCCCCAGATTTCTTTTTATTCTTGCGACTGATTTGCGTTTTTTTTATGGAGACGTTTTATTCAGATGCCTGAAGTGGCTTTTCCTTTGGTGTCCCTGCATTAATTGGTTCAGAATACACAAGGAAACATTTCTGTTTGTTTAAAATACTCCACAAAGGCCTTTCGTGCTAAAGTACCAGACGTATTTACACAGGGGAGTCAAAATGATGTGAACGCTAACGCTACTGCTATGTGTGTACTTGTATTTCTGTGCCACATGTGAAGTAGGTTTGGGGAATAAATTGTTTCCACCATTCAAATATTAACATCATTTCGACTCACCCTGTATATTCTCTCTCTATATATATTTTTTTAATTTTTTTTTTAAATCCTAAGCCTAAAACTGCAACAATTTTCTGTCACGCTTTAAATCGGGCATATTTTTAAACCTACATATATATGTTTGGTATCATTCTTTTCAGAATTTATCAAACTTTAATGTGTGTGTTGTTAGATTTTCAGATTCTTATTCCATTTTTACATTACGAGCTTAAATATCAATAAAGTCGTGGTTTTTAATATCAAGAAAGTTGTGGTTTTTAATATCAAGAAAGTTGTGGTTTTTATTTTCGATCGAATAAACTTTCTTTCACAGGAACAAACTATTATCTATTCATAACATCAATTTTTGCATTTAGGTGATTTAGTTAGCTAAAAGGTCCAGTTGTGATGACCCATTGCATACCACTTCAGTTTTCTCGTGATTTTTCCAGTTATTTAAATGAGTCATTTCTTTAAAAAGTTTTTTTTTTATCTATAAGAATGTTAATTAAAATGAATGGATCGTTTATTTAGTCTCTTATAAATAGTGGACCTCAGTTTAACGGGAATACTCTGATTGGTAAGAGTGTAAATATTTTATTCTCATTTAATGATTTTTACTCTGTTAAATAATAATTAGTTTTTCTTTTACATATTTATAGAATGTTGTGAATTTGGCCACAAGTACAGTGGCTTACCAGGCTGCAACTGAGGGTTGGGTGCTGAAGGTGCCAGGGCTTGCCCCCAGTATATATATATATATATGAGAGATATACAGAGAGATATAGAGATATCTATATATCTATCTATATCTTTATATCTATATCTATCTTTTTTATTACTATTTAATTTAATATTGTTTCTTTGTATCAGTATACTGCTGCTGGATTATGTGAATTTCCCCTTGGGATTAATAAAGTATCTATCTATCTATCTATCTATCTATATATATATATATATATCTATCTCTATATATATATCTATATATATATATATATATATCTATATATATATCTATATATGTATATATACAGTATATATACAGTATATCTATATATCTATATATCTATATATATATATATATATATATATATATATATATATATCTATATAGATATATATATAGAGAGAGAGAGAGATCTACAGATATATATATATATTTTTTTGACCAGCAATGTATAAAATGCAGGCAATGTATAGAATGCCGAAAATTGGATGTCAAAGTATGAATCGATTAATATGTCACGCATTTCCTAATCATTCTATACAATGCCAAAAGACAATACTTTGCCTAAATAGCATTTGTCATTCTGTACAATGCCTAGGTATTACATACAAGCCTACATAATATTAAAATAATTTGGATATTTCATACTTTACCTAAACACGGCAGGCATTCTAAACATTGCCTGCATTTCACACCTTGCTGGTAAAAAAAAAATATATATATATATATCTGTAGATCTCTCTCTCTCTCTCTCTCTCTCTCTCTCTCTTCTATATATATATATATATATACAGTATATTTCCTTTTCTGTGAATATACAGGTAGAATTTTGAGGAGTTTAAACAGGTGACTCTTCTAATTGTTGCTGCTATTGTTGTTTTTTTTGTGAAGACCCCCTTTAATGTGCACCCCCCCATAAGTGGTGGCAGTCATTTTTATTTTTTATTATTCCACACATCCCTGATTGAAAATGCCGCTCTTTGCCTCTCTGCCCGCCTTGTCCCTGGACATGGCAGGCAGGCCGGCCGGCCGGCCGGCCTCCTTCACGTTAAGCGATGCTCTGCTCTGCTCTGCTGCTTCAGTGAGCCTCGTCTTTAGTATTTCATTCTCTTTGCACTCAAACACCCCACACGTAGGACTTGTTTTATTAAAATGCCGAACCTAAAAGGTCGATGCTGGAGGATTTGCAGGCTCAGTGTTACGTCTCGTTTCCGGCTGACTGACGGACGCTTTTCTCTCAACATGGCAGCCCGTCTTTCCAGGGAAAGCGACATTGGGGCCTGCGACGTGACATTAAAGGAGACGTCTTGATGATTTCTGATTGTGGCGCCGATCGTTTTCAGGTTGCTAAAGACTGTGATCCCCCCCCCCGCCCCCCCACCATCCTAAGCTAAATTTGCTGAAGAGCTCTGGTCCTCAGACCACCGACAAGGGGATTCAGTGCAAAACCTCTGCAAACTCAAAGCTCTCCATGGAAAACTGTCAGGTAAAAAATGAAATGATAGCAGGTTCTGTGAAATCACTTTAAAATGAATTAATTGTCGTCTTCTTTCAAAAACTGGGTGACCTCGTCTTATTAGAGTTTGTACAGCAGTAGTGGAAATATCCCAACTGCCTGCCTGGGCTTTCATCTTCTATTTTGGATTTTTAGCACATATTCCATAAAGCCATTTAAGCTAACAATAACTGAAAAATAAATACAGAGTTAGCTTTTGTTTCCCTTTCATTTACAAAATGCATTACTAAAGTCAAGAATCCTTTTTTTTTTTACTCAGTCACATAATTCAGTGTACAAGGACGGAAAATCTGAGCTCCTTTATTAATCAAGAAAGTGCCGGCGCTCTCCCTGTGGTGGAGCTTCATCTCCGCCGAGCACCCACCACACACCAGCGCCATCCTCTACCCGCCTCGCCGCCCTCTGCCTTTTCATATTTACACCTGTGGGATGTCAGCACTGGCCAAAAGGGCAAGAAATCCTCCGTTCTGCTGCTACAAACTCAACAGCAAAATAAAGTCAGCAGTTCAGCGCCCAGGATGACGAGGTGACCGTGACAAGTGGCAAAGGACAGGAACACGAAAGACGACGAGGACACCTCAGCAGCAGGGTGGCAGAGGGGGGCTGGGCCTTCGGTCGCGAATGTTCTACGACGAGTTGCTCGGCTCTCTCAACAGCGGCAAGCGAATATAAATGTCAGTAGGAACCCCTCTGCTGGGTGCCAGTGCCATTTTGACAGCCACATCGCTAAATGGGGAGAAGAGCCCTGGGGGGGTCACATAAATAATAATAAAATAATAATGTATTTTATCCAAATGAATGTCCTCTCCTACTTTCATTTAGCCAAATAATTTGATTATAAGTGGAGTTAAAGAACAACAGCAAGACGCCTCATGTTAATCAACATTCACAGCAGCCTCGTAAAAAGGGAATTGTTATAAAGTGTGTGTAGCGTGTGCCGGACTCGGATTTGTACTTCAATATGTGTGTGTGAATATAAATATAATCACGGAATAATGGATGAATATGTAACACAAATGTGCTACTAAATACTGAAGATTCTGAAACCATTATATGATAGATAGATAGATAGATAGATATGAAAGGCACTATATAACTGATTGATAGATAGATAGATAGATATGAAAGGCACTATATAACTGATAGATAGATATGAAAGGCACTATATAACTGATTGATAGATAGATAGATAGATATGAAAGGCACTATATTACTGATAGATAGATATGAAAGGCACTATATAACTGATAGATAGATAGATAGATATGAAAGGCACTATATTACTGATAGATAGATATGAAAGGCACTATATAATAGACAGATAGATCAATAGATAGATAAAAGGCACTATTTAATAGATAGATAGATAGATAGCACACACTATATGATAGATAGATATTAAATAAAGGGCATGAATATATAGTGAAAGATGTTATATTAAAGATGGAGATGGACAGTAAAAGGCATATCTAAAAGATAAGCTAGATGGATAGAAAGCGAAAGGCAATACATTAAGGATAAGTATACGAAATATATGTGGATATTTAGTAAAAGGTGAACTATATAAGTTAAGACAGCTACCCAAGGTCCTTATATGTTTCTTTCTAACATTACTTTCATAAATATTAACATACACCTTTCAAATCTCTTCTCTACCACAGTGGCCCTTCATCCTTCTATCTTGGATTATGTGAATTTCCACTTGGGATTAATAAAGTATCTATTTATCTATCTTCTCTATTATACAACAAATTTCATGTCAACCTACCTATGCATTAGAGAAATACACGCGTTCAGTTTTCTTAGGAGCTTGTTTGGGGTAATTGAATTCTTACTTTAATAAATCATTTTAATTATTGGGGTAGGCATCTCCAGAAAAAAAAGAAAAGGAATTTTCTACTTGGTGGTTTTGTTTTTTTTTTTTTTTCTGGGTAAAAGCTAATCTAGCAACTCTGAAAACATGTAATAATACGACGATGAACACATTAACCAGTGAGGCTTTCTTAATATTTAAATTCCTTTTACATAGCAGAGTGAAACTGAAATTTGTTTACTGCCTAGATGGCAAATCTTCAAGAATTTTAAGAAGCACAAATGATGTTTTATGCTTTGCTGAATAAAACGTTTGTATTTAAAATGGTAGAACCTTAGTGGAAAAACCGGTGTTTCTATGTGAGAAAATGCGCACGTCTGTTATATAATTGTAAATAAAGGTTTCTTTAAAATAAAAGTAAATATCTACTTATCTATTATATAGCACATTTCATATCTCGGTGTGTATATATAGTGACCTGTCAATTTAGTAACACAACACCAAAGACACAACTTTACAACAACAGTCTTGCATGCAACTTAACTATTATAAAAAGAAAATACCTCCTTATTTATTTCTATATTTCGTTCGTTTGTTCGTTCTTTCCTCCTTCATTCCTCTCCCTTCCTCTCCTCTCCTAACTCGCCCTACTCAGGTGCCGAATCAGCAGTACCTCCGGTAATACATCAGGTGGAACTTTCTCCCAACAGCACCCTCTAGCGGCCTCCAAGAACACCTCCAGAACTGCCTCCGAGAACTACAGCCTTCATGCGGCTCCCTGAGCGTCTAAGTGGGAGCTACACCAGAGAGGATACTGCCATCCAGTGGACAGGGGGAGCACATAGCCGCTGGAGGTGGTCCTCCCTCATATACCCATTATGTCAGCCTACTAACCAGGCAAGGAACAGCAACCATCCCAGTCAGTCCTTCCATGATGCCCATCACACTATCTAGCTAAGTTTATTGTAGTGTTTTTCTATCTATTACATAGTGCCTTTACTCTCTATATATTATACGGTGCCTTTACTATCTATCTATCTATCTATCTATCTATCATAAAGTGCCTTTCATATCTATCTATCTATCTATCTATCTATCTATCTATCTATCTATCTATCTATCTATCAGTTATATAGTGCCTTTCATATCTATCTATCTATCTATCTATCTATTAAATAGTGCCTTTTATCTATCTATCTATTTATCTATCTATCTATCTATCTATCTGTCTATTATATAGTGCCTTTCATATCTATCTATCTATCTATCTATCTATCAGTTATATAATGCCTTTCATATCTATCTATCTATCTATCTATCTATCTATCTATCTATCTATCTATCTATCTATCTATCTATCTATCTATCTATCTATTATATAGTCCCTTCTATCTATCTATCTATCTATCTATCTATCTCTCAGTTATATAGTGCCTTTCATTTCTATCTATCTATCTATCTATCTATCTATCTATCTATCTATCTATTATATAGTGCCTTTCATATCTATCTATCTATCTATCTATCTATCTATCTATCTATCTATCCTACAGTGCCTTTCATAGCTATTATATAATGCCTGTCACTTTCTTTCTCTTGTATATTTCTGAGCAGCATAGTGCACTTCATATCTTCCTGTTTTATATCTGTCCATCTGTCCATCTGCCTGCCTCGACGCTATATAGCACATACATAAGTGGTCTGTATATGAGTGTGATAAGCTATGAATCCTAAACTGAATGGGTGGATGGATGGATTAATGGATGAAGTGTTGGTCTTTATGGAGGTCCTGTCAGCGCTGCGGCTCAGGTACTCTCTGTACATTTATATGTAATCACCATACTGGCTCAAGGGACAGCACCAGTGCCACTTATTTCCAGGACTTGGGTTCTAATTCTCTCTTGGTCACAGTCTCTGTGGGGTTTGCATGTTCTCTCCATGTCTTCGTCAGTTGCAGTTTAATGTAGAAAAGTGCAAAGTGCTACATGTGTGCAAAGGAAACGTTAATTATACACACAAGGTGGGAGTCACTGAGCTACAGAAAGCAAACTCTGAAAAAAATTTTGGGGTTTTTGTTGACACAATGTTTCTAAGCAATGCACAGAAGCGATTATAAAGGCAAATAAAATGCCAGGTTAAATCATAAAAACAGTTAAATATCAAACACGGGACGTTATTCTCATTGCTCTTCTAAGATCACATCTGGAGCATTGTGTGCAGCTCTGGTCGCCACGCTACAAGAAAGACAGAGCAGCACTTGGAATTGTGAAGAGGAGAGCAGCCAAGTGCATCATGGGACTTAAGAACATGTCTGACTGCGACAGGCTTAAAAGAATTAAAGCTGTTTCGCCTCGAGCTGAGGAGACCAAGTGGGGACCTCATTCAGGTCTTCAGAATCCTCAAAGGCATTGACAAAGGAGATCCAGCAGAATCCTCTCAACTTAATGGTGAGTCAGGTACTCGAGGACATCAGTGGAAATGAAGAGGAAGTGCAAGACAGACTGAAGCCGGGAAGCACTTCTTTAGGCAAAGAGATGTGGGACTCTGGAGCAGACCACCATGACATGGAGTTGAAGAAGAAACCTTTACATCCTCCAAGAAGGGTCTGGATGAGACATGTGGACAGCTTAGCCATTAGCTAAAGAAACAAGAGACAAATGGGCTGAATGGTCTCCTCTTGTTTCTCAGTCAGCCATTTTCTAACCCGCTCAATCCTGACCAGGGTCATGGCGGGGGTTTGTGATGCAGCCTATGCCAGTCAGCATAGGGCGCAAGGCAGGAACAAACCAGGTGCCAGTCTATCCCAGGGCAAACACAGCACCGACCACACGCTAAGACCAATTTAGGATCACCGATCCTCCTTACCCGCGAGTCTTTGGAGGGAACTCTCAGGAAACCCACAGAGACACGGGGAGAACATGCAAACTCCACACAGGGAGGACCGGGGACGTGAACCCTGGTCTCCTTATTGTGAGGCATCAACACCACCACTGCTCTCGTTCGTCACATTTCTTGTGTTCTTATGTCCTCTTGAATTTTCCTTTTCACACCTGAGGTGAGATTTTTTAGGTGCGTCAGAACGTCTTGGTGCAGTTGGCCTCATGAAACCCCACCATCCCATCCAGGTTTGACTTTTGGCTCCTCTCAGACCTGCACTGATGAATGGTCACGTAATTGTCCACGGTGGACATTCCAGGTGTCATTACCTCATTATAATTATTTGTATATTATTCATACGAAAAGGCTAAAACACCTTCACCCTCAATGACACAAGCGAACTATTTGCATAACAAACCCTGTATTGTTTTCGATTGTTCTGATTTAAATATCATTAATGGTATCTAAAGCAGTGGCTCAACTTTGTTCGTAATTTAAGCTGCCCCCTCATTGCTCTATTTTTATTTTTTTAGTCTCTAAACACCAAGAATATTTTCAAGAATTGCTGTTAATGGAAAACAAATAACTGATGAAGCGCTAAATTGTGTGGGGGATTTCAGAGCCCGCTGTCAGAATGAAGCGGCATTGTGTGGGAGGGGCAGCTGGAGGGTAGTGGGGGGGGCGGTCATTAGTGATGAGACAAGTGCAGTGCCACCCCCCGGACCCTCATATCAAGCCTTCCAACGCAGCCACCATCAGCACGCGCCCGAGGACTTTGTCATTGCCGCTCCGCCTGGACGCAGAGCGGACTCCAAACGTCTCTTTTGTGTTTTCCATCACATTTTCTTTTTTATTGTTTTATTCTTTTTTTTTTTTATTTCTAATGAGAGCCACCACCCTCTAAGATAACGACGCCCTCCTCCATGACTGAACACACTCACACGCACACAAAGACGTCCTACAGGTATCTGGAGCTGTCACCGTGCCGCCCCTCCCCAAGACCCCCAACCCAAACCCCCCAGGCTACGGCTGTCCTCATCCTGGAGTCAGCAGACATTCTGACCAGACAGGGCGGCCACGTGAGCAAACCTTCACCAACGTCTCCCCAAGGATCTCCTGCACTCCCCTTCCTTTCTCTGCATAAATGCAGTCCCTCCTCCTCATCCTCCTCGCCGCCGCCGCCGTCACCCCCCTTCAGCCCCCATACAAACGCACAACCCTGGCTGGAGGGATTGCTTTCTAGAAAAGAGGCACGCAAAGGAGACATTTCTCCGAAAACGAACAGGACTGCCATGTCGATATATACTGTATTGAGCTGGACGGAAAAAATGTCATCTTTATGTCATATAGTGCCTTTCATTATCGTGCACAGTGCATTGAGGCGCTCAAAAAGGACACAAAGCCAGAAACAGTACGGGGGCGAAAGAAAGAAAGAAAGAAAGAAAGAAAGAAAGAAAGAAGGAAAGTGCAGCGTGGCCTGGGCTCTAAGTGTACGCATCCTGTCGAGGTCACCATACATGCAGACGTGTGGCTGCTGCTGTGTCTCTACAGGTGTGGACGGGGCCGTCTGTGTCATCGGACGGCAGCTGCTCGCGTCTTTCACGGTCTGTTTGCTAAACGTGAGGCCCTGCAGCTTTTGAAAGAGTGCTGAAGGCATCAGAGAAATTGAAACTATAGACATTAAAAAGCAGTATGGGACAAATATGATACTAATTTGTAATAAGAGTGTAAGGCACTATAAAAGGTAACCGGTGGATAAGCATGGGAAAGAGGCTATAAATAAAACCTATTTCTATCATGTAATCTAATCTAATAAAAATAATACAGACGAACAGAAATCAAAGCACTTTATTAGAGATAGGAAATGAATACACAGTGAAAGGCAGCATCTAAAATGATAAGACAAAAATATTTAGTGAAAGGCACTCTATTAATAATAAGAGATGGATAGATGGTGAAAAACAGTAGGATAATATAGATGTATATAAAGTCCAAGGCACAATATTAAGGCATGAATATATAAGGCACTATATTAAAAGATAAGACATGATTAGTGAAAGGCAATATTTTTAAGATTAGAGGTGAAACAGTGTGAAATGCACTAAATGCAAAAATAAGATATACTGTATATTAGGGCAAGGGTGTGAATATATAGTGAAAGGCACTATATTAAAGATGGAGATGAATAGACAGTGAAAGGCAGTACATAAAAGCACAAGACAGATCGATAGAAATTGAAAGGCACTATAGTAAGGGTAAGACACTAATATATAGTGAAAGGCACTATATTAAAGATAAGTGAATAGCTAGTGAAAGGCAGCACATAAAAATAAGATAGAAAGTGAATGGCACTATATTAAAAATAAGAGGTGAAAAAGATAATAAAAGGCATATCTAAAAAATAAGATAGATGGACATAAAGTAAAAGGCACTACATTAAGGACAAGTGTATGGATGAATATTTAGTGAAAGATGCCATATATAAGTTAAAACAGATAGTCTCTCTCATCTGTTCATTATATTATGTGCTACATTGTGCCTTTTAAATCTACTCATCTCTACCACGGAGCCCTTCATCTATCTATCTATTATATAGTGCCTTTCCGATCTATCTATCTATCTATCTATCTATCTATCTATCTATCTATCTATCTATCTATCTATCTATCTAATTATATAGTGCCTTTCATCTATCTATCTATCTATCTATCTATCTATCTATCTATCTAATTATATAGTGCCTTTCATCTATCTATCTATCTATCTATCTATCTATCTATCTATCTATCTATCTATCAGATTGATGGCTATGAAAGTCACTGTATAAGAGACAGATGGCTCCTTTGGGTGGTGCCCGTTGTCACTGTGTGTGCCCCCTCTATATTCCTCTGCTATGAGGCTGCCACTCTGCACCCACAATGTTAACAGAATAAAAATTGCAGTCGTGTCAGAAGGTGTAGGTATATTTGGGTCTTGATTTTAAACAGCTGACCTTCGTAGCGCCTTTCCGCACGTGCTCATACCGTCTGTCTCGCTGCGCACACAGCCTATAGCACGTCCCCACGTTTCTTCATATGTCACATGCCAACTCTGCAGATGCCCGTTCTAATTCTTTTTTTTTTTTCTTTCGTTTGCTACTCTTTAAACTTTTGGTGCTGAAATGCAAGTTGTGAAGCCGGTGGTCCGCTTCCGCTTGAAAGGTCAAACCTGACGTCTTATTGGGTACAGATTTTGCCAGTCACTGCATGGTCCTGAGGTGACACCGAGCATCCACTCACCTGAGCACCCAGACATCTCCCTGCTTTAAGCTCACAGCACAACACAATGTCACCAGAGTGTCACATACTCGCTTATCTCCATGCAGACGGGCTGCCCATGCCAAGGAAAGCTGCTTGCCTCCAGAACTCACCTTCCTGTCTCCCTCCCGCGGGTCGGCTGCATCTCCCGTCTGTCTCTCGTCTCTCTCTCTGACACCTCAAGTGGCTCACGGTGCTCACCAGCCGAACAATCAGATCAGTTGCTACACCCTGGCACAGAGAACACAGTGATACAGGGGAGGGGATTTTGTAATCTGCCAGGCTGTACCATGAATAAAGATATATTTAGGGGTGGCAGCATGCGAGGAGAAGGAGGGAGGAGGAGGGGGGGCTACCGTGAGCGGGCTTCTGCTGTCGACCACCCTCCGAGGGCCTTGCAATGGTGTCTTCCTGCATCTCCCCACTGATTGGAAGCCGGTGCCCATCCCTGATTATAAATTCTGATAAGGAAGCCAGCCGTGATGGTGGTGGTGGTGGTGGTGGGTGGGGGGGGTTGGTGATGAGTGGGAGTTTGGGGGTCCGGTACTGAAACCCTCAGAACTGACACAGGCTCGCTCTCTCTCTCTCTCTCTCTCTCTTCTCTCTCTCTCTCTCAGCTTCCGGCCTTCCCTTTTCATCTTCTAGAAAATGTAGGCAGCCTTCAGGTTTACAGCATCACCCCAGGCCGCCTCTGAGCAGGGAGTGATGAGGCAGGGAGGTCCTCGTCAGTGGAGGAAGAGCAGTGAGGACCCTGAAGCTCAACCAGACACCCACTGTGACTTGAGGAGCAGACAGCTGGCCCTCGGCTCAGGGTGCTTTGTCACTTTCACCGGCCGTGTCTGATGATTCCTTTAACAGAACGCAGAGTGGCAGCTTGTAAGACAGGCTAATAAAACATTATGGGATGGTGGTCTTATTGCTAGGTGCTTCGTTTACCTCTTCCAAAACATTAAAGGGGGTTTCAGTGCCTCGGTTTATCTGTCCGTCTAGAGGCTCATTGCACAGCCATGCTAAAGGCGCACGTCCTCTGCGCCATAGGCATTCTTCACCTTCTCTTGGGTTTCTCTGCCACCCTGTCATGGAGAATCTGGAGGTGAGTGGGCACAAAGTCCTCGTGTCAGAACAGTGAAGATGATCCTTTTATTTTTGTAATATCCATATTGACTTGCGAAGGCAAAGCATAACCTTTGAAGGATGACAAAGTACAAAGTCAACTGGGAACAGAAGGAAATTCAAAGTCCGCATACAAGAGGACACGATATGGCAAAGGGTAAGAAATACACCTGATGGACCGACACCTGGCCATCATAGCTGCGTGGGCTTGTTGGGCATCCAATTCCAAAACCGCAAGCATTAATATGGAGTTGGACACTCCCATTGTGGCTTTAATACCCTCTACTCTTCTAAAAAGGCTTTCCACAAAATTTAAATTGGGCATTAAAATGGGCATTAGGTATTAATATTAACCATGGACATTAACACTGGAGTTGGGACCCCTCACCCTCCTTTGTGGTTTTTAACAGTCTCCACTCTTCTACAAAGGCTTTCCACAAAAACTTGGCCATTAAAATGGGCTTTGGGCATTAATATGAAGTTAGACCCCTCGATTTGTGGTTTAGCAGTCTCCACTCTTGTAGGAAGGCTTTCTACAAGACTTTGGGTATTAATATGGGCAGTGGGCATCAATATATACATTGGGCATTAATATTAACCATTGGGTTTAATATGGAGTTTTATTGTGGCAATAACAGCCTCCATTCTTTTCAAAAGGCTTTCCACAAGATTATGGGCATTAAAATGGGCATTGGGCATTAATATTAACCATGGACATTAACACTGGAGTTGGGACCATTTTTTTTTGGTTTTTAACAGTCTCCACTCTTGTTTGAAGGCTTTCCACAAGATTTTGAGTATTAATATGGGCACTGGGCATTAATTTCTGCATTGGGCATTAATATTAACCATTAGATTTAATAAGGAGTTTAATGCCCCCTTTGTGGTTTTTAACAGCCTCCATTCTTCTGGAAAGGCTTTCCACAAGATTTTGGGCATCAATATGGGCATTAATTTTAACCATGGGCTTTAATATGGTGTTGGATTCCCCCTTCCCAACCACCACCTTTGCAGCCATAACAACCTACTCTCCTTTGGAAAAGCTTTTCATAAGATATTGGGTATTGATATGGTAACTGGGTATTATTTTGGCCATTAATATGGAGTTGCCTTAACAGTCTTGACTCTTCTGGGATGGCCTTCCACAAGATTTGGGGTATTAATATGGATACTTGGCATTAATATGTAGTTGGACCCCCACCCTGCAGCTTTTAACAGCCTCTGCACTTCTGGAAAGGCTTTCCTCAAGATTTGGGGTGTTAATATTGGCATTGGGGTCCCCGCCCCATTGTGGTTTTTAACAGTCTCCACTCTTCTCCAAAGGTTTTCCACTTCATTTTGGGCATTAATATGGGCAGTGGGCATCCATATGGGCATTGGGCATTAATATTACTGCGGTGGGCTGGCACCCTGCCCGAGGTTTGTTTCCTGCCTTGCGCCCTGTGTTGGCTGGGATTGGCTCCAGCAGACCCCCGTGACCCTGTGTCAGGATATAGCAGGTTGGATAATGGATGGATGGATGGCATTAATATTACCCATGGGCTTTAACATGGAGTTGGACCCCCCACCTTTACAGACATAACAGCCTACTCTCTTCTGGAAAAAGCTATTAGGCATTAATATGACTACTAGGCATTATTTTGGGCATTAATATGGAGTTGGACCTCTTTCAGCAGCTTAAAAAGCCATAGCTTTTCTGGGATGGCCTTCCAAAAGGTTTGGTGCTTTAATATGGGCACTTGGCATTAATATGGGCATTGGGCATTAATATTAACCATGGGCTTTAATATGGAGTTGGACCCCCTTCCTTTGCAGCTATAATAGCATACTTTCTTCTGGAAAAGCTATTGGGCATTAATTGGGCATTAATATGACAGATAGGCATTATTTTGAACATTAATATGGAGTTGGGTCTCTTTCTGCAGCCTTACAGCCTTGACATTTCTGGGCTAACCTTTGACAAGACTTGGGGCATTAATATGGGCACATGGCATTAATATGTAGTCCCCCACCCCTGTTCAGTTTTTAACAGCCTCCACTCTTCTGGAAAAGCTTTCCTCAAGGTTTGGGGTGTTAACATGGGCATTGGGCATTAATATTAATCACACTAGAGCCTGATGTTCTCCTTTGCAGTTTTGAAAGACTCGACTCTTCTATGATGACTTTCCAGAAGACTTTGGGTATTAATATGGGCAGTGGGCCATAATATAGGCATTAATATTAACCATGGGTTTCAATATGGATCTGGACCCCCTTTTGGGGGCTTTCCATAAGATTTTTGAACATTAATATGAGTAGTGGGCAATAATATGGGCATTAGGCTTTAATATGGAGTTGTAGCCCCTTTGCAGCCTTATCAACCTCCACTCTTCTGGGAGGGCTTTCCACAAGACTATTGGCATTATAAGGGCATTAATATGCAGTTGAACCCAATTCCCTGGCTTAAACAGCCTCCACTCCTCTAGTGAGAGCTTTCAACAAGATTTTGGGCATTAATAGGATCATTGGGCAATAGCAGGGACATCAGAACAGATCATCCACCTGAAACTAAGCAAGTCTGGGCCCAGCCAGTACTTGGATGGGAGACCATCAAGAGGAAGCGTCCTTTTCTGCTTGAAGAGATATTGGTGAAGCCAGCAAGGGGCGCTTGCCCTGTGTTTATGTGTGTGGATCCCAATGCCCCAGTGTAGTGATGGGGGTTTTAGGGGCACCATGCTTCAAAAATTGTCTCTGTCATCAGGATGAAACATAAAACTGAGGGTCTGACTCTCTGTGGTCATGAAAGATCCCTGGGTTGTCTTTGTAAACAACAGGGAATATCCCAATGTCCTGGCTAAATTGACCACCCTGGCTTGGTCATTCTGGCCCCCTAATCATCCCCTGGCTATCTCTCACACCTCTTCACCTCCTAAGGGCTAATGTGTGGTGAGCGTACAAGCATAAAAAATGGCTGCTGTCACATCATCGAAGTGGGTGCTGCCCATTGGTGTTGGTTGAAGTGTTTCCCCACCATCAATGTAAAGCACTTTCAGTAGCTAGAAAAGTGCTATATAAATGTTATTCATTAACAATTACTTAATTAGTTCTTTAATACAGCCATTAATAGTAACAAATCCATCCATCCTTCCATCCATTTTCTGCTGCTTTGCCCGGTCCGGGTTGCAAGGGCAGCAGTCTAAGCAAAGATGCCCAGATGTCCCTTTTCCCTGCCAACTCCTCCAGGGGGCCAGCAGAGACATGCAGTATAATCTCCCCAGTGTGTCCTGGGTCTGCCGTGTGGTTTCTAGATGGTTGGACATACCTCAAATGGTGGCCCTGGGAGGCATCCTAATCAGATACTCAAACCATCTCAACTGGCTTGTTTCGATAGTGAGGATGAGAGGCTCTACTTTTGAGCTCCACCTGAATGTCTGCACTCCGCACTCTGTCTCTAAGGCTGAGCCCAGACACCCTGCGAAGGGTGATTAGATTGACCAGAAAATTGAGAGCTTCACCTTCCATTTTGTGTCTTTCTTGACCATTTTTGACCAGTAGAGCGTGTACAGGACTGAGGGTGCTGCTCCAACCCACCTGTCGATCTCTCACTCCCTTCATCCCTTACTTTAACTCCTCCTCTTTCTTCTTCCTCTTCTTCCTTTGGCTGTTCCCGTTAGGGGTCGACACAGTGGATCATCTTCTTCCATATCTTTCTGTCCTCTGTGTCTTGCTCCGTTACCCCCATCACCTGCATGTCCTCTCTCACCACATCCATAAACCTCCTCTTAGGCCTTCCTCTTCTCCTCTTACTTGTCAGCTCTATCCTTAACATCCTTTTCCCAATATACTCAGCACCTCACCTCTGCACATGTCCAAACCAACGCAATCTCACTTCTCTGACTTTGTCTCCCAACCTTCTTGAGCTGACCTTCTAATGTCCTCATTTCTAATCCTGTCCATCCTCGTCACACCCAATGCAAATCTTAGCATCTTTAACTCTGCCACCTCCAGCTCTGTCTCCTGCTTTCTGGTCAGTGCCACCATCTCCAACCCATATAACATAGCTGGTCTCACTAACATCCTGTAGACCTTCCCTGTCACTCTTGCTGATAGCCGTCTGTCACAAATCACTCCTGACACTTCTTCTCCACCCACTCCACCCTGCCAGCACTCTCTACTTCACTTCTCTTCCACACTCCCCATTACTCTGTACTGTTGATCCAAAGTATTTAAACTCATCCACCTTCGCCAACTCAACTCCCTTCATCCTCACCATTCCTCTGATCCCCCCTCTCATCTACACACATGTATTCTGTCTTGGTGTTCCTACTGACCTTCATTCCTCTCCTCTCATATCTCCACCTCTCCAGGGTCTCCTCAACCTGCTCCCTACTTTCGCTACAGATCACAATGTCACCAGCAAACATCACAGTCCACGGGGACTCCTGTCTAATCTCGTCTGTCAGCCTGTCCATCACCATTGCAAATAAGAAAGAGCTCAGAGCCGATCCCTGATGTAATCCCACCTCAGTCACTCCTACTGCAGACCTCACCACGGTCACACTTCCCTTGTACATATCCTGTACAACTCTTACGTACTCTGCCACTCCTGACTTCCTCATACAATACCACAGCTCCTCTTGAGACACCCTGTCATATGCGTTCTCCAGGTCCACAAAGATGCAATGCAACTCTTCTGGTCTTCTCTGTACTTCTCCATCAACATCCTCAGAGCAAACATCACATCTGTGGTGCTCTTGCTTTGGCATGAAACCATCCTGCTGCTCACTAATCATCACCTCACTTCTTAACTGAGCTTCCACTACTCTTTCCCATAACTTCATGCTGTGGCTCATCCATTTTATCCCCCTGTAGTTACTACAGTCCTGCACACTTAAACTCCTCCACTTTATTAAGTAATATCAATATGGAGTGGTCTCCCACCGTAACAGCCTCCACTCTTCACTTGCCATCAGATGTTGGAGTCTGTCTGCGTCAGGTACCGATGTCCGACGAGAAGATCTGGCTCACAGTCCAGTTCCCCCAAAGGTGTTTTTTGTAAGGGTGAGCTCAGGGCTCTGTGCTAGCTACTTGAGATCCTCCATGTCTTTACGGATGGGGGCACAGCCATGATGGAACAGAAATGGGCCTTCACAAACTGGAAGCACACAATTGTCTAAAGTGTCTGTGTGCTTCACTGGAACCCAACTCCATCATACTTTACAGTACGCACCATGCAGTCTGGAAGGTGTAGGGTTCTCCTGGCAAACACCAAACCCAGCTTGGTCCATCACACTGCCAGATAGCAAATCATGTCCAGTGGCACCACTCCAAGGGGACACTTGCCACTGCGCATCGTGATCTCAGGCTTGTGTGCTGTTGCTCGGTCGTGGAAACCCATTTCGTGAAGCTCCTGGTGCACAGTACTTGTACCAATGTTGCTTCCAGAGGCAGTTTGGCGTTTGATGGTGAGGGATGCCATTGAGGACAGGCGACTTTTAACACTCATCAGCCGCGCTCTGGTAGTCTGTCTGGTCTACCACTTTGTGGCTGAGTTGTTACTGCTCCCTCCATTGCACTTCCAAATGAAGTAGCAGAGCAGACTTGTGGCAAATGTGGCAACCGATGACAGTGCCAGCAGTCACAGAGTTCTTTAGCTAGACCCATTCTACCGTCAATGGAGATCTAATGACTATGGGTTTGATTTGATGTTTGATCCACATACTTTGGGCCATATGGTGTATCTGTAACTGCTATAAACAGTTTTTCCGTCCACTTCTCTGCTGGGAGCCTCTCGACCCCCACCACCGGTAATGTCACCAGATGAACTGGCAGATGGGGACGATTGGTATCCTTCAATAAGGGCGCGCACAAAAAGGCGACCTTCAAAAGGGTGACGTCAATTGGGCGCAGCGAATAAAGGCAAACGCAACAAAATTATTAAAGAAAATTTATTAGATAAATGCAATAATTGAACGTGTTAAAAGGCGAAAGCAAGAATATTAAAACATCCAATTAATTAATGCATGAACTTCTAACGAACTATTTCTAAAGCTCTCTATATTTTGTTGTTTTCAAAATTACAGAAAATTAGATTAAGGCAAGGGCGGCACGGTGGCACAGTGGTAGCGCTGCTGCCTCGCAGTTAGGAGACCTGGGTTTGCTTCCCGGGTCCTCCCTGCGTGGAGTTTGTATGTTCTCCCCGTGTCTGCGTGGGTTTCCTCCCACAATCCAAAGACATGCAGGTTAGGTGGATTGGCGATTCTGAATTGGCCCTAGTGTTTCTTGGTGTGTTTGTGTGTGTCCTGCGGTGGGTTGGCACCCTGCCCAGGATTGGTTCCTGCCTTGTGCCCTGTGTTGGCTGGGATTGGCTCCCGTGACCCTGTATTCGGATTCAGCGGGTTAGAAAATGGATGGATAGATTAAGGCAATGACTGAACGTATAAAAAGGGGAAAGCAAGTTACACTTAAAGCTGTAGATTTTGTGCAATGCCACGTAGATATTCGAGATGCGGTCTATTAGCATAATCAAGGACAACTGATTTAATTCGCTCCGAAGTGTCTCTGTAGGTCTTCTTTGGCTTTGGAATAGGCTGACCTGCAACGAGCTGTTCAAGACGCAGCTCAGCAAGGCTCTGCTCTTTCTTAAGGCCTTCGGTCAATCTCCAGATACTTGGATGAGCAAGGATGAAAACGCCCGGTGCCACCCTTCAACGGAATTGTTGGTCTTTGGGAGATCGTTGATCGCTCGGTCACATACATTCCAAAGACAGATGGGGATGATCGGTTCGTGACGTAGATTGCGTCCAGAGCCATTCGAACTAAATTATCTACGAATCATCTCTCAGTTGAGGTCACTCTTTTGAAGCTCGCCTTTATTTACGCGCACATTTATTCGGCGCTCAATTGACGTCACCCTTTTGAAGCTCGCCTTTATTTACGTGCGCCTTTATTTGCCGCGCCCAATTGAGGTCGCCCTTTTGAAGGTCGCCTTTTTGTGCGCGCCCTTAATGAATAGAACCGGGACGATTCACACTTGTAGCAAGGGGACACAGTAAAATTGTGCAAGCCCTTTTATTAAAAACAAATCCAAAACAGTGTCCGAATAAATGGTGCGGTGCTTCAGAAAATCCATAAAGAAATAGTCCACAAGAACGATGTGATAAAAGTGGAGGTTAAAATCCAAAAAAACCAAAGCCGCTAAAACCATGGCAGGAAGTGCATGCTTTTTTAAAAACCTCGGTGCCTTCTTCATTCTAACTGGCGGCTCCCCTGCTTCTCCCATACGGGCCTTGCAACAGGGGAGTCACCCTGTCAGTGGGTGCAGCTGACCTTCCGTCCCCTGGCTGCGTACAGCTGCCGGTGGACCGAGACTCGGGTTCCCCAGCGACCAGGGCGCTCACGCTGGGGTTCACAAGCCTCCCTGACTCCCGAGGCAACCACCTTCTGGGACACTCCGGCTCCTTGAGATCGCTCAGCTGGAGCGACCACAACCTACTGCCCCCTCCGAGTGTCGGCCAAACACTCCTTCTGAGGGGCTCTCCTCCCAGCTGCCTGCATTCCAGCGAGCCTGTTCTCGCTCACTCACTCCATCACCGGCTTTTTTCTCTTCCCGCCTTCCACTTCTCTCCACTAACCTCCGTTCTCTGTTCTTCAATCTCGTGTTTTCTTTTACTCCCCTCCGCACTCACGCTTTTATAATGGGGACGTGGCACAAGTGTGGCGATTAGCAGCTCCCAGCATCAATTACAGACACAGGCGATCGTGAAACTCTGCGCTTCAGTGCGGAAATGCCCAGGCCTGCATTGCATCCGGGAACTTCTCCACTTCTCCTGCCACACGTCCATGCCCCCTCCTTAAGCCATGAGTGCGCCGATCATTTATTGAAAAAGACAATCAGCTGTGGCTCTCACTTTACCACAGTCACCTGGAGCCACTGCAGTTTTTCAAGTGGACAAAGATTGGAGTGGAGCAATATGGATCACAATAATCTTATAAATCGTTTTAGCCTCTCTGGCAGGGTCTTAAATTGGTTTGAGTCTTGCTTAACAGGCTTTGTCAGTTGTGGTAATTATACTCCACAGATCCACAAGGGTCTCTCCAGGGTCCACTGCCCTCTTCGATCTCCATGATCCTCCATGAGGTCGGATTATCTCAAGGCATAACGTGAGCCACCACAGCTATGCTGATGACACACAACCGTATTTATCAATAGCGCCTGATGACCCCGACTCTCTTGGTTCACTGACTCCAATGTCTTACTTGTGTTTCTGAATGGATGAGGAGTAATCTTCTCAAACTACATAAGGAGAAAAGAGAAATCTTAGTTATTGGAAAAATGGATATAATGAGGGTATTAAAAATAAACTTGATCCATTAGGATTAAAAGTCAAGACAGAGGTAAAGAATTTAGGGGTCATTATTGAATCTGATCTCAATTTTAAATCACATATTGTGCTATAAGGCGCTTTATTGGTGCCGACCCGACACAGACTGACAGACACGGGTAAAATACACAAAATAATTTATTTTCTTCAGCCATGGGACACGTCTTCCCCGTGCCCCACTGGCCCTACACAGTCTCCAAAAATACCACCAAAGAAAAACACCCAAAACACCCTCTTCTTTTCCTCCACTCCTCCCAGGGCAGCTTTGTCCTCCTCCTCCTGACTCTGGCGTCCTGAGTAGTGGCTGCAGGCTCCTCTTATAGCCCACCCAGAAGTGCTGCAGGTGCTCGTTGACCTTCTTCCGGCTGCACTTCCACGTGTGGCAGGCTCGTTAAGCCATGCAGCTCTTTGCAGCTCCCCCTGGCGGAGGCCACGGAGCCCAACCAGAATTAGCTCCAGTGTTTCACGAAAGTGACGCCGATGCAACCCAGGGGGGCTGCCAACAAAGGTTCCAAGGGACTTAGCGTGGCTCCCATTGCTGCTCCACTGGATCCGGTGACAAATGGGTGTTCCGGCCGGCCATGGGTCCTGGCCGTCTGCCACAATATTAATCAGATCACCAGGGCAGCATTTTTACACTTAAGAAATACAGCAAAAATTAGACCTCTTAGAACATTGCAAGAGGCTGAAAAATGAGTTCACGCTTTTGTTTTTGGTCGACTAGATTATTGTAACGCACTCCTCTTGGACCCACTCTGTTGTGATGTGAGATTTTGCATATAACTTGATAAATGGTTTGTATGTCTTTATTTGTAATCTAGGCAAAGCAATGTAATTTAGTGCTACTTTGGTGAGAGGTAGTCGTGTTTGAAATTACGACTAAGTCTCTTTGTTATTTTACGACAGGATTTGGGGGGATGTGTCTTAAACCAGTTTGAGGAGCATTTCTCTGCTAAAGTCTTTCAACCCCCCCTGCAAGGAAGCCATGATGTGCCATGGCAGGAGATAAGATGTTCTGTTTCACCCATTTAGAATTAGAATTAGAACATTAGAACAATCTAGACGAGAACAGGCCATTCAGCCCAACAAAGCTCGCCAGTCCTATCCACTTGCTTCCTCCAAGAAAACATCAAGTCGAGTCGAGTCGAGTTTAGGGGCAGGAGATAAGATGTTCTATTTCACCCATGGGGGCAGGAGATAAGATGTTCTATTTCCCCCATGGGGGGGGGGCAGGAGATAAGATGTTCTTTTTCACCCATGGGGGGGAGGAGATAAGATGTTCTATTTCACCCATTGGGGGCAGGAGATAAGATGTTATATTTCACCCATTGGGGGGGGGGCAGGAGATAAGATGTTCTATTTCACCCATGGGGGGGGGGGGCAGGAGATAAGATGTTCTATTTCACCCATTGGTCTGAGGTATGGCTGTTTGGAATTGGCTGGTCTCAGAGGCCTTTAAGTACCATGATCTCCTATTGGTTCCAGGAATTGGAGAGAACATCTATAAATGTACGTTCTTAACCTCACATTCTCTCTCTAACCAACATATGAATGAAGAAGCATCTCTCGCTAACCTGTGATGATGCAGAAGTATCTTTCTCTTGCTAACAGCTGATGAAGACCATCACACCATGAAGAGCACAGCTTCAGGCATTTTGAACAGACATGTGGCTAAAAGCTGAGCACTGATGATGCCTTAACTACAGACATTAAGTAACTACAAGTCTGTGTGCCACCTGAGTTACACATCACCATTTTATCAGGTTGTATGGTTGCCAATATTCAAATGTACTTTGCATTTTGTTATTATTTATGCATATTATCAGTAATACATCATTTTAATGTGTAACTTAACTCCTGTTTGTCTTTTTTACTACATCTAATTGCCTGAGGTTATAGATATAGAAGGGAAGGTGGGGTTAAGTTAAATACAATAATACCTTATAAACAGTGGTAAGTCTGTGAGATTAGGCATTCTAAGGCTACATGTTAATAATACAATAGGGGTAAGTAGAGTGAAATATATTACTCTACCAAGATAAAACACACTCAAAAAAGCCATCAATCGATTACGAGTGCAGAATGGAGCTGCTAGAATCTTAACTAGGAAAAGAAAATCCAAACACATCACACCAGTCTTAGCGTCACTACACTGGTTACCTGTGCCATCTAGAATTGACTTTAATAAACTGCTCATACAACAACAACAACAACATTTATTTCTATAGCACATTTTCATACAAACAATGGAGCTCAAAGTGTTTTACATGATGAAGAAAGAGAAAAAAGACAAAATAAATAATTAACATAGAATAAAAGAAAGGTCCGATGGCCAGGGAGGACAGAAAAAAACAAAAAAAAAGCTCCAGACGGCTGGAGAAAAAAAATAAAATCTGCAGGGGTTATAAAGATACGAGACCACGCAGCCCCCTCTAGGCATTCTACCTAACATAAATGAAATTTTTTGACTGAAAAATACAGCAAAAGCCTCACAAGTTTCACTGGAAGTATTTTGGAGGCCTTCCTTTGAGTGACCTGAATTTGGTTTACAAAGCCTTAAATAATCTCACCTGCGGTGGGCTGGCGCCCTGCCCGGGGTCTGTTTCCTGCCTTGCGCCCTGTGTTGGCTGGGATTGGCTCCAGCAGACCCCATTACCCTGTAGTTAGGATATAGCGGGTTGGATAATGGATGGATGGATAAATAATCTCACACTATCCTATATCTCAGAATGTCTTTCACCTTACACTCCAAATCATAACCTTAGATCGTCAAATGAGGGTCTGCTTATCATCCCAAGAGTTAAACTTAACAGAAGTGGTGAGGCGGGCGGCCTTCTGCTGTTATGCACCTCAGATCTGGAATACGAGTTTACTGATAGGAAGTCGCCAGGCTAATATGGTGGAGCACTTTAAAAAACTGCTAAAAACTCATTATTGTAACATGGATATTAGCATATATGGTTATACGTGGTTGTTGCTGCGTATAACTCAATAAAGTGTATTTAAATTAAAAAAAGCCTACATAATTATTGTATTTTATTCAAGGGTACTGTAATAGCCTAATATAAGGCATGAGAAACTGAGAAAAGAAAACTCATTGGTCATTTATTCTCACTCCTTAAAAAATACAAAACGAACTGAACATGAACTAGTTCAAAACTGAAATGGTGAACTGTGAACGTGAATGTATTCATTTTAATTTGTGTGAGCTGAACTTTGAACGAGTTTTTGGGAGGTGTGAACTTGCACAACACTGTTGATCAGGCCTTGCTATGACGCCTACAACCGTGCTGCTCGCTTATTGATTGGCTCTCGTAAGCGTGACCATTCTCCACCAATACCGACCTCGCTACATTGGCTTCCAGTCCGCTTTAGATGTTTGAATGGAGGAGCCCCATCTTACCTCTCGGAACTTCTTCACTTCTGTGTGCCAACAAGAGCACTGCGGTCTGCCAGCCAGATACCCCGAGGTCGAGGTTGAAGCTTTGATCGGGCTCTGCAGTGGTTGCTCCTTTTCTCTTTGCACACACAGATGAGTCTCCACCTTTGTACTTAAGTGAGAAAAATTCAGGAACAGCTCCAGCCTCACACTACCACGCCTGATGTTTAAGCCACGAGTGCACCGATTAACCTCTCTATTATAAAAAACAATCCTGGAAGGGAAAGACTAGGGAGACGAGACATGATCTTCACGTTAAGATCGCGGAAGACACTTAAAAGACCCTCGAAACGAAAGAGACTGGCCACGGAGCGTCTCGCGGGGACCTTAAACATGAAACTTTGTGCAAAGAGATTGACCCAGGACTGTCTCGTGGGGACGTAGAACTTGAGATTCTTGCAAGAGACACACCCTACTTACAATCAATATCAAATAAGACCACGGGCAGCAAAACACTCAGTCGTGTAAAGGCTTTGAGCACACACAGATCCAGGGCTCTCAGCGCAAATAAAGCGTACAAGGACAATACGTTATAGATGAAACGTCGATGACTAAGTGAAGAAGAAAGCAGTGCGGAGAAAAGAGACTCAAAAGCGTAGGAGAGAAAAAATGCAAAAAGGAAAAAGAACAATCTAGGTGCAGATTCCGAAAAGATGGAAAGTAATAATCAGCCCGGAACAAGTGGAATTGAAAAAAAAGCACGTCCAATTAAAAGACAAAGTAGAACTTCGTAAAGCCGTTCAAAAATGTTGGGGCTATACACATGCAGAGCAGCTTAGAGATTCTGAAAGCAGTGGAATTCGAAAGGTTTAAAATAACGTTGGCGCGATACACATGCCTAACTTGCTCCCAGCTCTTAAAACAACGACAAGCGACAAGCAAACCATGCAGCTCGCCAGCAGCAGAAACCCAGCGGATGATCCGACCGCTTCTCCTTGCATGCGTTCAGTCACCCTAACCGCAAGCAACAACACGAGCGGCGGAGACACGAAGTGGCAAAAGGACAGCTGCTGTACAGAGCAGTGCAACAGCAGCAGAAAGGCAGCAGATGATCCGACGGCATCTCCTTAGCAGCGTTATACGTCCTGCGAGAAAGAGATGTAACAACGCCCAGGGCTAAAAATAAAGGGCAAGTATTGTTTTTACAAAAGTTTTAAAGTAAAAGTGAAATTAATGCAACAATTCCCATGAAACTAACAATCTCTTTAAATTGTATATCCGGTAAACCAAACCCGGGGCTGGGTGAGCGAAGTGAGTAGGGGCAGAGCCCCCGAGTTATTTAAAAGGCAATGAGCCGCGGACCTCACTTTACCACAAAGTGTAACAGAAAAGGTCTTTTGGACACTGGAATGATCCGACAGGGGGCTGCAGAGACTGGACAAGAAGAAGAAGTCTTTTTGGTTTGGAGTTAAGGTTCAGGAGATGAAGAGAGAAAAGCAAGCTGAGGCTGAGGCCAGTAAATAAGAAATGTGTTTCAAAAAGAGTCTAAAATGAGAAGCAGAAATTTGAGTCAAAAACGATGTAGCGAGAAGGTCAAGAGCCAGGAAGTCGAAGACAATTTATAAATCAAGACGAGAGAAAAAAATCGAATTCAGGAAACCAAAACGAGTCGAAACCAAGAGGTCACACAAACATAATGATCTAAAAATGCCGATGATTTAGAAAGGCGTGATGCCGACCTTTATCGAATCGGTGACATCACGTGACACACGCCTCTGATTCTTAAGCCTACCAGTTATACAAGAACAATGGCAGCAGCTACACAAAAACAATAAGGCATTGTGGGAGAAAGAACTATTCATGAAAACGCATAAAATGGAAAAATAAATGAAACCACTGGATTTTTTTTGACCACAGAAACCTTTAGAATGCAAGGTTATGCATTTTTGGAGGACTACAAATGACTACAAAATATTTAAATAAAATCCAGCTGTGACAGGGGCTAATTATATCGTCGCACTGATGGCGTACTTGGGTGCGATGTTTGGGGCAAGTTCATAGCAACCGCGAAGCATTGTGCAAAATGGCATCACAGTAAAAAAAAATAAATTTCTAAATCTACCATAATAAATCTACTAAATAATAAAACATTAAGGTCTGTGCGTCCAGTAACTCAGAGCAATCTGATTGGTCAGTTTGGCATAATTGAACTGCGAGCATGAGACACACAAGGAGGAGCAAAGGCGCACGCTGAGAGATGGAAATTACAAAACCGGACAGCAGGAGAGAAAGGGGCCTCAAAAATAATGAGAGAGTCTGAGAGTCGGGCTTTAGCGGTAATGTGCTCAAAAGATGAAAACAGTGGAAGTCACTGACAGTACACGAAGGTTAAGATTTAACAAATTTATCAAAATGATTCTGTTACCTGTCTTCAGTAGGAACTTTGGCTAGTGTGGTTGTCTGAGGGTGCCAGCCTGGCTGTACCCGTTTACTTAACACATAATGGCATAAAACAGAAACAAAATAATCACCATGCAAATAAAGTGGCTGCTGTGAATCAGGCTCTCTGCTTTGCACTGGGAAATTTGCAGCACAAGCTTCTTAGCTCTGGTAGTTTCATGTAGAAGTGGTGATCACATATTTATAGCCCAGGGACTGGAAGGGGTGAAGTCAGTTGTCCTCATTGGGTGTCTTGGAGAGGACTTGATTAGCAGTAGTGCAATATCAGTAACTGATAGATAGATAGATAGATAGATAGATAGATAGATAGATAGATAGATAGATAGATAGATAGTGTGAACGATAGGGGTCGCTCTCACTCCCTTGAACCCCTGTCCACGACTCCAGACACCAGGTAAAAGTCCTCAAGTTGACTTTATTTTGTCACCACAGTGTACAAAGCACACTCTCCATCCCAAAACTCATATAAATACCAATAAACTACTAATACACAATCCTCCAGCTCCCAGACGCGTTGCCACCCTTCCACCCAGCTCAGCTCATTGTCTGGGAGTTCCCACAGTCCTTTTATACTCCCTGACCCGGAGGTGTTTCTGCCCAACAGTCCACAAGTCCTTATACCTTCCCGGTCAGGGTAAATAGTCCTTTTCTTCAACCCGGAAGTCCGTCACTCTTCCTATGATGAACCTCCGGGTCACAGGGCACGAAGAAGCCCTCGGTCCTCCCTGCAGCTCCCTCCTGTGGCCCCCACGGCATCCAGCAGGGCTTTGCATAAAAACTCCATTATCCATGATGCCCTGCTGGTCTTCTGGGGACCTCCATGCTGCAAGGAGGGCTCCACCTGGCGCTGGGGGTATTGGCCGGGATAAATGGCCGGCCATCCTTCACAATAGATAGATAGATAGATAGATAGATAGATAGATAGAAGGGACTATATAATATAGATAGATAGATAGATAGATAGATAGATAGATAGATAGAAGGGACTATATAATAGATAGATAGATAGATAGATAGATAGATAGATAGATAGATAGATAGATAGATAGATAGATAAAAGGGACTATATAATAGATAGATAGATAGATAGATAGATAGATAGATAGATAGATAGATAGATAGATAGATAGATAGATAGATAGAAGGGACTATATAATCGATAGATAGATAGATAGATAGATAGATAGATAGATAGATAGATAGATAGATAGATAGATAAACAGGAAAGGCACTATATGATAGATAGATAGATAGATAGATAGATAGAGGGCACCTTTCATACTATCTATCTATTATATAGTGCCTTTTTATCCAGCCTGATAGATTTAACAAAGTCATTTTTATGTTTCAGTTTAGGTGCCTCATTTGGGCTCATAAGGTGAGTCTGTGGTCTCCTGCCATGTGATTGCCAGTCCATCATCACAACTACTAGCAATTGCCTTGTTTGGGCATTCAGATTACTCATAAAATGCCAAGACCCCAATGGACAAGATATGTGACTCACTATCACAAGGTGACTCAGTGGTGGCCATTAAAGCCATGATGTAATGGTTTGCAGTCCAGCCCCTTGACAACTGGGTGACATAAAGCCCAGACTGTTGCCATCACTGCTTTTCTTTCTCTTCTTGCTGACTCTGCTGGTCTTTATCACGTCATCCATCAAGTCTTACTGTCAATCAGCTCTCATGTGCTTTCCCGTCAGGTTTTTTATATTCTGCCAAGATGCCTGGAAATGTGCAAACTCGACCCTGGGGCTCCCAATGACTGCTTGTGATTTTTTCCATCTATCTGTCTGTAAATCTGCCGATGCAGGTTCCTGGGGAGCTGCAGCCTGTCCAATCAGCAAAAGCAGCAGGACAAGAGCCAGGCCTGGATGAGAAGGAGTGGCGCCTCATCCACTCAAAGCTACATTCAATGCTGCAGACATTTTCTTACCTTCAGAAAGTAATCAGACCCCTTCACTATTCACTTTTTGTGAACTTTGTGATAAAATCATTCAAATTCATTTTTTGTCATCAAGCCACAAAGCAAAAACAGAATTTTAGAAATTTTTCCAAATTTATTAAAGATAAAAAACTGAAACATTAAGCTGACACAAGTATTCAGACCCTCCTCTGTGACGCGTGACATTTGGCACAGATGCATCCCGCTCTGTTGCTCATCATTGAGATGTTTCTGCACTGAGTCCACCTGTGGACATTTCAGTTGATTGGACTGATTAGGAGAGGGGCACACACACACACCTCCCTATAGAAGGTCCTACAGGTGAGCAAAAACCTAATTCTGAGGTCCCCTGAACAGCCTGCAGAGCTGGGAGACAGGATTGTGTCGAGGTGCAGATCTGGGGAGGGCTACAAGAAACACGTCTGCCGGCTTGAAGGGTCCCAAAAGCACAGTGACCTCCATCATTCTTAAATGGAAGATGTTTGGAACAGACCATCAGTACACGTTATGAGAAAGCACAAAGACACTCATAAAGGTTCTGGGGCACCCGTAGGCAAACCCCCTCTATACTGTGAACAGGGTAAAAGGTGCAAAGAAAACACGTGTGAGCGCTGCGAGAGCAGTCCTGGTGAATCGGGCGAGTCTGCCCCAAGATGGCGGTGGTTCCAGTTATGACGGTTTCTGGGAGGAAGAGGCAGACACAGTTGGGTTGACCCCGGGAGTGCCGTCATGGATGTCAGTATGTCAATCTATCTTTCTGCAGAGAGGAAACAAGAAGAGATTTCATTATTGCTTAGCGCCCTCGGGTGGCCCGGAGTAATATTGTCATTATCTAAACCTGTTAGGTGTTCCCCAAAACGTGCAAATCAGAAACCGTGGATAATTTTGGAGGGATTTCAGGAATGTTTGTAAATCTATTAATAATAAAAAACTGAAATATCACATCTACCCAAGTATTCAGACCCTCCGCTATGACACGTAACGTTTGGCTAAGGTGTATTCCCTTCTATTGCTCATCATTGAGATGTTTGGAGTCCACATGTGTCAGTTGACTGGACCGATTAGGTAAAGCACACACACACCTGTCCATAGAAGGTCCTACAAATGCCTAATTCTGAGATCCCCTGAACTGCCAGCAAAGCTGAGAGACAGGATTGCGTTGAGGTGCAGATCTTCTGCACATGTCTGTCGCCTAGAAGGGTCCCAAGAGCACAGTAGGCTCCATCATTCTTAAATGGAAGATGTTTGGAACAGACTGTAACTCTTCTCAGAACTGGGCACCTGGGCAAACAGGGCAATCAGGGGAGAAGGGCCTTTGGCAAGAGAGGTGACCAAGAACCTGAAGGTCACTCGGGCTGAGGTCCAGAGAACCAAATCAGAAATCTGTGGAATGTGATTGGAGGTCCTAAGCACTGCTAAAGGCCCAAATGTTAACTTTAGATCAGGTGATGAGGCAAAAATAGGATTTCAGGAATGCTTGCAAATTTATTAAAAATAAGAAACTGAAATATTACATCGGCACAGAGGCATCCCATGCTATTGATCATCTTTGAGATGTTTGGAGTCCACCTGTGGTCAGTCGACTGGTCTGATTAGGAAAGGCACACACACACCTATCCACAGAAAGTTCTTCAGGTGAGCAAAAGCCTAATTCTGAGGTCCCCTGCATTGCCTGAAGAGCTGAGAGACAGGATTGTGTTGAGGTGCAGATCTTCTGTACATGTCTGTCACCTTGAAGGGTCCCAAGAGCACAGTGGCCTCCATCATTCTTAAATAGAAGAAGGTTGGAATAGACCATCCGTACACATGCAAATCAGAATCCTTGGATGACTTTGAAGGTCCCAGCACTGCTAAAGACCCTAATGCTACCTCTACATCAGGTGACAAAGCAAAAACAGGATTTCAGGAATGCCTGCAAATGTATTAAAAATAAAAAAAAATGAAATATCACATCGACACAAGTATTTGGACCCTTTGCTAGGACACTTGACATTTGTTTTAGAGGCATCCCGTGCTATTGATCATCTTTGAGGTGTTTAGAGTTCACCTGTGGTCAATTCAATTGATTGGACCGATTAGGAAAGGCACACACACACACACACTTGTCTTAGAAGGTCCCACAACAGGTGAGCAAAAACCAACCCATGAGGTTGATGGAATTTCATGCAGAGCTGAGAGACACGATTGTATTGAGGGGGAGATCTGGGAAAATCTATAAGAAAATAATTCCTGCTGCACTGAAGGTTCCCAAGAGCACAGTGGCCTCCATAATTCTTACATGGCACAACTCTTCTTAGAGCTGAGCACCCAGCCAAACTGAACAAATGGGGGAGAAGGTCCCTTGGTAAGAGAGATGACCAAGAACATGAAAGTCTCTCAGGCTGAGCTCCAGAGAACCTGTGTGGAGAAGGGAGAAACTTCTGGAAGGACGACTATCCCTGCACTACTAAGCAATGATGGGAAAAGAGCCATGGTATAAGAGGTGGCCAAGAACCTGCTGCCTTCTGGATTTAGAATCCTGGGTCTGAATCCTGCACACCATCTTTCTCCGTCTGATATCTGCATGGGCTTTTCTCCAAGATCCCTGAGGACGTGTACAGTAAATTCCAAAATGGCCCCTGTTTGGGTGTGTTTGTGAGTGGGCTCTGCCATGGACTGGCACCTTATCCGGTGTTGGTTCTTGCCTTGTGCCCACTACTGCTAGGACAGGTCCCATCCTCCTGTGACCCTGAATTGGATGGCGCGAGTTTGAAAATATTATATTGGCAGTTAATGTCGCAACACGATAAACATGTTACTCATGATTATTATTTTTTTTTTTTCCCATCACATCATTTTCAGTGCATGCTGGCACAGTGGTTGCACTACTGCCTTGCATTAAGTAGACCATTGTTTGTGTGCCAGGTCCTCCTTGCATGGAGTTTGCATGTTCTCCTTGTGTCTGTTTGGGTCTCGTCCGCGTGCTCTGGTATTCTCCCACTGTCCAAAGACATGCAGGTCAGGTGAAGTGGTGACACTAAATTGGCCCATAAATATGTTGTGTGTGTGTGTGATTGCCCTTTGATAGACTGGTGCCTTGTCTTATGCCTTATGCTAGCTGGGATCGGCTCCAGGACCACCCCCAACCATACCCGTGACCCTGGTCTGGATTAAGTGGGTTAGACAATGACAGAACATTGTTTCCAGGGTTTTAAAGGACCCGGGAGTACTTCTGGTGCCAGGGTCATTTCCCGAAAGAAGTACTTCCGGGTACCATTTTAGGGAGCTCATCACGCACAGACCCCAGCAGGTCTATGTTGCTGGACTACACTTCCCATACTGGTTCCGCACTGGGCAGAGATAATCAGAACCGCTGTCATCAAACGCGCAGGGGAGTAAACAGTCCTCAGTGACAGCTTCCCTTTCTGGTTGGCTGTCCGTCCATCCTTTCTGACCCTCTCTTTTGAGTCTGATCTCCTACTCCTCCATGGCCGGGATGCCTGTCTGCCTGCTAGGAGCCTCCCATCCAGGTAAGGATCCATCCCCTCTCCTGGCTGGGATGCCTGTCCAGCCCTGTGGCATTTACAATGTATATACACTGTTATAGGAAGACAACACTCTGGAAAATAAAGAAGAGTTGGGGAATTACCCCTTATAACGTCCTTCGGACTAAGTGAAAAAATAATGAACAGGGGATCAAAAAACCAAGGCATTTGACAAACTGTAATCGTTTATATGAGGTTTATATACACAAAAATGGTGGCAGGAAATGATTTGACACAGGAAATGACAACAAAGCAGACAGACGGAAGTGATGTCATCAGGGCAGAACTGGATTTAGATCATCCTAAGGAGCTGGCGGTGACAAAATTATGGAGGGAACGGAAGTGACGTCATCATGGCAAAACCGGGAGTGACATCATTATTAGGAGCCGGATGTGACATCATCAATCGGGGTGGAGTTTGGCTAGGAAGTGACGTCATCAATGATATTCTGTGATGGGATTGTTGTGTAGTGGCCATTTTGGGAAACTGGAAGTATTGTAGGTAAATGGATGTTAGGGTTATTTTTCTTTTGTGGTTCTGTAGAGAAAGAGAGAGAGGGATCAGTATGCACAATCAACCATTTGTCTCGTGTAATATCACTCACCTTAGGGCTTGTTGGCTGCCTTCTAAGCACACGTGTGTGACAACACAAAAGTGTAGTCTTTCAAAATAAAGAAAATGTGCTCAGGAAGAAGATACACAAAACACAGTCCCGTGAATCCACAAAAATACAGTGGTGTGAAAAACTATTTGCCACCTTCCTGATTTCTTATTCTTTTGCATGTTTGTCACACAAAATGTTTCTGATCATCAAACACATTTAACCATTAGTCAAATATAACACAAGTTAACACAAAATGCAGTTTTTAAATGATGGTTTTTATTATTTAGGGAGAAAAAAACCCCAAACCTACATGGCCCTGTGTGAAAAAGTAATTGCCCCCTTGTTCAAAAATAACCTAACTGTGGTGTATCACACCCGAGTTCAATTTCCTGATTACTGCCACACCTGTTTCAATCAAGAAATCACTTCAATAGGAGCTGCTTGACTCAGAGAAGTAGACCAAAAGCACCTCAAAAGCTAGACATCATGCCAAGATCCAAAGAAATTCAGGAACAAATGAGAACAGAAGTAATTGAGATCTATCAGTCTGGTAAAGGTTATAAGCCATTTCTAAAGCTTTGGGACTCCAGCGAACCACAGTGAGAGCCATTATCCACAAATGGCAAAAACATGGAACAGTGGTGAACCTTCCCAGGAGTGGCCGCCGACCAAAATTACCCCAAGAGCGCAGAGACGACTCATCCGAGAGGTCACAAAAGACCCCAGGACAACGTCTAAAGAACTGCAGGCCTCACTTGCCTCAATTAAGGTCAGTGTTCACGACTCCACCATAAGAAAGAGACTGGGCAAAACGGCCTGCATGGCAGATTTCCAAGACGCAAACCACTGTTAAGCAAAAGAACATTAGGGCTCGTCTCAATTTTGCTAAGAAACATCTCAATGATTGCCAAGACTTTTGGGAAAATACCTTGTGGACTGATGAAACAAAAGTTGAACTTTTGGAAGGCAAATGTCCGTTACATCTGGCGTAAAAGGAACACAGCATTTCAGAAAAGAACATCATACCAACAGTAAAATATGGTGGTGGTAGTGTGATGGTCTGGGGTTGTTTTGCTGCTTCAGGACCTGGAAGGCTTGCTGTGATAGATGGAACCATGAATTCTACTGTCTACCAAAAAATCCTGAAGGAGAATGTCCGGCCATCTGTCCGTCAACTCAAGCTGAAGCGATCTTGGGTGCTGCAACAGGACAATGACCCAAAACACACCAGCAAATCCACCTCTGAATGGCTGAAGAAAAACAAAATGAAGACTTTGGAGTGGCCTAGTCAAAGTCCTGACCTGAATCCAATTGAGATGCTATGGCATGACCTTAAAAAGGCGGTTCATGCTAGAAAACCCTCAAATAAAGCTGAATTACAACAATTCTGCAAAGATGAGTGGACCAAAATTCCTCCAGAGCTGTAAAGACTCATTGCAAGTTATCGCAAACGCTTGATTGCAGTTATTGCTGCTAAGGGTGGCCCAACCAGTTATTAGGTTCAGGGGGCAATTACTTTTTCACACAGGGCCATGTAGGTTTGGATTTTTTCTCCCTAAATAATAAAACCATCATTTAAAAACTGCATTTTGTGTTTACTTGTGTTATATTTGACTAATGGTTAAATGTGTTTGATGATCAGAAACATTTTGTGTGACAAACATGCAAAAGAATAAGAAATCAGGAAGGGGGCAAATAGTTTTTCACACCACTGTATTTACAAGAAAAACAAAAAATTGCACCAAACCCCAAAAGTATATAAACATCTCCATTAGCAATACTACCACTAGGAGATATCTATATCTATTTATCCATCAATCCATCCATCCAGCTATATCCTAACTACAGGGTCACGGGAGCCAATCCCAGCCAACACAGGGCGCAAGGCAGGAAACAAACCCCGGGCAGGGTGCCAGCCCACCGCAGGGCGCGCACACACCTGTATGTGGGAGGAAACCAGAGCACCTGGAAGAAACCCACGCAGACACGGGGAGAACATGCAAACTTCACGCAGGGAGGACCCGGGGAGCGAACCCAAGTCTCCTAACTGCGAGGCAGCAGCGCTACCCACTGCTCCACCGTGCCGCCCTATATCTACTTATATACAAGAAAATATTTACAAATAAAGCACAAGCCACTGTTTGGTATGCTAAGAGAAATCGTTATACCAACCACGCTCTCCACACCACTGAGTCTAAAGACGACCCCCTAGAGCAGGGATGTCGAACTCCACGCCTGCTAGGCCGCAGTGGCTGCTGGTTTTCATTCTAACCCTTTTTCCTAATCAGTGACCAGTTTTCACTACTAATTAACCTTTTCCTTTCATTTTAACCGCCCTGTTTTTAAGGATTCAGTCCTCTGAATTGATTCGTTTCTTCATTAAATGGCAGCCAAACACAAATGAGATGTGGAACGAGCCAACAGATGACCAGCTAAATTGGGGCTTCAAACTCCAACCAATTTCACTTGTGATAAGGACGAGACTTTAGACATTATAAAAGTTTGGGGCAGCCAAAAAGTTTACAAAAGTTTGAACAGAAATGTTCACATGACTGAGTCCAAAATAGAACTGAATATTTGGAGGTAAGATGGCGGTTTTAAAGGCTGGGGAAGGAAATGATGTAATCTATGCCAGAACCGGAAGTGATGCCATCAGAGGTGTCAGAGACGGACGTGATGTCATCAGAGGTGCCAGAGCCGGACGTGATGTCATCAGATGTGCTGAAAGTGATGTCATCAGAGGTGCCGGAACCTGCCAAGATTTCCCAGGAATGGTCTGCAAAAAACTAAGAGAGACAGTCAGCACACTCTGCCACCCCCTGGTCTGGTGTAGTATTACATTTACTCAGGCCCTTCAGCTGTCTCCTACTTGACACACTCCAATAACTTTGTTAATGCGAAGCTGATTCTTGCTGTTAATTCGCCCCATCATTTAATCCCACGGCTTGTTGCTGCTCTCATTTTGCCACAGCAGACATTTCCAATGTCTTTTTCTTTTTTCTGAGAACACCGTCAAAATGTTTTGGTTACCTGAGAGATCAAACTTACTGAGACCTTCACCTTTCTTTATATTCAGATATTGTATGATGGGCACCAGTTGTTTTGGTTCATTCTGTGTCTCATTATTGTTTGGCTGCTAATTAAGGAAGAAGAGACAACTAAAGGGCCGGAGTGAAGTTAATTAAAAACGAAGGCAGAAGAAGATAACCAGCAGCAAAAACTGGTCACTAATGAAGAAGATGGTTAGAATGAAAACCTGCAGCCACTGCGGCCCTCCAGGACTGGAGTTTGACACCCGTGCTCTAGATGCAGGAAGTGCCTTTTATACTCGGGGAGCAAATCTTACAGCCAACCCTGTAACACGTTGCTCTCTTCCACCCATAGTGGCTGTCGTCGTTACGCTCTTCACAGGTGTTATGCTCAAACCCAGCAAGACATTTATTTAAAAGGGCAAGTGGCCTCGCGTGTTTGCCAGCAGGCACCCCAACGCCCTCTCCAAAAGGAAGTTATGTTTTCTTTGTAACTCTCTCGCGTCCTTGTCCTCGGATCCCCTTCTCAAACTAATGCATGCATGCACAAAATTAACTAAACTAAAACGCTTCGCAATTTTCTCTTTGCTAACATCAGGGGCTAGGGAGACATTTGCCTTTATGATGGGGTTCGGGCAGCATTCCTCCAGCAGGCCTGACCTGGAGGCTCACCCGACCCGTCACCAGTACTGCACCACACTTAACTGCCTTAAGGAAGGAAACGCACCCTGCACTTTGGCAATTAAAACAGGTAAATGCTTCAGTTTTTTACTTTCTCGTATACGAAGTATGGGGAAAGTATTGTAATCGTCCAAAAATTTGACCTCAAGATTTTGATGAATCTCAACGTTTTACAGCTCGCCGTGTGCGATTTACTTTCTCATAGGGAAAGTATTGTAATCGTCCAAAAATTTGATTTTGAGATTTTGATGAATCTCAATGTTTTAGAACTCCCCGAGTCAGACAATACCATTTTTGGAATTATGTTTGTGTGTGTGTGTGTGTAAACACGATAACCTGAGTGCACTTTCATTTATGTGTGACAGATAGGGGGCGCTGTTGTCCCCTTGAACCCTCGGATCAGATGCCAGACACCAGATAAAAGTCCAATAATTTTTATTCGGACAATAATAACGTGCACAAAGCACCCTCCACTCCACAATACTCATATAACAATAAACAAATCAATAATCAAATACATAAATCCTCCTCTCCCAGACGCGTTGTCCCTCTGCCACCTGACTCAGCTCAACCCTGGGATCTCCCACAGTCCTTTATAAAGTCCTTGACCCGGAAGTGCTTCTGAACCCTCAGTCCATGTGACGTCCTAGCACTTCCGGGTCAGATCAAAACTCCTCTTCTTCATCCCGGAAGTGCGTCATTTCCCCTGTCGCTGTGACTAAGACGTACTTCCGGGTTTTAGGGCAAATAACAATCCCTGGGCCTCCCTGCAGCGTCCTCTGGTGGCTCCAAGGGTATCCAGCAGGGTTGTGAAGGAAAACTCCAATGTCCATGATTCCATGCTGGCATTCGGGGCACCTCCATGCTGCAGGGAGGGCTCCATCTGGCGGCCTGGGGGTATTGGCTGGGATGACTAGCCGGCCATAGTCTACAGTGGTCAACCAAATTTTGCATACAAGTATTAGATACCAAACGTAAATTTCTATTAACTTTTGAGCTATTTCCACTAACTGGAAGTGGTACTTTGCCTTTTATTCATACAGCTACTGATTTATTCAACAATACTTTTACAATAATTGTTTAATATATTATTAATTTGATTTGATTTGTTGTTGATGGTTCTGCAATGTACATAATATAAAAATATAATTATTGTCTTGTGGTTGACTCCTCATGTGCAGCATGGTGGCGCAGTGGTAGCGCTGCTGCCTCACAGTTAGGAGACCTGGGTTCGCTTCCCGGGTCCTCCCCTTGTGGAGTTTGCATGTTCTCCCCGTGTCTGCGTGGATTTCCTCCCACAGTCCAAAGACATGCAGGTTAGGTGCACTGGCGATCCTAAATTGTCCCGTGAGTGAGTGGGCTGGCAACCTGCCTGCGGTTTGTTCCTGCCTTGCACCCTGTGCTGGCTGGGATAGGCTCCAGCAGACCCTTGTGACCCTGTGTTAGCATATAGCAGTTTGGAGAATGACTGACTGACAGACTGGTTTATTCCTCTAATATCCATCTCCGTATGTGAGAAAGTCTGGAGGAGACCATTCCCGATTTTTATTCACTATTATTCTTAGACCTTTTTTTTTTCTTTAAAGTGGTAATGCCTGGCGGGCAGCTTACCACACCAGATCATTCACGTCCCCTATGACTCAACGTGATGTAATGTTAAAGCAAACTGCATTCCTACAAATCACTGGCTTTCCTGGAGGTATTGCTGTGATTTATGGCATGCACTTTAAAAATTATTGCACTAAGTGTGAATGAGCACAAATATGTGAATTGCAACTGATATTACAATATCAACACACAGATGGTCATGGATGCCAACTGTAGGATAGTAGTCGGCATATTAACATAAAGGCTGGGTGGGTGATTGACAGCAAAATGGCACACAGGAACTCTGATCCCTGCATTCAACGACATTCACTTTACACAGTAGAAGCCCAGAAAGGTTCAGGAAGGCAGGCGGTGATTAGCAGGGCATTGGATAATTTGGGCCTTGCAGAAGATAAAGGGGGGACTGTGGAGTGGGACAAGGCCTGTGACTCTGGAAGACAATTAGGAAGTCACACTAGGAGGAAACGTTTAGGAACAAAAGCAACCCACCACGAAGCAGAAGACCACGTAAAGTCACAGAGTGGGGTCAATGACTGCTAAGGTGCATAGTGAGTTAAAGTCACCGGCGTTCTGCTGATTCCAAAGCTAAAGAGTTCCAGAGTTCCATTGGCTTTAATGTAAGCACAAAAACTGTATATATATATATATATATATATATATATATATATATATATATATATATATATATATATATATATATATATATATATAAATGTATACAGTCATATGAAAAGGTTTGGGAACCCCTCTCAGCCTGCATAATAATTGACTCTCCTTTCAACAAAAATTATAACAGCGGTATGTCTTTAATTTCCTAGGAACATCGGAGTACTGCGGTGTTTTCTGAACAAAGATTTTTAGTGAAGCAGTAATTAGTTGTTTGAAATTAAATCAAATGTGAAAACCTGGCTGTGCAAAAATGTGGGTCCCCTTGTCAATTTGCTGATTTGAATGCCTGTCACTGCTCAATGCCGATTACTTCATCCATCCATTATCCAACCCGCTATAGCCTAACTACAGGGTCAAGGGGGTCTGCTGGAGCCAATCCCAAACAACACAGGGCACAAAGCAGGAAACAAACCCAGAGCAGGGCACCAGCCCACCACAGAATGCTGGTTACTTGCAACACCAAATTGGTTGGATGAGCTCGTGAAGCCTTGAACTTCATTGACAGGAGTGTCCAATCATGAGTGGTAAAAGGTATTTAAGGTGGTCAATCGAAAGTTGTGCTTCCTTCCCTTTGACTCTCCTCTGAAGAGTGACAGACAGCATGAGATTCTCAAAGCAACTCTCCAAAGATCTGAAAACAAAGATTGTTGAGTCTCCTGGTTTAGGGGAAGGCTACAAAAAGCCATCTCAGAGGTTTAAACTTTCAGTTTCAAGTGTAAGAATGGAATCAGGAAATGGAAGGCCACAGGCACAGTTGCTGTTAAACCAACTCAGCAGGTCTGACAGGCCAAGAAAAATACAAGAGCGGCATATGCACTGGCAGGATTGTGAGAATGGTTACAGACAACCACAGATCACCTCCAAAGACCTGCAAGAACATCTCGCTGCAGATGGTGTATCTGTACATCGTTCTACAATTCAGCGCAATTTGCACAAAGAACATCTGTATGGTAGGGTGATGAGAAAGAAGCCCTTTCTGCACTCACGCCACAAACAGAGTCGCTTGTTGTATTAAATGCTCATTTAGACCAGCCAGATTCATTTTGGAACAAAGTGCTTTGGACTGATGAGACACAAATTGAGTTATTTAGTCTTAACAAAAAGTACTTTGCATGGCGGAAGAAGAACACCGCATTCCAAGAAAAACACCTGCTACCTCCTGTCAAATGTGGTGGAGGGTCCATCATGCTGTGGGGCTGTGTGGCCAGTTCAGGGACTGGGCCCTTGTTAAAGTCGAGGGTCGTATGATTTCAACCCAATATCAACAAATTCTTCAGGATAATGTTCAAGCATCAGTCACAAAGTTGAAGTTACGCAGGGGTTGGATATTCCAACAAGACGATGACCCAAAACACAGTTCAAAATCTACAAAGGCATTCATGCAGAGGGAGAAGTACAATGTTCTGGAATGGCCGTCACAGTCCCCTGACTTGAATATCATCGACAATCTATGGGATGATTTGAAGCAGGCTGTCCATCAAATTGAACTGAACTGGAGAGATTTTGTATGAAGAATGGTCAGAAATACCTCAGTCCAGAATCCAGACACTCATCACAGGAGGACAGCGTCAAGAGGCTCAACTAAGTATTGATGTCATATCTCTGTTGGGTGCCCACATTTATGCACCTGTCTAATTTTGTTATGATGCATATTGCATATTTTCTGCTAATCCAATAAACTTAATGTCACTGCTGAAATCCTACTGTTTCCATAAGGCATGTCAGATATTAAAAGGAAGTTGCTACTTTGAAAGCTCAGCCAAAGAGAAACAAAAATCCAAAGAATTAAGAGGGGTGTCCAAACTTTTTCATATGACTGTATATATTGTATATACTGCCCCACGGCTCCACCTGCGTAGTTGTGAAACAGGACAGTGACGATGGCCCCGCCCAGCTCTCTACTCCTGACGTCACGCTTCATCCTCCCCTCGGCCCGCAGCCTCTCTCTTGGATTAACGTGAATATTTCGCTCCTGTAAGCAAACTATGCTTCTTAATGCGATGAGTGAAGTCGCAAAATCAACTGGAATGTTCAAGCAAATTATAGAAAAAAAAATTATCTAAATCCGTTAAGAAGTTCTCTCGTGAAAAGCAAACAGACATACAGACAGACAGACATTGGATTTTATATATTGTGGAGACTGGCCCAGACACAGACAGGCAGACACGTTCATGTCACCCAAAAACACGTTTATTTACAATATTTACAGTCTTAAAGTGCACCACAAAACCCCAAAGTCCCCAAAGTCCTGGCCTCACAACAATGCATTCACTTTCCTCTTCAGGCCCATCCTTGCCTCCTTCAGCTCAGTCCACTATGCTCCCGACTCTCGCCTCGAATGAAGGGAGGCGGCCCCTTTTATTATCACCCTGTGTGGCGGAAGTGCCGGCTGCATCCCCGGAAGCACTCCGGGTGTCCCTGCTCTTCTTCCCCCCAGCACTTCCTGGTGAGGTCCAGGGCTCCAAAGGCATGGGGGCGCCCCCTGGTGGTGACCACGGGCCCCTACAGGGTGGAGCTTCAACGCTCTGTGCCCGTGGCCCCCAAAGCAACCAGGGCGGTCGCTCCCAGATGGTCTGGGGAAGGCGCAAGCCCTCCTCCGGTCCTACTGAGCATCCCAGCCGGGTCGCCACCCCAGCCACCTCTGACAATATATAGAGACACGAGTTCCAGAACAGCACACACTTTATTTTTACGGGGAAACATTTTTGTCTCGTCTACCCAATAGCACCACAATACAAACACAGCACCAAAGCTCAGTTCTCTTCTTCTTCCTCTTCTTTCTTTTTTCTCTCTCTTAATTCTTCTACCTCCACTCCTCCTGGTAAGCTTTGTCGACCTCCTCCCGACTCTGGCCTCCCGGAGTCGTGGCTGCTGGTCCCTTTTATAGGTGTTCCAGTTGCTCGATGACCTTCTTCTGGCAGCACTTCTGGGTGTGGCGGAGGTGCTGCACCAAAGGGCTCCGCAATCGTCCAGGCGCCCCCTGCTGGAGGTCACAGGCCTAACCAGGGTTGAGCTTCCATGCTCCAAACCCGTGACCGGACTGCAAGCCATGGCGGGTGCCCTCTAGCATTCCGGGAGAGGTAATGCCCTGAATATGCTCTCTCCCCCTGGTCTTTCCATTATAGGGGCGTCCCGGTTAGGCATACGTATTTGCATATATATTTGTAATTAATTTAGACCACTTTGACATTACAGAATTTTGTTCTGTTGATCAGTTTGAAAAAAAGCCAAATTCAATGCACTAGTGTCCAATGTTTTATATAAATGAATTCTGAAAACTTCTAATGGGGGTCCGGGGTTTAGGGGGGCTTGCTTTATTAGCTCTATCAGAGTCCACCACATCCCACAGATATTTGAAGAGGAAGGAAGAAAAGCAGAATATCTGCAGAAAAGACACAGAGAGAACATGCAAAGTCCACCAGGGCACCACCAGGCATGGCTATCTAGCCCAAGATGATTCTCCCATACAACAGGGTCCATATCCACTCTGTTGCCCAGTGCATCATAATGAGAAAGCTCAATTTTTTCAGCTGTGGTGTATTATACAGATTATGGATTTTGTGTATTTGGAAATTTAAATTCCTAAATTTACAAAATTAAAAAAATGGAAAATAAAATTTGAACGGTTGTATTATTCCTGAGCGGCACGGTGGCGCAGTGGTAGTGCTGCTGCCTCGTAGTTAGGAGACCTGGGTTCGCTTCCCGGGTCCTCCCTGCGTGGAGTTTGCATGTTCTCCCCGTGTCTGTGTGGGTTTCCTCCGGGCGCTCCGGTTTCCTCACACAGTCCAAAGACATGCAGGTTAGGTGGATTGGCGATTCTAAATTGGCCCGGGTGTGTACTTGGTGTGTGTGTGTGTGCCCTGCAGTGGGTTGGCACCCTGCCCAGGATTGGTTCCTGCCTTGTGCCCTGTGTTGGCTGGGATTGGCTCCAGCAGACCCCCGTGACCCTGTATTCGGATTCAGCGGGTTAGAAAATGGATGGATGGATGTATTATTCCTGTTTTCTTGCATCAGGATGCTACGTGTGAAATGTTGGCAGTTTAAATTTGACTATTTTTAGAAGGTCTTCATTTCTGCTGAGTAAATAGAAACAAGCGCATGGAGGATTCACCCCCCAAGGGCTTTCTATGTTTCTGTATCTGCCGTGTACTCCAAAGAAGCCGATTTCGGCCTCTCTTTAAAATTCCAAGCCATTCTGTGTTTGCTTGCCCCCCTCGCCTTTTCAGAATTTCTCTGCAGAGCTTTGAGAAAACAGAGGTCAAGAGACAAAGACGGCTTTGAAAGAAAAAAAATCAGCAATTCCTTTTGTGTGTGGATCTCTCCAGGAAACAAAGTGCTCCACAGAGGACAGCCTGCGAGCTTCTCGCCTTTCTCCCTCTCAGGCTCGACCGTGTCAAAGAGAGTGTCGACTGTGGGTTAAAGGTCCAAAAGTAGGAAATGAAACATCACCCTTTGTTTTGCACGGGCTGGCGTTCTGACTACTGGAATGATCAGGGCAGTTGTAGGGGTCAGAAAAGAAGAAGGAACATGGATGAGATTGGAGGGAATGAAAGAGGAATGGAGGAAAAATGATTAGTCAGTTTAGGTCCGGTACCTTCAGAAAGTATCTAGACCAGTCATTTGTTACCTTTTTTGAGTCCCACACCCCTCTGAGAATTGATGAAAGCTATGGACCCCCTTCCCAGGAAATATTCCATGCATTGAATATAATATACTTTATTTATCAAGATTGGATTGTCTCATACATATATGACATACACAAAGTATTATTAAACGTTAAAGTAAAACACTCCTTTTTTATGCAAAACGTAATGGCCTCTCATTATAGTTATGAAATACAATCCTCCTGGGCAAATTAAAACAGATCATCTACTAGATAGATAGATAGATAGATAGATAGATAGATAGATAGATAGATAGATAAATAGATAGATAGATAGATAGATAGATAGATAGATAGATAGATAGATAGATAGATAGATAGATAGATAGATAGATAGATAGTGTAACAAAGGTGCGATATAGGCACCTGACCCGACACAGATAGACACGGAGGCACGTATAAAAAACACAAAGTCTTTATTTTTCTTCAGCTGTGGCACACGTCTTCTCCGTACCACACAGTCCCAAAGCACAAGCACAAATCCAAAACACACAAAACCACCACTACTCCTCAAGCTTCGTCTCCTTCCTCCCAACTCTGGCCTCTCAAGTGGTGGTGGCTGGGCCCTTTTATAGCCCACCCAGAAGCATTCCAGGTGATTGACCACCTGGTCCTGATTGCACTTCCGGGTGGGGCTGAAGATTCGTCCAGCTGGGCTGTTGGAAGCAGAAAGCCCCCCCTAGCGGCCACCCCAGGCCCCAACCAAGCTGTGGAGGACCGTCGGCCAGGGAGGCTGCCACCAAGCATCCCAGGGGAGGTATTGAACTGTCCATGGTGGCTCCCCCAGAACATAAGCAACAGGGGCGTCCCTGCCGGGCATGGGACCCGGCTGTCCATCACAATAAATAGATAGATAGATAGATAGATAGATAGATAGATAGATAGATAGATAGATAGATAGATAGATAGATAGATAGATGAAAGGCACTATATGATAGATAGATAGATAGATAGATAGATAGATAGATAGATAGATAGATAGATAGATAGATGAAAGGCACAATATAGTAGTAGATAGATAGATAGATAGATAGATAGATAGATAGATAGATAGATAGATAGATAGATAGATAGATAGATAGATAGATAGATAGATAGATACTTTATTAATCCCAAGGGGAAATTCACATACTCTAGCAGCAGCATACTGATAAAAAACAATATTAAACAGTGATAACAATGCAGGTATAACAGACAATAACTCTGTATAATGTTAACGTTTACCCCCCAGGTGGAATTGAAGAGTCGCATGGTGTGGGGTCTTCTCAGTCTGTCAGTGGAGCAAGACGGTGACAGCAGTCTGTCTCTGAAGCTGCTCCTCTGTCTGGAGATGATCCTGTTCGGTGGATGCAGTGGATTCTGCGTGATTGACAGGAGTCTGCTCAGCGCCCGTCGCTCTGCCATGGATGTCCAACTCTCCAGCTCCGTGCCTACAATAGAGCCTGCCTTCCTCACCAGTTTGTCCAGGTGTGAGGTGTCCTTCATCTTTATGCTGCCTTTCCAGCACACCACCGCATAGAAGAGGGCGCTCGCCACAACCGTCTGATAGAACATCTGCAGCATCTTATTGCAGATGTTGAAGGACGCCAGTCTTCTAATGAAGTATAGTCAGCTCTGTCCTCTCCTGCACAGAGCATCAATATTGGCAGTCCAGTCCAATTTATCATCCAGCTGCACTCCCAGATATTTATAGGTCTGCATCCTCTGCACAGTCACCTCTGATGATCACGGGGTCCATGAGGTTGCCTGGGCCTCCTAAAATCCACCACCAGCTCCTTGGTTTTGCTGGTGTTCAGTTGTAAGTGGTTTGAGTCAAACCATTTAACAAAGTCCTTGATTAGGTTCCTATACTCCTCCTCCTGCCAACTCCTGATGCAGCCCACCATAGCAGTGTCGTCAGAGAACTTTTGCACGTGGCAGGACTCCGAGTTGTATTAGAAATCTGATGTATGTTGGTTGAACAGGACCGGAGAAAGTACAGTCCACTGCGGCACTCTTGTGCTGCTGACCACAATGTCAGACCTGCAGTTCCCGAGACGCACATATTGAGGTCTGTCTATAAGATAGTCCACAATCCATGCCACCAGGTATGAATCTACTCCCATCTCTGTCAGCTTGTCCCTAAGAAGCAGAGGTTGGATGGTGTTGAAGGCACTAGAGAAGTCCAGAAACATAATTCTAACAGCACCACTGCCTCTGTCCAAGTGGGAGAGGGATCGGTGTAGCATATAGATGATGGCATCCTCTGCTCTCACCTTCTCCTGGTATGCGAACTGCAGAGGGTCGAGGGCGTGGCAGACCTGTGGCCTCAGGTGGTGAAGCAGCAGCAACTCCATGGTCTTTATCACATTTGACATCAGAGCGACAGGCAGGATGTCATTCAGCTCACTAGGATGTGATACCTTTAGGACTGTGGTGATACGAGATGTTTTCCAAAGCCTCGGGACTCTCCCCTGTTCCAGGCTCAGGTTGAAGACGCGCTGTTGAGGACTCCCCAGCTCCAACGCACAGGCCTTCAGCAGTCGTGGCGATACACCATCTGGACCCACTGCTTTGTTGGCACGAAGTCTCCTCAGCTCTCTGCTTACCTGGGCTGCTGTAATTGTAATTACCACTACTGCGTTTTCTACTACCATTACTACTACATCTTCTCTAAATCAACAGTACCAGACTGGATAATGAATATAAATATTATTTTTATCTGACCCTCATGGAACCCCTGGGGGTCCACGGACCTCAGGCTAAGAACCCCTGATCTAGACCCTGTCATTCAAGTGCGTCGGAGGACTCCCTCACAGGCTCAAGGAATGTAATAACCTGCCAAGACGAGAGGGGGCACTGTCACTAATACTGCCTTCCCTTTTTTTCCCTTACAGCGTCAAGAAGCTGCGTGGTGAGGGCAAGTAGCTCCACCCAGTGAGGGCAAGAAGCTCCGCCCCATCTGGTCCCGCCAGTATAGCAGCATAGGTGTCCCAGAAGGAGGCATCACTTTTTGGCTTTGTTTCTTCATTTTTGTTCTCGTCCTTGGACGAATAAAGGGGACGACTCAACCAGTGTCACAATGGTGTCCTCGGACTAGAAATATAACAGCAGGTCTAGTCACTTGCACAAGTTCTCAGATGATTCTGAACTTATGGGGTGTATTGATAAGGGGGCTGTAGGGTTAGGTGCAAAGAGAGTTGTCTGCAACTTAAAATCAGCAAAACCAAGAAGCTGATTATTGACTTTTACAGCACTAAAGAGCCTCTACGTCCGGTCATAATTCAGGGTGTGGATATAGAGGTGGTCCACTTCTACAAGTACTTCAGGATCTACATTATTGACAGCTTGGACTGGACTCGGAACAAAGAGGAGCTACATAAGAACGGGCAGGACAGGCTCGTTTTCCTTAGGAGACAGCATTCCTTCAATGTGGGAAGTGACATCTGTCACATCTTCTACAACTCTTCTGATGGTCAATGCAGTTTTCTACACTGTGGTGTGCTGGGCTGGTAGCATCACTTCAAGAAAGGACCACTGAATCAACAAGCTAATTCAAAGAGCAAACTCAGTTATAGGACACACTGTGGAACCCCTGGAGGTCATAGAGAAGAAGAGAATGAAGACAAGACAAAAAGTGCCATTATGAACAATGCTGCACATCCTCTCTCTGACACACAACGTTCAACCAATGAGTTATTCAACACAAGTGTGTCAGGAAATGCTACTGGGGCATTGCATCTGTATAGCGTCTCACTAGGACTGGGCCTGGGACTACTAACTCAGAAGTTTTGTTTTTTCTGTTTAATTTTCTTTATTCATTCTGTAGTCTATCTATCTATCCTTCAGTTACATAGCACCTTTCACATCTATCTATCTATCTATCGTCAGTCACACACATGCGCATGGGAGGCAACTGAAGGGCTTGAAAAGGGATAATTCCATGCCAGACCAGGGGGTGGCAGAGTGCACTGATCTTCCTCTTTTCCATCGGCAGACCCACCATGGGAAATTTCACTTTGACTCGATGAATTCACTTCTGTCCCCGCTCGATGACGTCACTTTCCACCCCCACTCGATGTCACTTCCAGCCCAAATGATGTCACTTCCAGCCCACCCCCGGTTGATGTCACTTCCGGTTCTGGCCCCGATGACATCACTTTCCCCTCCAACTTTAAAACCGCCATGTTTGCCTGTCTGTGTTATTCGATTTTGGATTGAAGTCTATGAAGACCATGCCAGTGTTGAACCAAGACCTAAGTATACGGGCAGCTGCCCCCAAACATTTTCCTGTGTTGTCTGAATACTATCACACTATCTTTCTGTCCTTCAGTTATATAGCACCTTTCACATCTATCTATCTATCTATCTATCTATCTATCTATCTATCTATCTATCTATCTATCTATCTATCTATCTATCTATCTATCTATCTATCTATCTATCTATCTATCTATCTATCTATCTATCTATCTTTATGCTTTTAGACAAAATTCTGCCTCTCTACATCTACAGTAGAAAGCTAAGGGCTTGTAGGTGGCTTTGTGTAGGGCAACAAATAAAGTGTCAACTGTTCTTCTGAGTAATGAGAAAGACTGAGCAAAGACAAAAAGCAGATGAGAAGGAAGAGGAGAGGAAAGCAACACACCCCATGTCTTGAGGACTGACCTCTGATGAAGATAAAAGAAAAAAGAAGAGGGGTAGATGGAGAACCTGGACCTTAGTGCCTGAAATGTTCAGAGTTGAGAGTCATCAAAGATGTCCCCCAGAGTGTTAATACCTAAGAGAGACCAATGCGAAAAAGAAATGTGTTGTCCATCAATACGTGAACTTCTCTTCTAGTGGCCTTGTTCGTAAGGAATAGAACCTGCTCTGCCTATTCTTTTCTAGTTCCTCTGTGTTTTCCGAGGCCAGTCCAACCTGTCTTTGATGTGGACTCCCAAGTACTCCCTGAACGGTGTGGTTTTCTGTTTGGCAATATGATCTGCCATCCTCCATTTACTTGCCATGAATCTCCATATTGAAGAATATCACTCTGTCCTCCAGTGACTTCAGTCATCAGCATACTCAGTTTAATTTTGCCCATTGCTTTTATCTTTCCCCACATACATGTTTTGCTCTGGGGTGATCCACAGACTCCCCCCCAATCCCCCTCCACTTTGGTCACTTCTCCTCTATAAATGTCCCCAGAACTTTCCTCCACATGTTTTGGAGCTGTCCCACTGTCACTTGCGATTCCCTTGCTGTTCTGAATGCCTCTTCTTTGATGCCATCTGCCCAGATTCCTCTCTCCCACCTCATATTTTCCTTCCTCTGGACCTTTCCACGCTCTTCCTCAGTCTATCCCAGCAGAGGTTGTTCTCTCCTTATTCCATGACTGTCAAACTGGCCTCTCGTTGGAAAGCTCCTCTGTCCTGTCTCTGATTCTTGGAGATCTTCTTTCTATCACTTAACTCTTCTTGAACTCTCGGCACTGAGGGACTAAAGGAGCCTCTCCTTCCAACATCAGAGAGGGGACTTTCAGTCATCAAGCTTGCGGGACAAAAGCTACGTCATGACTGGCAGGAAGACGTCCTCTTTGCTGCCTTTCTTTTTCAGTCTGCTGCCCTTTCATGTTAGGCATGCAGACTCGACTTTAGTCACTTCTCCATTTTTTGTTGATTTTCTTTCTAGAAGGGTCTTTTGCCAGTGTTGGGGGGTATCTCATTACCTCATAATTTCATACATACTGTTTCTTTCTCTGTTTTACTTACTCTTTTCAATAAAAAAAGATTTACAAAAAAGAAAAATGGATAAAGTCAAAGACTTTGTGACTAAAGACAAATGGCTGCCCAACCCCTTTCCTGGCACTCACTGCACTAGGCTGGTGTCTCTGATTAAATTCCAATGCCGGGTCATGGCTGACGACCGTGTCTCCTGAAAGTGAATAACGTTTGAAAGGATTTGTGATGAAGTTCCAAAGTGCTAGCCTGCTGCTCGATGCTAAGATGCCCTCGATTGTGCTTCTCTTTCAGGTTCCTGATGCATGCCTGCCACGTGTAATGAGTACAATGGGCATCACTCGCGGTACAATCGGTGCTAAATTAGCCTTAAACCTCCTGCTGGAAAGTCCCTGCCACTCTATTCTCGACTTTCTGGGAAGCGTCTCCTTAATCTCATATTGTTAGACTTGTCTGCTGCAAAGGATCAACGGATCGTCCAGCTTCTGTACTTTAAATTCACTGTCCTTGGCACGACTTTTGATTAAGGGGTCGTGTTCCGGTGCCCAGGTCGTTTTTTGTGTTGACTTTAATCTGCAACCAGCACTTCAAGCAGGTCCTCCAACTTACAGGGGGAACTTGGGGGGTGGCAGGACTGGGACTCCATCCATCATAACAAAAACCATACCCTGTCCCAGTGTGGTGCTGGGGTGTCACCCGCTGCACTTGGGTGTGGTTTGTTTTGTGGTGGGTGTGGCAACGCTCCGTCAGTGCATGCCCCCAGCCTCTCTCTCTCTCTCGGCTAATTGCCCCTCAAGATTATCGTTGCTCATTGAGTCACACATAGAGTGCATGTGAGACAGCTAAAGGGCTCAAGAGAAGATAATTCCCAGTCAGACCAAGTGGTGAGTGCACTGTGTGACGCTAGTACAGGATAATACAGACAGATAAACACTGTACAACCATTTTTTTGAAAAATCTTGCTTCCTGAAAAGTTTTTGCTGATTGTGACAGGTACCCACCGGGTATGCACAAATATAGTTTATAGTTGGTTTTACTGCATCACGTAGGAACTCTGAGAATTAGACATTTATATGTTTACTGACAATAACGTATTTAGTCATGTTTATGTTTCGCATAAGCTGTTAAATTCAACAGAATTAAAAGTGTTTTGCTCCTGATTTTCTTTAGTATTCAATGTCTGGTGCATCACGTTGCAGTGTCCAACAGTAGTCAGCAAGCATTGATGGATTCCAGTTGCCCTGGTATCGTCTCTCCATTGTAGCAATGTCCTGGTGAAACCTTTCACCGTGTTCGTCACTGACAGGACCGAGATTGGCGGGGAAGAAGTCCAAGTGTGAGTGGAGGAAATGAATCTTGAGTGACATGTTGTACTTCGGGTGGCACGGCGGCACAGTGGCACTGCTGCCTCACAGTTAGGAGACCCGGGTTTGCTTCCTGGGTCCTCCCTGTGTGGAGTTTGCATGTTCTCCCCGTTTCCTCCCATGGCCCAAAGATATGCAGGTTAGGTGCACTGACGATCCAAAATTGTCCCTAGTGTGTTCTTGGTGTGTGTGTGTCCTGCGGTGGGCTGGCGCCCTGCCTGGGGTTTGTTTACTGCCTTGTGCCCGGTGTTGGCTGGGATTGGCTCCAGCAGACCCCCCATGACCCTGTCGTTAGGATATATCGGGTTGGATAATGGATGGATGGATGGATGTTGCACTTCATTGTCTTGTATACTTTGAGAAGTTTGTCTACTAGCTGAATGGAGTTTAGGGCTCTGAAATTGCCCAGAAAATTGCCAACAACATCTTTGATGGCTTTCCAGGCATTTTTTCCGGCCCAACTAACAGACCTTCAAACCACTTGTCACTCATAACATGCCTGATCTGGGGGCCAACAAAAATGCCCTCTTTGATCTTGGCGTCAGTTATTCTTGGGAACATCTGTCTTAAATAATGAAAACCTTCTCCTTCCTTGTTCAGTGCTTTCACAAAATTCTTCATAAGTCCCAGTTTTATGTGACGAGGAGGCAAAAATATCAAGCGATTCATGTGCCACATTTTTCTGTCCTGGAACTAACGTTTTACGGAGTGGCCAGTTCTGTCGAGAATAGTGCGACTCTTTGGCCCGGCTGTCCCATTCACAGATGAAACAACAGTACTTTGTGTAGCCGAGCTGCAGTCCTAGTAACAGAGCAACGACTTGAAGATCTCCACAGATATTCCAGTTGTACCTGCTATACTGGACGGGCTTCAGCAGCAGTTCCATATTCTCACACGTTTGTTTCATGTGTGGTGCATAGACAACAGGTACTGAAGGATAAACGTAGCCATTGTGTAACAGAGCAGCTTTCAGGCTTAATATTGATTAATCAATGAAGAGACCAGGTTGCACAACCCAAGGCCGAGAACAACAGAAAAGGAGACTGTTGACTTGTGCAAAAAATGTGGTTATATCACGATGTCGGGCTTGAAACACAGAAATGTTCGTACCTGGTGACAGCAAACACCATTCCTGCAGTCTTGAACCCGGCAGCTCGGCTTTTGCTTTTGACAGACCTAAATCCCTGACCAAATCGTTCAATTTGGACTGTGTTATCAGATGTGGATCGCCTGATGAGCACGGTTCAAAACTGTATTGCAGTTTCTTCATCTGATTCGTCTAAGGTCCAATCCTCTGGTGGTTTCGGAATTGGAAGACTGTCGTCATGTGGCACGGGTCTGATTGCTGAAGGCAGATTAGGATATTCAATTGACTTCTCGTTTTTGGCAGAGAAACCAGACACATTAGTCAAACAGAAGTAAGTCTGTCACATGGTCTTTCTGTTCTCGCCATATCATCGGAACAGCAAACAGCGTCGTCTTTCGAGTGCGTCTGAGCCAGGCCCTCAGACTGACAGCACATGTCACACAGCAAATGTGAGGAGCCCATTCCTTGTCTTGATCACCAATTTTGCAGCCAAAATACAGATGATAAGCGCAGCCATCCAACGTCTCGGAGGCGCAAGTGTATACTCACCACAGATATAGCAGAATGTATTGTGGCTGTTACGACACTGACGAAACATATCGCCCAACACCAAAACGTCTGTAGCATCAAGATTACTTACTGATATATTGTTACAGATACTATACTTTACGATACTGATACTCTACACACACTGACTATCTATATAAACCAAACGAGCAGGATCAGTGTATGCAATCCACCCTTATAGCAGGCTGAGACAACGTCAAGCTCGTTCAGACCGGTTCAGGATGTCAACTTCCACAGAACAACTTCCAGCCTGGCCTGATACCATGCCTGGACCATAGACATATATAGGTAGACGCCGCATTCACTGTGTTTCCCAGTCGACGCGATACGTCAGCGCATCCGCCACATTGCGAGAGGCAAAAGTGCCATTTGAACTAATACAGGTAGACATGGAAACCGGGTTTTCTGATGAAAAAACAGTAACGTTGAAGACAGTATCGTTTACATACAACAGAGTTTGGTGAATCGTTTACATGCAATTATTTATATCCTTTTATACACTAATAATGGCAATTATTAAATAATAATTATTATTATTATTTTGAATAATTCCTCCCATATAAGTAACATTTCTCAGGTTGCCTTCTTCCATCTCTGAAACATTTCTAGACGTCATCCTGTTCTTATGCACCACAGTACTGAAGTATCGGTTAATGCCCGCGTCACCTCACGTATAGATTACTGTAACGCTATTCTATCTGCCATCCCACAAAAACGTATCCATCGCTTAGTTACAACTTCTTCAAAATTCTGCTGCCAGGATAATAGCCTGCTGTTCTAAATCCACTGAACACATCACACCGATTGTCTCTCAACTTCACTGGCTCCCTGTTCGCTACTGAAAACAATCCACAATCCCGCTCTGCACATTTAAAGCTCTCCACACCTCACTGATCTCCTCCAGACCGGCACTCCTCTCGCTCACTCAGATCCTGTACTTTGAGAGTATTCAGCCTGGCAATGTGGCGCAGCCTTAGTTTGTGGACGACAGACACAGCTAAAGACATGAGCATGAAGTGATGGCTGTCACTTTCAAACTGTGTTTCCTCCTTCATCTGAACCAATCTCAGCCCGAACAAACTGACTGATCAGCGATACACTGACCACTCACCCTCATGTCCACTGGCAGATAACACGCTCAGCTACTGTGACCACCTTGACTGGACCCTCAGAAGGACTCATCAGACCTCCTTTGTTTCTTAATGTCAGCGAGTGGTAGCTTTGATCACATGATGCCGTCACAGCGTCTGTTACCAAACTAGCACGGCACACGTCACAGGACAGCTTTCTCAAAATCCCGTCTAAGGGCTACCTGACCTCCCACTGCTTATTGAGGTGGGAAACCTTCAGAGTTTGAGAAATGTTAACGGCTAACAACAATCTACATAGTGACTAAATACGTTTAGCCAAGACGTTTGTTTGGAGGCTCACTTGAGCGCATAAATGCATAGCTTTACTAGTTTAGCCTGGCGTAGCTAAAGTTAAGATTATAAAATGGGATTTTCTAATGTCCAAATATAACCAAAGCAATTGTTAAGCCTTACCTATGAAATGTAATCCCCCGGGATCTGGTTTGGAGCGTACAGCGGTTTGTACAATCCCGAGCAGCACATTATTCATTACTTCACTCCAAATGCAGTGCCACTCGCAATATGGCGACGACGTTGACGTACGATGCTGCTGGTCTAGTAATTCTCTGTCTATGGACTGCACAAACTGTTGTTGGTAAGTCACTTACGGGAGCGAAAATGTTTGGATACAAATATAAGAAAAAATCTGAAACAGTACATGATGGGTAAATGTTGATGTGATATTCGTGATCAGCACCCAAAAATCTATAAGAAACACCCAACAGTGTTCAAGAAAAAAAAAAACTTTGTTGTGCTGTGTAATGGGGCAAGATTCTCAAGAAGTTTTAGGTATGATCCGCAATGAGCAATATGCCAGCGAGTTTACAACAGGAAAACAAAATTACTTTAACAAGGTTTTTGAATTTACCATCAGGTTGTTTCTTTTGTGCTTTTTGGTTGTTCCGCCGATTGTTTCAAGTGCAAGCCTCGCGCGTAACATTCCACTTTTACCGACCGGTGTTTTAAAGGTGGCACCAAAGCTAAACGCAGTCACGGGTGCCTGGGATGTTGTAGGACTGTCTTGGTTGACACGTCTCTGCAACATCGCATGGACATCGGGGACAGTGCCTCTGGTTTGGCGGACTGGGGAGGTGGTCCTGCTCTTTAAGAAGGGGGATCGGAGGGTGTGTTCCAACTACAGAGGGATCACATTCCTCAGCCTCCCTGGAAAAGTCTATTCAGGGGTTACTGGAGAGGGGTTCTGGAGTGGAGGGTCCATCGGATAGTCGAACCTTGGATTCAGGAGGAACAGTGTTTCCATCTTGGTCGTGGAACAGTGGACCAGCTCTACACCCTTAGCAGAGTCCTGGAGGGTGCATGGGAGTTTGCCCAACCAGTCTACATGTGTTTTGTGGACTTGGAAAAGGCGTTCGACCGTGTCCCTCGGGGAATCCTGTGGGGGGTGCTCTGGGAGTATGGGGTACCGGACCCCCTGATAAGAGCTGTTCAGTCTCTGTACAACTGGTGTCAGAGCTTGGTCCGCATTGCCGGCAGTAAGTCGAGCCCGTTTCCAGTGAGAGCTGAACTCCCCCAGGGCTGCCCTTTGTCACCGATTCTGTTCATAACTTTTATGGACAGAATTTCTAGGCGCAGCCAGGGTGTTGAGGGTGTCCGGTTTGGTGGACTCAGGATTGGGTCACTGCTTTTTGCAGATGATGTTGTCCTGTTTGCTTCATCAGGCCGCGATCTTCAGCTCTCTCTGGATTGGTTCGAAGCTGAGTGTGAAGCGGCTGGGATGGGAATCAGCACCTCCAAATCCAAGACCATGGTCCTCAGCCGAAAAAGGGTGGAGTGCCCTCTCAGGGTTGGGGGAGAGATCCTGCCCCAAGTGGAGGAGTTCAAGTATCTCGGGTTCTTGTTCACAAGTGAGGAAAGAATGGAGCGTGAGATCGACAGGCGGATCGGACTCTTCAACGGTCTGTCGTGGTGAAAAAAGAGCTGAGCCGTAAGGCAAACTTCTCAATTTACCAGTCGATCTACGCTCCTACCCTCACCTATGTTCATGAGCTATGGGTAGTGACCGAAAGAACGAGATCGCGAATACAAGCGGCTGAAATGAGTTTCCTCCGCAGGGTGCCTGGGCTTTCCCTTAAAGATAGGGTGAGAAGCTCAGTCATCTGGGAGGGGCTCAGAGTAGAGCCGCTGCTCCTCCGCATCGAGAGGAGTCAGATGAGGTGGCTCGGGCATCTGATCAGGATGCCTCCTGGACACCTCCCTGGTGAGGTGTTCCGGGCACGTCCAACCGGGAGGAGGCCCCGGGGAAGACCCAGGACACGCTGGAGGGACTATGTCTCCTGGCTGGCCTGGGAACGCCTTAGGATTCCCCCGGAAGAGCTGGAAGAAGTGGCCGGGGAGAGGGAAGTCTGGTTGGATTAGTAGTGTACGTATACCGTAATGTTTCCGTTTGGATCTTAGTAACCTCGAGGTTAGGTATAAATGTTTTTGATGTTTAGTGTTTTATTATGTGTATTTTGTTTTCGGATATTTTGATTTTTACTTAAAGTGTATGATTTTCCTGGCAGGCCTGAATGGCATCTCCTTCGGTGTTTTGGAAAGTCGACCCTGGGAATGGAGAAGTCATTATAAGTATAGCACTGTAAAAAATGTCAGTAAATTTAACAGTAAAAATACTGTAAATGATGAAAGTAAAATACCTTTTCTGAAAAAAAGGAAAGTTACCTTATGTTCTACTGAAAATTACTCGTATATCTTAAACAATACTTTTCATTACATTTTACAGCCAAGTTCTGTAAAATCGATATTTTTCTCCAAAATTTTGTTTACTGATGCATTACAATTACACTGAGAAAATCTGTTAATTTTACAGTATAAAACTGTTAAATAGCGAAGGTAAACAACTGTAAAATGTAAAACGGTAAAGCGCTGTTTCAGTAACAGTGAAGTTACGATATTTGCATAACGACACGCCCCCTTTACTATATTGTTCCTAGTGAACCGCATACCTTTGAATAGTAGGAGAGAAAAACTTAAACAAAGTTAGCAGTGCTGAAGGTTTTTTGAGGTTATGGAAGCTGATTTATGGTGGGTTGTATTTGATAAGCTGGCACACCTTTAGGGCACCAAAACACCACAAAAGCAAACTTTGCTTCCCCGCCAGACAACGTGCCATAACTACCTTAAACACTGAATTGTTATCAATGTGTGTAATTAAATGGTACATGTTTGCTATTGGTTGTTGTTACTTTACTAATACAAACAATGTATTGGTGTTTGACCCTGACAATACTTTCTAATGGTTTATTGATCGGCATATTTATTATATTGCATGGGTTTCTGGTTATGACTAAACATTCTCTTCTGTTGGACTGTGTTGTAAAGAAAAAACAGTTATTTACTACAAAATTATACCTTAGACCTAAGAATATTGTAACCTTATTTATTGCGGAAAAATTCTGGCAACCCAGCTGCCAGTACTTTACCGTAAATTTAACATTATTTTTTTTTTTACAGTGTACAGTTGTGGCTGCAAGAGGGGGAACAATTGTTCGGAGAGAATTGAGAAGGGTTAGGTAGTGCGAGGCACGCCAGACTAAGAGGTGCCTGGTGGCTGAGCTGCTGGTTGATGTAACGGAGAGGGTTAGGCTCCTGAGATTTTTTTTTTTTTTGAGTTGAGTTGTATTTTTGATCTGGACCCAAACAGAGGTCAGTTTTGTTTTATTTTAAGACTGCTGATGCCCTTACATGGACTAGAATTGACTATCCATCCATCCATTATCCAACCCGCTGAATCCGAACACAGGGTCACGGGGGCATGCTGGAGCCAATCCTAGCCAACACAGGGCACAAGGCAGGAACCAAACCTGGGCAGGGTGCCATCCCACCGCAGGACACACCCACACACCAAGGCCAATTTAGAATCGCCAATCCACCTAACCGGCATGTCTTTGGACTGTGGGAGGAAACCGGAGCACCCGGAGGAAACCCACGCAGACACGGGGAGAACATGCAAACTCCACGCCACCGTGCCGCCCAGAATTGACTATATATATATATATATATTTTTTTTATTAGGATAGGGTGGCATGGTGGCGCAGTGGTAGCGCTGCTGCCTTGCAGTTAGGAGACCCATCTGGGGTTGCTTCCCGGGTCCTCCCTGCGTGGAGTTTCCATGTTCTCCCCATGTCTGCATGAGTTTCCTCCCACAGTCCAAAGACATGCAGGTCAGGTGCATTGGTGATCCTAAATTGTCCTGTGTGTGTGCCCTGCGGTGGGCTGGCGCCCTACCCGGGGTTTGTTTCCTGCCTTGCGCCCTGTGTTGGCTGGGATTGGCTCCAGCAGACCCCCATGACCCTGTAGTTAGGATATAGTGGGTTGGACAATAGGATTAGAGCCTCTGTGTTTTGCAATTTTTATTTTTCATCTTTCCTTTTTTTTCATAATTAGATTTATTTTGTCACAGGATTATTTATACATTTTTTGCATCCTTTTACATCAGCAATTTTTTTTTTTTTTTGTTTTTTTCTTCTCTATCATGGACTAATAAAATTACCTTTTTTTTTGAACATCTGCCTCTCTTGTGCCTCTCTAATTACCCCCTCAGTCCTGGTCGGTCCCAAACTACTAGCAGGCCATCTGCTTTAGTCGACGGCCTGTGACACACTGATCTCCCCGCAGACCAAATTTGGGAAATTCCGCCTGGATCCCATGATGTCACTTCCGGTGCCACCCCAGAAGACGTCACTTCCAGAGCAGCAGAGGAGCCCACCTCCTAAAGACATAATTTCCACATCCCAAGAAGTCGCAGCCTGAAGACCTCATCTGCAGTTCCAGTCCTCTTCCTGGTTCTCCACTATATATCCGCCATTGTTTCCTAGCCTGTTCCATTCTTTTGTGGACTCTTGTCTGTAAAGACCATTGCACCAAACTTTTTTTTTCCACCAGCAGCCAATCCTCAGTTATACGAGAGGCTGCCCTCAAACCTCTTTATCGTGTTCAAGGCTTGATTAATTATTACCACAATTGTAATGGATGACATGCAGGAACTGTCGTCCCAGTTGGGACTGAACAGGGATCCTTACCCAGTCGGGAGTCCAGTATAACTTTTATTCTATTTATTCAGGACATTTTCTTCCCCATTATGCTAGGTGGCAGCCTCCCTGGTTTAAGATTCCCACACAGTCACCTGCAGGGCATTCTGGGACATGTAGTCCCATGGGGCAACCAACTCCACAGAAGCCTGTGATGGGCTGGGGTTTGAACCCAGGAAGGTGGAGCGGTGAGGTGGAAGCACTAACTCCTGTGCCAATGTGATGCCCTTTAGGTTCCTTGGGGGCCACTAAAGAGAGCTGAAGGGATGCACAATCCCTAGTTTTTGGAACCTGTGCTGTCTCATTTTTGTCCTGAATTGTTTCTTGGTCGGGGTCCGCATTGTCTGCTGCCTGCCTGTTACGTGAGGACTGTATGTGGATTTATGGCCATCCTGTGAAGAATGGAACGCTCCTGAACCCATCCACCCGGATCCACGCGGATCTCTGGATTATTTACCTTCATCTTTACATTACATCTGTTGCCGTTTCTTCATGGACTTTACTGTGTGTGTTTTTTGCTTCTGGGTTTGTTGTATGGGCGGCACAGTGGCGCAGTGGTAGCGCTGCTGCCTTGCAGTTAGGGGAACCGGGTTCGCTTCCCGGGTCATCCCTGCGTGGAGTTTGCATGTTCTCCCCGTGTCTGCGTGGGTTTCCTCCCACAGTCCAAAGACATGCAGGTTAGGTGGATTGCCGATTCTAAATTGGCCCTAGTGTGTGCTTGGTGTGTTTGTGTGTGTCCTGTGGTGGATTGGCACCCTGCCTGGGATTGGTTCCTGCCCTGTGTTGGCTGGGATTGGCTCCAGCAGCCCCCGTGACCCTATTCGGATTCAGCGGGTTGGACAATGGCTGGCTGGCTGGTTTGTTGTATTTAATGTATAATCGCCGTAAGGGGAACTGGGGTGGGATCATATTTTTCATTTATTATTGTTAATACATTCATTATTTGCTGTTTTATTTCTGGTGGCTTTTTGTCTCTGTTTTTGAGTGTGTGAGGGTCGGGCCAAGGCTGGGCGCGTACCTGGAATCTCCACTAAAAAAATAAATAAATCATCATCCCTTCGACCAGTGTGTTTCTTTGTGCCGGTCTCAAGGCCAGATAAATGGGAAGGGTTATGTCGGGAAGGGCATCCGGTGTAAAATTTTGCCAAATCCATATGCGGACAGATAATTCGCTGAGGCAACCCCTAACGGGAGGAGGCGAAAAAGGAAGAAGAAGAATCGTCCCATCGACAGTGTGAATCTTAGCAGCACCAGACCACTACAAGAATGTTAAATGTGCCCACGCAGCCCTCGGCCGCAGCTGAATGTGATGCCATGTGTACCTTTCCCAAATTGTTATTCGTTGTAATTGGTTTTCATGGATTGATGGCTTAATTGAACTGTGATGGCTGGAGCTCGGTCACCCAGGCTGAGATAAGACTCCGATGACAATGGAGGATTAATAAGGGACACCTCTACCTGGGCTGTTCCTCCATCTTTTTCTTCTATTTTGCTCGTCCTTTTCCATTGAAGTTACAGTAAATGTTTCCGCATTTTCCAACATTTTCTTATTTTTCAGCTTTTTTTTTTTTTTGAGCTGTCATTCTGTTCTTCACTTCATCACATTTCTGTTACATTTCAGAACTTGTTTTTTTTTAGTCTTTCACTAATGGCACAGTGGCAGAAGGTGTTGATTTTTTTTGTCTTTTATGCATTTCCAGTTTTGCAGTCTGTTTCATATTTTACATTTCCATTTTCAAGGAATATTGGAATGCAAGTCTGGAAGAGGGCTTTTTTTTTTAGTTGTAGATTTCAAATTTGAGTTCAGTATATATGAGTGGCTGCTTTGCCCGGTGTGTTTAAAGCTGACAGGATTCTGCTGTTTTTGTCCTAAGACGAGCGCCATGGGAGCATCTTCATGGCTCAAAGCAGGTAAGCACCACGCCTTTGGGGAAAAGGAAAGCACGGATGGTCGCTCTTTTTACCTGCAGAAGGGAGGATGGTTCCAGCAAGGCCGCGTAATGTCACCTCTGGTGCCACGGTGGATGTCCTGTCAGTTCCGCCAGACGTCGATGTTCACGTATGGTCCAATAACTGATAGTGACAGATTGTGTACCTCAGAAGTAACTTAATCGTTGTTACTTTGTTACTCCAGGACCCCGATGGGCTTTACCCAGTGTGCTCTACTTAAGCATAACTAAACAGGGCTACATACCGAGACCCCAAACGTCACATGGCATTACTCTTTCTTTCACTCTTGTAGTGTGTGTGTGTGTGTGTGCTAAGGAGAATGTGGATGAGATGTTAGGACAGCTTAGCTATTATGGGCCTGATGGACTGGGTGGTCTCCTCTTGTTTGTCACATTTTGCACGTGCTTATGTATGTTCTTATGATGCAAACTTTGTTTTAAATTTTTACCCACTTTTTCTTGTCCTGTGGAGATATCGTTTTGGTGACATTTAAGGTCAATGGTTGGGATGTTGCTGCCTCGCAGTTAGGAGGCCCGGGTTCGCTTCCCGGGTCCTCCCTGCGTGGAGTTTGCATGTTCTCCCCGTGTCTGCGTGGGTTTCCTCTGGGCACTCTGGTTTCCTCCCACAGTCCAAAGACATGCAGGTTAGGTGGATTGGCGATTCTAAATTGGCCCTAGTGTGTGCTTGGTGTGTGGGTGTGTTTGTGTGTGTCCTGCGGTGGGTTGGCACCCTGCCCAGGATTGGTTCCTGCCTTGTGCCCTGTGTTGGCTGGGATTGGCTCAAGCAGACCCCCGTGACCCTGTATTCGGATTCAGCGGGTTAGAAAATGGATGGATGGATGGTTGGGATGTTTTTTTTGTTTTTTTTTGACTTAGGAAGTGTTTGAAGGTTGTCACGCATGTGCAAGTAGGAGGACATTTTATGGACCAAGAGAAGGTAATTCCATACCAGGCCCTGTGCACTAATCCTTCTCCTGTTCTCTCCGCAGACCAGCCAAGGGAAAACCCGTCTGACTCAACATTGATGATGTCACTTCCGGTTCCGGCGCATCGACTGACATCGGAAGAAGGTCATTTCTGGTTCCCCTACGTTCCTACAAACCCTCATCAGTTCATGTCTGGACTCCAACAGAGACACTTCTGTCAAAAACCAAACCCATTGCAGCCAGGGATAATAAACGGGTGGCTGCCCCAAACCTTTTTAAGTGTGTCGAGTCTGATCTTTTCACAAGGTGTTATTTCTGAAAACAACATCTTCTTTGCTTTTATTATGGGCGCCGTCTTCTTGCAGTTTGTGATTCAGAATTCTCGGGCTGTTGCCAGGCAGGATGACTGTGAATGGTGACATCATTGCTGAAGATCAGCATCAAACACTTCTTGGTTGTCCATGTTTGTGGATTTGTCAAAACTTGGGCTTAACGAGTGCTTCTATCAGGTGCCTGGTTATGAATGACCTTTCTTTTCTGAATTCGATTTGGCCCCATTTCTTCATCTTTACTGGTTCTTGACTCTCTCGTTCACTTCCTGAACTTGCTCGTTAGATCCCCAGTTTCCTGACATTATGATGGACATTTTTTTTAATTGCGGTGGGTTGGCACCCTGCCCGGGATTGGTTCCTGCCTTGTGCCCTGTGTTGGCTGGGATTGGCTCCAGCAGACCCCCGTGACCCTATTCGGATTCAGCGGGTTAGGAAATGGATGGATGGATGGATGTATTTGACTTTGCAAATTACATGACTTTGTTGTTGTTGTTGTTGTTTTTTACCTCAGGAATTCTGTATCTGATGTTTGTTCTTGGTAAGAACGATACAATTTTTTATTGTTTTTTTGAAATTCTATTTTGTTTTATTATGGGCACCGCCATTCTCTGTTATTTACTGTCATGGTTTCCTTAGGAATTTTACCCCAAAGGCATTGGGAGATGCGCCGCTCGTGCTGTCACCAGAGCAACCATAAAAATGTCAGCACAGTTCATTTCTTTACTATTCTGACATCTGGATATGGAGAGTTTTCAGTGTATTATGTGGCCGGGTGCAGTGATGACAGCTCAGGGCTATAGGAAGAAATTTTGGTGGCGTTAACTGAATCGTCCCTTTTATTGGTCCAAAGGCACAAAACAAAAAGAAAGAACTAAAAAAAAATACGGGGATTCAACAACAAGAGGATTGTTAGGAGAGCTTACATCTGCATTAGCGGAGCTCCGTCTCGCGGGTTGCTCTGTCCAAAAGCGACGTCTCCTCCCGAGATGCCTGAGATATTAAGGAGGCGGGACCGGAAGAGGTGGAGCTAAATGCCTTCACCGGGTAGGTTCTCGGCACTGTGGGGACAGAAGGAGAAGACGGTGTTAGTGGCAGCGCCCCCTCTCGTCTCTGCAGGTTATTATATACCTCAAATGAGCCTGCGAGGAGGTCCTCTGACGCACATGCATGACAGTACTTAGCCATTGATTTTTGGGATTTGCTGAAAGATCTTTTTGAGTTCCAGGTTACAAAGTTGACATGTTTTCCTAGCGCGTCTCATTTCTCGCTCCTTATCATTAAGAAGCCCCTCTCTACGTTTGAACACAGAACTGCACCAATCACATTGTAAATTGAGAAGTGTTGTGTTGTGACTCCATGAAGAACAACCAGTGACAACCATTGCTTTATTTTGGCTACGATTCCACTCTTCATCCCCAGTGCGGTCATTACAATGTTATGGTGTAGTCAGGGTCTCATCCCTACTTCTAGAATCCTTTCTTTTTTATTATTTAATATTATTGTGTTCATAAGAATGACTTCTGAATGTCTTGAAATCCCTTCATTACTTTTTGTCTGGTGCCTCCTGACTCATCGATACGAGAAAACAGATGACGTACCGTTCAACTCATCTTGATGTCTAGTTATGCAGGATGCCAAGACCTGAAAGCTGCTGGAATGAAGCTGCTGAGATGGCGACGGACTGAACAAAATGGAGAAGTTGTGTTGCCCTATGCCATTGGCAAGTAAACAAGACCTCAAAAAATAATTTTTAGATCATATTTCTTGCAGGAAATGACACCCTTATGATAAAGAGTAAACCAAAAGGTGCCTTCAGCAAAAGTGCTCAGAATGATTTCAAGTTGTATATGCCATATCTCCGGACCCCCTAATGGGATACGAGGTGTGGGATACGCCCGGACACCACCAGACTGAGACCACATCTTTATAAAATGCACACGTTTATTTTCTCCAAACACAGTCCCGCACAGCACACTGTGTTCCCAGCACCAATCACCCCTAATACGGCCTTTCTCTCACTGTCCGTGGGCCTCCTTTACCTCTCTCCATGGGAGCTTCGTCCTGCTCCCACTCCTGACTCTAGCTCCCCAATTATAGGAAGGCGGCCCCCTGGTGTGGCGGAAGTGCTGCTCTTGCACCTGGAAGCACTCCGGGCATCCCTGGAAGGCTCTTCCTCCATCTTCCCAGGTGTGGCGGAAGTGAATGTTTCCCGGGCTCTCTGAGGCTCGGGGCGCCCCCTGTTGGTGGCCATGGGTCCCAATGGGCTTGAGCCTCCTTGAACCTCTCCCGTGGTCCTCACCAGATCCAGAGCGGTTGCCCCCTCATGGCCAGGAAGACGTATATGCCACCTCCCGGTCCTTCCAGGCATCCCGGCTGGGTCTGTCCCCCAGCCTCATGTGACAGAGGGGTCAACGTTACTCCTTTTTACAAAACTTTTGAAGAATGGGGATCAGTAATATAACCGTGAGGACTGTTGTTTTGTGCTATTTTGAGGTATATGATCAGATTTTCAATATTTGATTCTTTACCGGTGGTCCTAGCCCTCTAAGAGCCACACTCAGAAGGGTAAAAATGACAAACATAGGCATGTGGGATAACATTTCAAGATTAGTGGTTACGAATATATGGTTATTTTTAATGTTTGATCCTTTACTGGCATCTACTCTTTTGTGGACCTCCATCAGAGGATGAAAAATAACAAATTTCTATTACAATCAGGAAATTTTACTGACTTTAAACATTTCAATTGAAGCACACATTTCAAATATCTGATGCAACTATTCTAGTTAATTATGATTTTTTGTGGATTGTAGTGGGTGCCCTGCGACTCACTCCTAGGGAGGCGGGGCCTCCAGACACCACAGCCCCCTTGTCTTATATAAGCTGGGGTGTAACACAGGACTAGGCCGGTGGTGTTGGGATTTATTTCTGTTCATAACTTTGGCTTTGTTACCATTTAAGATTCCTGGATTGCGGGACTTGTTTTTGTTTGATTGAGTTTCGCTTTTAGACATATCCAAAGTGAAACTTGTTTTGGGGAAATTTCTCACAAACATTGGGAAGTCTTTCTTTACACAGAGAGCCACAGACACATGAAATAAGTGACCAAGTAGTGTGGTGGGCAGTAGGAATTTAGGGAGCCTCAAAACTCGACTTGATGTTATTTTGGAAGAGTTAAGTGGACGGGACTGGCCAGCTTTGATGGGCTGAATGGCCTGTTCTCGTCCAGATTGTTCTAATGTTCTAATATGCTTTCTGTTTTGTTATTATTTTGTATTTTGTTCTTGAGGTTCTGTTAATAAAGATTACAAATATAAAAGAAGATTTTGTTATTTTGGACCAGGGGCTTACACTCCCCACATTCCCCTCCCCCCCCTTCCTTTTGGTATATTTTTCTCAATTTGGCCCATTATGGCCATCAGCCTTCTTCTTGAATTTAGGACCAGGATGACTATTATTGTCTATGTCACGCCTTAAGCCTTCCAGCCTAGAGTTTTGACGAGTGGGTGACTTGCAAGCTCTGTGGAGCAAATCCAGTAGCTCAAAAGACCTGAACAGGCAGTCATACCCCAAATATTGCGTGTCCAAATGCGAGAACACAGCTAGAGGTATGCTGCCACCCAGAGAACTGGAAGAACATATGGCCCTGAAAGTCAGCCTCCTCGGGTCTATCCAAGTGTTCTGACTTTCTAACCATGGAAGGTGCAGCCAACTATCCTAAGCAGAGTGCTAACTCCGTGACTCCTGGTTTGGTCACTTTGCAGAGCTTTTGTGTTATCCTCTCACCGCCAGTAGTTTGGACCCGTGTTAAAATGCTGGCCTGGAAACTGACCAGGCCTATAGGAGAATGCAGTAGTTTGGGCCTACAAGGAATGAAGTGAATTAGTCCAGTGGATTGAGATGGTGACTTTAAAATGTGTTCATCAAGAACACGGGGACACAGTTGGAAACTTAAGGGTAAATTTCACATTAGGAAGTGTTTCTATGGACAGAGAACCGCAGATACGTGGAATAAGCCAGCTTTGTTGGATTGAATGGCCTGCTCTCATTTAAATCTTTCTAATTCTCTAATAAATTCAGAAAGTTGTCAGAAGCCATTAAGATGGCTAACAGAATGGCAGGTTATATAGCGCCTTGATGTGTGGCGTACAAGTCATAGGAGGTTCTGCTCAGGCTTTATAACACAGTGGTGAGGCCTCATCTGGAGTCCTGGGTGCAGCTTTGGTCTCCATTGAGAAGGACCTGGGAGTCATAGTGGACTGGTCACTGTCAGCATCTAAGCAGAGGACAGAAGTGATCAAAAATGCTTATAGGATGTCAGGTTATATAGCTCCATGAAGTGTGGAGTACAAGTCAAGGGAGTTTATCTTTTGAGTAAATATAAAGTATTACGTGTAGGAGCTAAAAATGTTTCAATACAGAAGGGGAGGTCTGAAGATCTGAAAGTCCACCTTATAAGGAGAATTTAGGAGTCGAAGTGGACTCGACACTATCAGCTACCAGAAAGTGTTCAGAAGCCATTGAGAAGGCTAACAGAATGTCAGGTTATATAGCGCCTTGATGTGTGGAGTACAAGTCACAGGAGGTTCTGCTCAAGCTTTATAACACACTGGTGAGGCCTCATCTGGAGTCCTGGGTGCAGTTTTAGGATCACCAGACAGAGCAGCATTAGAGAAAGTCCAGAGAAGTGCGACAAGGCTGAGTCCAGGGCTACAGGGGACTTATGATGGTAGATTAAAAGAGCTGAGATTAAGAGGAGACCTGACTGAAGAGTTTAAAATTATGAAGTGAATTAGTCCAGTGGATTGAGATGGTGACTTTAAAATGACTTCATCAAGAACACGGGGACACAGCTGGAAACCCGTGAAGGGGAAGTTTCACACAAACATTACAAAGTTTTTCTTCACACAAAGAATCACAGAAACTTGGAATAAGCGACCAAGTAGTGTGGTGGTTTGGAGGACTTTAGGGACCCTTAAAACTCGACTTGATGTTTTTTTAGAAGAATTAAGTGGATAAGACTGGCGAGCTTTGATGGGCTGAATGGCCTGTTCTCGTCCAGATTGTTCAAATGTTCTAATGTACTTTCTGTTTTGATTTTATTTTGTATTTTTTTCTTGAGGTTCTGTTAATAGGCAGCACTGTGGCACAGTGGGTAGCGCTGCTGCCTCGCAGTTAGAAAACCTGGGTTCACTTCCGGGGTCCTCCCTGCATGGAGTTTGCATGTTCTCGCCGTGTTTCCTCCCAGAGTCCAAAGACATGCAGGTTAGACGGATTGGCGATTCTAAATTGTGCTTGGTGTGTCTGTGCGTGTGTGCGCCCTGCAGTCGGCTGGGATTGACTCCGGGCGGACGCCTTGTGGTTGGGATGTGGCGGCTTGGATAATGGATGGAGGATGGGTTCTGTTAATAAAGATTTAAAATTTAAAAGAAGATTGTTTTTAATATAATGGATTTAGATTGGGGTTTTTTTTCTATAATTTGCTTTCTCATTGTGCTAAGTATCAAAGTTCACTTGTGGTACCGATTTATTAGTGCAAATCCGAGAGAGACTCATCGGGCTGCGGGGCCCTCCTGACTTACGTGTCTGCCTCTGGGTGTAACCTTAACTCCTCTTAGTTAGCGAATGAGAGAACTACTTAACGGAGTTAGATCTTTTTTTTTTCTATAATTTGCTTGAACATTCCGGTTGATTTTGCGACTTCTCTCATCACGCTTGCAGGAGTGATATATTCGCGCTAATCCGAGACAGAGGCTATGGGCCGAGTGTGATGGGGAGGAGTGACGTCAAGAGTGGGGAGCCTGGCAGGGCCATCGTCACTGTCCTGTTTCACCAATACGCGGGTAAAGCTGTGGGGGATGGCCAGTAGCCTAATATAAGGCACGTAAAATTGACAAAAGTAAACTCATGGGTCATTTATTCTCACTCCTTAAAAAATACAAAACGAACTGAACATGAACTAGTTCAAAACTGAAATGGTGAACTGTGAACGTGAATGTATTCATTTTAATTTGTGTGAACTGAACTTTGAGCGAGTTCTTGGGAGGTGTGAACTTGCACAACACTGTTGATCAGGCCTTGCTATGACGCCTACAACCGTGCTGCTCGCTTATTGATCGGCTCTCGTAAGCGTGACCATTCTCCACCAATACCGACCTCCCTACATTAGCTTCCAGTCCACTTTAGATGTTTGAATGGAGGAGCCCCATCTTACCTCTCGGAACTTCTTCACTTCTGTGTGCCAACAAGAGCACTGCGGTCTGCCAGCCAGATACTCCGAGGTCGAGGTTGAAGCAAAGGGGGGGAATCGGGCTTTGTAGTGGTTGCTCCTTTTCTCTGGAATGGTTTGTCTAATTTTATCAGGTCTGCCCCGACATTGATAGATAGATAGATAGATAGATAGATAGATAGATAGATAGATAGATAGATAGATATGAAAGGAATTATATTATAGATAGATAGATAGATAGATAGATAGATAGATAGATAGATAGATAGATAGATAGATAGATAGATAGATAGATAGATAGATAGATAGATAGATACTTTATTAATCCCAAGGGGAAATTCACATAGGAAATTGGCCATTCATTATTAGAGACTTATCTTTTCTCACTGGAATTTGACCCTGCAAGAACATTAGAACACTCTAGACGAGAACAGGCCATTCAGCCCAACAAAGCTCGTCAAGCCTATTCACTTAATTCTTCTAAAAAAACATCAAGTCGAGTTTTGAAAGTCCCTAACGTCTTTCTGTCCACCACACTACTTGGTCGCTTATTCCAAGTGTCTGTCGTTCTTTGTGTAAAGAAAAACTTCCTAATGTTTGTGTGAAGTTTATCTTTCACAAGTTTCCAGCTGTGTCCCCGTGTTCTTGATGAACTCATTTTAAAGTCACCTTCTTGATTGACTAATTCCCTTCATAATTTTAAACACTTCAGTCAGGTCACCTCTTAATCTTCTATTGCTTAAACTGTAGAGGCTTTCTCTCCCAACCGTCCAACTGAAGCTGACCCTCTGATATCCTCATCTCTAATCCTGTCCATCCTCATCACACCCAGTGCTACTCTTTAACATCTTTAACTCTGCCACCTCCAGCTTTGTCTCCTGTGCCACCATCTCCAGCCCATATAACACAGCTGGTCTCACTACCGTCCTGTAGACCTTCCCTTTCACTCTTGCTGATATCCGTATGTCACAAATCACTCCTGACACTCCTCTCCAGGCACTCCACCCTACCTGCACTCTCTTCTTCACCTCTCTTCCACACTCCTCATTACTCCTAAGTGTTTAAACTCCTCCACCTTCATTCACACGCATGTATTCTGTCTTTCTTGGTGGTCCTACTGACCTTCATTCCTCTCCTCTCATAGCTCCACCTCTCCAAGGCCTCCTTAACTCTTTCAGGGCTGATGTTGACTTTTGTCAAAATTCAGGAGTAGAGGACAATAATCAGCTATAAACTGCAACAAAAGTCACCCTTACTGTATGTTTTAGTTTGACTCTCTTTGCTAGAAGGAAAGTTACATAGCCTTGATGATTGAATTTCGATTCCCTACACGTGCATGAGTAGCGAAGCGTATACAACCTCAAAAATGGCACCGACATCTGGTGAGAGACCAAAGAAAATGTGCAACGCAAAATACTCCATGAACGTTTTACGTAATTTTGTTGAATAGGACTCTGACCTGTCGGACTCCGAGTTTGATGCAAGTGATCTGGAGATGGATATCAAAAATGAAAGTGAAGTATCAACATCATCTCGATCATCCCCTGTAGCCCTGAATCAGCCTGGTTGCTCTTCCCTGGACCTTCTCTTGTGCTGTTATGTCCTTTTTGTAGCCTGGAGACCCAAACTGCACCCAGGACTCCAGACGAGGCCTCACCAGTGTGTTATAAAGCCTGAGCAGAACCTCCTGTGACTTGTACTCCACACATCAAGGCGCTATATAACCTGACATTCCGTTAGCCTTCTTAATGGCTTCTGAACACTGCCTGGAAGTCGATAGCTTAGAGTCCACGACGACTCCTAATTCCTTCTCATACCACCCACTGTGTATTCAAACCTCACATTTTGACTTCCTATGTGTAAATCTTTACATTTACTGACATTAAAATTTATCGTCCACAAATCTGCCCAAGCCTGTCTGCTGTCCAAGTCCGTCTGTAATGTAAGAGGTTGACATTATGTCTGTATGTGTTGGCTCAAGTACATTCATGATTATAAATATGCATACATAACTGTGGACATTTTGAGTTTATCTTTGCCACTGTCCCCCTGCAGCTCAGGTCGCGTAGTAGTGAAACAGGACAAACTTTAAAAATCAATTTTAAAAAATTTACTAATTTGTATTGAGAAGAATTTATATGAATAGCTTTCGCATCCGAGGGCCTCTTGATATAAAATATTTTTGGTTTTGTTATCAAGGGCGAGAATGTAGCTGTGATCTCTTTGCCTAAAATGTAAAACGTTGTCAAGGAATCTCTGGGCAAGCAGAAAGGTAGTGTCACAAACTTGACCACAGGTCATTGCAAGGTTTGCGGCAGCCACCCATATAATTGGTATCCTGGCTGCAAAATCGTAAAAATGTTACACAGCACTGATGGGCAGAAAACCTCAGAAAAGTCTAAAACAGACCTGAGGGAATATGGAAAAGGTGTAGTGATGGGTCGTTCTTGAACGATTCGTTCATTTTGAACGAATCTTTAATGTGACTCGGGAAGAACGAGTCGTCTCGTGGGAGTGATTCGTTCAGTCGCGCATGCGCATTTGCGCAACTTCCTATAGTTTCTGTATTGGAATTGATTCACCTGTTTCGAGTCCTCGGGTTTTTTGAGTCGTTCGTTCATCACGTGACAGCCCCATAAGCTTAACCAACTCAGTCTGAGCCAGAAACAGAATTGATTAGTTCATCTCTCGAGTCTTCGGGTTCGAGTCGTTCGTTCATCACGTGACAGCCCCATAAGCTTAACCAACTCAGTCTGAGCCGAAACAGAATTGATTAGTTCATCTCGAGTCTTCGGGTTCGAGTCGTTCGTTCATCACGTGACAGCCCCATAAGCTTAACCAACTCAGTCTGAGCCGGAAACAGAATTGATTAGTTCATCTCTCAAGTCTTCGGATTCGAGTCGTTCATTCATCACGTGACAGCCCCATAAGCTTAACCTTGTATGCAGTCTGAGCCGGACACAGAATTGAACGAAATGACTCGAAAAATGATTTGTGTTTATTTTGCTGAACGAGACTCAAAGATCCGAGTCAGTAAAATGATCCGAACTTCCCATCACTAAAAAGGTGGAGGCTTTTGAAGGGGAAGACAGGAAGTGAGGTCAAAGGGGTCGGGCTCATAAGAGTCTTCAGCCATAGGCTCGAGCCCAGACGTCACATCACAGGGGCTGGGGCTGGAGCTGGCAAGGTCTTCTTCTCCCGGAAGTAACGTCAAGAGGGCCAGGTGGAATCTCCCATGAAGGGAGAAAAGGAGTCAGTGCACTCTGCCACATCCCAGTATGATTCAGAATTGCCCTTACTCAAGCCCTTTAGCTGCCTCCCACGTGCACGTGTGTGACAGTGTCCAACGTTGGCACTTTTGTCTGATCGTGTTCAGCTAGGACTTGGAGAGCGTCCCCCGCGTGGGGAGAAGAGCACATGGCCGTGATATCTCTGCCAAACAGAAGCTACCCTCTAAAACACATGTTGCTGTGATCTCTCTGTCTCTCTCTCTCAAAAATGTCAAACGTTACTCCTTAACAATCTCTAGATGATAATGTAGCGGTCAAGAGCCGCTAAGATTCACATCGTCAATGTGACGGTGATTTATTTATTTTAGTGGAGGATTACCAGAGACAACCCCAGGCTTGGAACGACACACACACACTACTACAGAGACCAAATAAAGCACACTGGGAACCTTAAACAATTAAGAATATAAAGAAATTAAATGAAGACAATAACACCACCCCTGACCCTTTCGGCGATATTACATTTAACAAATAAACACAATAAACACACAGCAAAGTCCATGAAAAAAACAAACCAGATGAAATGAGAGGTGACGAGATTGAGTCCAGCGATCTGTATGTTGAAAGGGAAGGGACAACTCAGTCCTACCAGTAGATGCTGAAAGGGTGACGACGGATGGATGGTTCAGGAGCGCTCCTGTTCTTGCGGGAAAGCCAATGAAACCAAACGCAGTCCTCAGTACACCGGTAGACAGATGATCCAGACCCCAACAAACGAATACAATCCAGGAACACAATGATGAATTACGGCTGAATTAACAGCAGGCAGTCCGACAGATAAACGCAACGTACAACAACAAAAACAAAAAACTTTTTTTCTGTTTTCTTGACACCTGCCCTCCTTTTAAACCCCTCTAGCCACCTTTGACCCTAACAGCCCATGCAAGGACTGCTGGGAGATGCAGTTCTAACTACTAGTAGCATTGCTTCAATAATGTCTGATGAACAAACAGGTATCGATAGCTAAGGCAAGATACGCTCAAGAGGGACTCAAACAGAGGCTGGCGAGTGAGTGAGGAGGGCCCCGCCACACAATCACACGAATAAATCGGTGTCAAAACCGAACTATGATACATAGCATGATGAGAGAAGTCAACCAGAAATCAACCAGAATGTTCAGTCAAATTATGGAAAAAAACCCTAAATACGTGAAGTAGTTATCTCGTGAAAAGTGGACAGCCAGACAGACAGACAGACAGACATGAGGCACTCGGTGCCACGGCCCACCTGCCATGTTGTTTTGCCTGCCTAAGGTAAAGTCATCCCTGATGGAGGATCTCAAGAATCATCGCATAGAGGGGTCCTTTCATTGGATTGGCTGGCCCAGCGCTGACTCAGCTGTGGAATGGCCAATAGGGGGAGGCAGCTTGATGGCTGAGGTCTCCAGGACTCTGAACAAATCCAAATCATATTATGGGATATCATCTACTGTTAAATTCTGCTCCATAATTGTAAAATATTTATTTTTATACTGTATTGAGGATTTGTTCTGTTCTGTGTATTTTATTGTATTGACCCCCTTCTTTTGACACCCACTGCACGCCCAACCTACCTGGCAAGGGGTCTCTCTTTAAACTGCCTTTCCTGAGGTTTCTTCCATTTTTTCCCTACAAGGATTTCTTTTTTTTGGATGTTTTTTCTTGTCTTCTTAGAGAGTCAAGGCTGGGGGGCTGTCAAGAGGCAGGGCCTGTTAAAGCTCATTGCGGCACTTCTTGTGTGATTTTGGGCCATACAGAAATAAATTGTATTGTATATATAGAGAGATGAACTGGTTGGATATGTTTGCTGTTTTGTGATATGTGTGCTCCACCCAGGCTGAACCCGACACAGACAAGCATGGGACACAAGTGCAAGGCACACACTGATTTTTATTTTTTCTTTTCCTTGTGGGAAATGTCTTCCCACGTCTCTCACAAGCACAACTCAGTCCCAGTACAAGCACAGCACAATATAACAAGTCTCTTCCTTCTCTTTATCTTGTCCTTTCCACTACTCGGGTCAAGCTTCATCCTCCTCCTCTCGACTCCGACTCCCTGAACAATGGCTGCTGGCTCCTTTTATAAGGTACCCAGAAGTGCTCCAGGTGCTTGATGACTCATGTCTGGCAGCACTTCCTGGTGTGGCGGAAGGACAGCCTATAAGGGCTCAGCAGCTCCCACTGCAGCACCCCCTGGCCGTGCCTGCAGATCCCAACAGGGCTGCACCAAACTCCAACTCCCATGAAGCCCTGCAGGAGTCTGAGGCACCACTGCAACCCAGGGAGGTTTGCCATCTACTGTCCCGGGGGTAGGCAACGCTCTAGCTGTGCTTGCTCCTCCGGTCCTCCCAGCGTGGAGGCGTCCAGGCTGGACAAGGACCCCAGACGCATGCTACATATGTATATATATATATTTTTTTAAAGTGTACAGCAGTTTTGTAAATGTACTTTATAAATAAAGTCTGACTTGACTTGACTTGGCTCTGACGCTCATCTTTTTGATAAGCCAGTTTTGACCCTTTTTTTTCTTTTCTTAAGCTGGTTTATTCTCCTGGTTATTCCTCAGATTTATTCAGTCTGCTGACATGACACATAAATTGTTCCTCCCCTTGTGTGATGGTTCAGCAGTTTGGCTCTGGGATAAAATCTCGGCCCGGTCTGTATGGGGATTGCATATCATCCTCCTCCTCCTCCTTGTCTTCTCAGAGAGGTGCATTATGGGTTACTTGCCAGCTCTAAATGGGCCTGGTGTGAGCCTATGATGGACTTGGCAGATTCGGCTCCAGACTTGCATCCAGTGCTGCAGGGGTAGGCTGCGACTCCCTTTGACCCTTAAACTGGATTTAACAGGCTCATGTAAATGAATGGGTGGAACGGACGGACCTCCAGCCAATGCCGAAGCTTCCAAGAGCACAAAAACATCAGGCTGGAGATGCTCATCTCATCAGAGTGGCTTTCCGACAATAAAAAGCTGGCACAGGATTTCCTTTAAATCACTAACATTCCCTGCCCACCCAGAGTTCTTTGGCAGCCTGGCTACAGCACTGCAGTAATCTGTTTGAGCGGGCGGCTGATAAAGGCCCTCATGAAGGACGACATTCATTCAGCACAAGCAGGTGAATCAGCACGTCCACCGCTACGTGCATTTGCTATTAATTCAATGTGAGCAGGGCAGTCGGACACACTTGGAATGTCACAAGTGCCACTAAGTCACCCTGAGGTGATGCTAGGTGCCTGCAATCTCAGGTCCTGACATACTTGAATATTCTGCACATGCTTCTTATGCCAAGGTGGTAAGGCTCAGTGCTGAAGGCAGTGGACTGTAAACCCCAAGGTCACCAGTTCAGCCCCAGTTAACCTACTTGTGCTCATCCATGGGAGTGACTGTGCTGTTACTCTGTCCTGGTGACACACCCTGAGATATTTTTATTATAAGAAGGTGCCATGACCCCCCAATGTAGGCAGTAGTTTCAATGTGCATCTTCTTCACACTATTCAAATGGCAGGCGAATAGTGAGGGCAACTTGAGTTACCTAAATATTAATTTGGTTGCCTTACAAATAGAGGAGCACACGAGGAGGAGTTTTTAGATGTAACACAAAACAAGATGGTGATGGAGTCTGCTGATGGAGCATGTGGGGCCGCAAAACATCAAACCAGCATTGCAAAGTGGAAGGTGGTGGGTTTGAGTGTGAAGGCACCAAGGGTCCTTTTAAGAGCCAGCTAGTGATATTTTGTTATCGTGTAACTCCATTACTGCCCGGGGATTTGTTCCTGCCTTACGCCCTGTGTTGGCTGGGATTGGCTCCAGCAGACCCCCGTGACCCTGTGTTAGGGTATAGCGGGTTGGACAATGACTGACTGGCTATTCTCCAGTTATATTTTGATAAAATCCACGTGTTATCTTGCAAAAATGTAGCTGAATACTGTAAAGAGAAAATCCGGGGTATGTTAAGATTATTTTTATTAAATTCGTGTGTAACTTTATACAGTCCACACATACCGGTAACAGAGTTTGACATAACCAGTCCCACGTGGGGTTAGTCAGCCCTAAGCGCCGCACACCCCTAAGGTTGGACAATGACTGACTGACTGACTGACTGACTTAACTCCATTAGTTTTACTGAATCAGCCTGCAGTCTTGGAGTTCTCTTTGACTCTAGCGTGTCATTTAAAACGCACATTACAAAGTTGTCCAAGTCAGGTTTCTTTCATCTTAAAGATATTGGGAAGTTAAGGCGCTTTCTAAATAAGCAGGATTGTGAGAAATTAATTCATGCATTTCTTTCTAGTAGGATTGACTACTGCAATGCGGTGTTCACTGGATGTTCTTTATTCAGCCTCCAGTTAATCCAAAATGCTGCTGCAAGAATTATTACAGGAACAAGAAAATACGAACACATAACTCCAGTTCTTAAATCCTGGCTCCCGGTTAAGTTTAGGGCAGATTTCAGAATCCTCCTTTTAACATATAAAGCCTTAAATGGCCGAGGTCTGGCTTACTTATCTGAACTTATCATGACTTACAAACCTGAGCGCACATTAAGATCTCAAGATGCCAGTCTGCTTCTGATTCTAAGGATTAATAAAATAACAGTGGGAGGTCGAGATTTTAGTTACAGGGCCCCTAAACTGTGGAGTGGTCTGCCTGCTGCATTAAGAGATGCCCTTCGGTCTCAGCTTTTAAATCCTCACTACTTCAGTTTAGCACACCCTGACTAGAGCTGCTGATTAACTGTACAGACTGCATTTCTCTGTTGTGAGTCATTAGCGCTAAAACATAAGTAACATGATAGTTAGAATTTGTTACTAACCCTCACCTATTCTGTTTCTCTTCTCGGTACTCACATGAGGCACTTGGTTCCACTGCCCACCTGCCAAGTTGTTTGCCTGCCTAAGGAAAAGCTATCCTGTTTTACCTGCATTGTTATCACTCTTTAATTTAATATTGTTTTTTATCAGTATGCTGCTGCTGGATTATGTGAATTCCCCCTTTGGATTAATAAAGTATCTATCTCTCACTATCTATTTATCTATCCCTGATGGAGGATCTCAAGAATCATCGCATAGAGGGGTCCTTTCATTGGATTGGCTGGCCCAGCGCTGACTCAGCTGTGGAACAGCCAATAAGGGGAGGCAGCTTGATGGCGGAGGTCTCCAGGACTCTGAACAAATCCAAATCGTATTATGAGATATCATCTACTGATGAATTCTGCTCTGTACTTGTACTGTAATATTTCTATTGCATTTCTATTATATTGTATTGAGGATGACTTGTGTTCTGTTCCGTGTATTGTATTGTATTGTATTGTATTGACCCCCTTCTTTTTGACACCCATTGCACGCCCAGCCTACCTGGAAAAGGGTGTCTCTTTGAACTGCCTTTCCCAAGGTTTCTTCCATTTTTTTCCCTACAATGGGAGTTTCTCCTCGTCTTCTTAGAGAGTGAAGGCTGGGTGGCTGTCAAGAGGCAAGGCCTGTTAAAGCCCATTGCGGGACTCCTTGTGTGATTTTGGGCTACACAGAAATGTATTGTGTTGTATTGTATTGATGGTATGGTTGTGACATGAGAAAGCCACACTGGCTGGATCCCCCTACAGCTACTCCAACACAGGACATCATAACAGAAAGTGGGGACAACAATAAAGAGTTGGGGTGTCAAGCCAGCTACTTTGTTTAATAAAAAGAAAAGACGCAAATTATTGTGAGGTCGTCTCCTCAGACATGAGTACAAACAGAACTGTCCCAAGATGGTGGAGGTTCCTGGTTTGAGCTCTTCTGACAGGAAGAGGCGGGTCCAGGTGGATGGACACCAGATGTGACGTCAGAGGTGTTCTAGCTGTCAATCAAGCAGTATGCAGAGGGAAGAAGAGAGAAAGGCATTAGGACACAGTGCCACCTCCTGTTTTCCCCTATGAAACAACATGCTGGAGGGATGATATGTCTTAGCCAGCTTGGGAATCCCTCAAAATTCCCCAAGAAGGGCTGGAATTTGTAACTATGAATAGGGAAGTCTGAGCTGACCTTCTTGGCCTGACCTAAAGCCGTCAATCTTCCGGTCTACAGAATGAGGAAGAGAAAAGGCTCATTAGTAAACAGCGCCATCCTGTGGAGCGGTAGAGAATTACCATCACCAGAGCCCTAGGTGCACACGTGTGACAACAGATAGATGGAAGCTCAAAAGGATCTGCCAGCTGGGTTCGATCTATGGTAGAAATGAGAGTGAAACATTTGCACAGATAGGCCGGAGTCAAAAACGGCATAACAGTTGGGTTCGATCTTTCTCTGCAGAGGTTTCTCACTCTTTTCTTCCATCATGAAAATAGGAATGCCTTGTAAACAGTTATTATTATTACTAGGTGGCCAAGCCCCCCTGGTGCCTTTGGCATCCAACCACCAGTTGCACCCAGAATATTAGTAAAATCTGTAAATGTACAAAAGAAAAATGATTATTTATTGAGTCAAAATCACGAAATTCTATAACTATGTAAAAGAAAAATTAATTATTATTTAGCAGAGTAAAAAATCATGAAATGAGAATAAAATATTTACTCTCTTACCAATTGGAGTATTCCCATTCAAGGAGGTCCATATTTTAGTTTATAATTTAAAAATGGAATAAGAATCTTTAAATCTAAGAACATCACATTAACTTTCGATAAATTCTGAAAAGAATGATACCAAACATATATATGTAGGTTTTTAAATAAGCCCCATTTAAAGCGTAACAAAAACGTGACATAAAATCGTTGCACAAAATCGTTGCACTTTTAGGCTTAGCATTTCGTACTTTGTATATACAGGGTGGTCCAGATCTAATTATGCAATTTTCATTACGCTATAACTTATTAAGTTTATTACTCCGAGCCTGTATCCAACTGAATGGAGGACAAGTGGGACATTACAAGGAAAATCAGTGAATTAATTCAATGTAAGTCCATCTTCATTTATTACAAGATATTTCGAACAATTCCTTTGTCTTGTATTGTTTTCCTGCATTGCATTAAAAGTTGCTTAATTAGATCTGGACCACCCTATAGAGAGTATATTTCACGAGAGGGGGTGTGGGGGGCTCCTTTAAGGTCTGTTTTGAGTCATCGCCACACCATGTGGCTAATTGTGCCTGCATTTTGTTTCATTCCCCTTTTTTTTTATGGTCCTCGCGCGAGACCACCGGGACTCAATGATTGTGCACCTCCGGACTGTCACTTCCCTGTCTGGAGTACCAACAGATAAAGTATGCATACCAGTGGACACCAGCACACCCAAGGAGCCTGTGATGCAAGGGGTCATCGCTCTGTATGCTCAGGGGGCTCTCACTGTCACTACCCGATCTGCGCTACTTAGCGAGGAGTACAACATGATTAAAAATGTTTCTCTGTTGAACAACAAAGTATTTTGATGATATTCTCATTATGGTCAGCTGATGTGCCCCACCATTGAAATTTTTTTTGGTTTTTTTTAATACAGTCAGGGGCATATCCAGCTGGAGTAGTGATATAAGGGCATGTGCGAAGTGACGTGAAATGTGAGGTGGAATACGCTTACAGTGCGCATGAGTGAAAATTCTGCCCAAGGCTGCTATTGCTCTGTGATGTCACGTTGGCCTTGCAAAGCATCATGGGGTACCGGGAAAAAAAAAGATCTCTGCAGGACGCATTCCAGGAAAATATTCAGGGAACACGGTCACGGATGAACACTGCATACTGATATCGAAAAACGCTTTGCTGAATTTCACTGATCAACTTTACTACCAACCCTGCCAGAGTGCAAAGTCCATTCCTCCATCTATCACACCATCTGGTTGCTGCAACACTGACTGTACCTCTTGGACCAGTGCCTTCCTTGAGCTCCATTTGGTTATGGCCTCTAGGGCATCATTTCTCATCTGGTGGATTGCGAGTTGCTGTCGTTTATAATGGTAGTGGACCACCACTTTCACGATTGCGCTCAGGCCCCCTCACACTCTGAAAATCGTGTTTGATTCCGCAAGGGGGACTTCGCCGGCACTGACGTTTCGTTCGTGTTTGATGTCGTGACGTTCGGGCTTGAAATCTTCATGACCAGTTGGAAAAAGAGGGTCACGAAACCAAAAACGCTTGTGAAACACTCTTCTGGGAGATGAAAGATTCTTGATCTCTGTCTCTTGATGTCGTTATATTACGGAAAGCATCCGAGACGAACGTCTGCTTCTCAGTCTACATAAAAACAGCTGAATGACAGGAGTGGACATTGACCAGAAGCAATTGTTCAATCAAATGAAACAACTTTATGTTTGGTGAGGAAAGCATGATGGCTGCCATTGCTATTCCGCAGTGTGGCTGAACTGATGATTCATCTTTTTTTTGTTTAATTATTTATTTTTAAATCTCTGATGGGCTAATATCCAATTCAGGGTTGGTCTTTGGTTTATGCCCAGTGCTGGCTGGAAAGACTTAGACACTTTTTTGTTTAGTGATCAGATTTGTTTTGATAAAATGTAAAAGGGGTACAATTAAAGGAATCCAACAATAACTGATCTTTGGGCTATATTAGAACAAAAACACCATCCCACCCTGCCAGTGCCCACCCCACTAGTATAACAACCTCCAAGCCACCTCACCCTGCCAGTGCCCACAAATCCACTCCACTCCACCAGTGTTCCCCCAAGATACCAACCATTCAAGCCCACCTGACCAGTATACTAATCACTGATCCAACTCACCCTGCCAGTAACCTAACATATGCAAACCCCATCTTATGCCTAAAAACCCATTCCACCCCACCAATATCCCCCCAAAATACCAACCACCCAAGCCACCTTACCTTGCTGGTGAGACCCCTACTGGTGCCCACCCGACCAGCATACTAATCACTGATCAAACTCACCCTGCCAGTAACCCAACATATGCCCACCCCTACTGGTGCCCACCCAACCAGCATACTGATCACCCAGCCATCTCATCCTGCCAGTAACTCCAGCCGGTGTCCTCTCCCTGCTGGTGCCTACAAACCCACACTGGCCAATCCAGTGTACCCCCAAGATACCAACCACCCAGCCACCTCACCCTGCCAGTGAGACCTCAGCTGGAGTCCGCATCAGACAAGTATACTAATCACCAATCCAACTCACCATGCCAGTAACCCAACATGTGCCCACCCCATCTTGTGCTTACAAATCCATACCACCCCACCACTGTCCCGCCAAAAATACCAACCACACAGCCCTCTCAACCTGCCAGTGCCCACAAATCCACCCCACCCCACCAGTGTCCCCCCACGGTACCCACCACCCGAGCCACCCCACTTTGCCGGTGAGACCCCTACTGGTGACCACCGAACCAGCATATTAATCACCCTGCCATCTCATCCTGCCAGTAACTCCAGCCAGTGCCCATCCCGATGGTGACTACAAACCCTCACCACCCTACCAGTGTCCCCCCTTAAAATACCAACCACCCAACCACCTCAACCTACTGGTGCCCACAAATCCACACCACCCCACCAATGTTCATCAAGATTCCAACCATCCGAGCCACCAGGCCAGCATACCAATCACCCAGCCACCTCACCCTGCCAGTGAGACCCCAGCCAGTGTCCACCTCACCAGCATACTAATCACCCAGTCAACTCACCTCACAGGTAACCCAACCAGAGCCCAACAACCTAAGATGGCTCTCTATAGAGGAACACAAATAAACAAGAGGAGCGCACATCAAAATAAGGAACATAAACAGGAATGGTGAAATGGGGAAGAAGGGACAGGAGACCCCCAACCAGCTCTTGACTAACTAAGCAGCATGAAACCAGTTTTGGATAGCAGAGCTGCCAAGACTCGTTGATCCAAGATGTGGAAAGTTCCAGAAGGGTTAAGGGTATAAAATGAAGACTTCCAGACTGGAGGAGAGACAACAGCGGGAGATTGCCAACGAGGGGCTAACAGCTGCAATGGTAGCGGTCATTAATAAAACTCCACTGGTAGAGAGAAAGAGAAAGGGAGGAAAGAGAAGAAAAGTCCAGGAGGAGAAGAACGTGAAGGGACGGAGGAACGAGAAAAGAAAGAATTGTGTAGAGGCAGTGGGCCGAAAACAACAGAGAGCTGCAGACAAAGATGTTCCCAGAAAATGTGGAGGAAAGTGCCAGAGATTTTAAGAGGGCCGAGCTGACAGAGGGGATCGGGTTCTGATGCCCACTCAGGGGTGTAGGATGCGGTCTACGGATAAACCTGAATTGTGTGTGCTGGTGTTTAGGATTTTTAAGGTCATTTGTGAAATTTTGAAACAAAAAAGATGGGGAAAGGTCTGTCAGGGAATTAGTGAGGCTTTCTGTAGAAGGGAGTAGAAACCAGAGTAACGGGTAAAGCCAATGAGTACCGGGGATGATTCTTAAACGAAAGAAGACTGCAATGGCCACAACTTTTTCTAGAGTTGGCTGACCTGCTAAACCGAGTGATTGAAGGAGAAGAGCCTCGGTAATAGAGATGACCAAGAACCTAATGGTCACTCAGGCTGAGCTCCAGAGAACCCGTGTGGAGTGTCACACACATGCGCTTAGGGGGCAGCCAAAGGGTCCAAGTGAGCGTGAAATAATAAAAGATAAGGGATTGGAACGAAGCACTAACGTCTTTCTCCATCTTTTAACAGAACAACAGAAGATTAAACATTATTTTCCACCCGTGTCTCGCTTGGTACCATCTTTTCTGGCTCATCATAAAAGCGCCATTTCCAACCCACCTCTGATGACGTTGTGGACGAAATCTCAGACCCGACAGCAGGTGCGGTTATAAAGCAGCTTTATTTTTAGAGTCACGGTGAGAACAGTTTCAGAAAAGCAGACAATCAAATATACATGACAGCGTCAGGGCTCTTCTGAACCCCGTCTGTTGGGTGGGGTCCAGTTTTATACCCCTAGAATGCGTAATTTAATATCATTATAAAATGTAGCAGTCAACACTTTATTATACACAATCCTTGAGCCCCTTCAATGTCCCTTATGCAACTTGATTTCTTGGCCCCTTTTGTTATGGCGTTCAGATGTAAGCTAAGGGACAACGTGATAAGGCAGACTCATGTGTGGAATGCTCAGACCTTGAGTCCTTTGCACAAATATTTTTCTGTTTGCTAAAACAAAGCATGCTGTTACGTGGTTTCGTAAAGCTTACTTCTCAGACATGAATTAGTACAAGGGAACGAAGAGAACATTCGTCTTCCACAACGTCACTGCCGGCCAGCCATGATGATGTCACTTTCTGACCCACCTTTGATGACATTACTTTCCAGCCAGCCATGATGACATCACTTCTGGCCCACCTTTGATGAAATCACTTTTTGGCCAGCCATGACAATGTCACTTCCGGTCCACCCTTGATGACATTACTTTCCACCTAGCCATGATGACATCACTTCTGGCCAGCCATGATGATGTCACTTCTGGTCCACCCTTGATGACATTACTTTTCTGGCCAGCCATGATGATGTCACTTCCAGCCAACCTTTGATGACATCACTTCCAGCCAGCCATGATGATGTCACTTCTTGTCCACCTCTTTTTTTATTACCAAATTAAACACAATACAATACAAAACTGTCATAGAGGATATAAATTCAACATTCAAAAAGTATAAACAACATTCACTGTACAGGGGGGCTAGATACATTTCACAGTACACAAAATAATGCAAAATAACAAATAGGGAGCACAGGCCAATAGACACAGGAGGCATAAATCAAAACAGTAATAAACGAGACATGTTATCATAAATCCTTCTTATAGATTTGTTGGATTTCAGTTTCTTAAGTGATAGGAAGTATTGTTTAAATCATTAATGAACCATGTAAAAGGCGGTTTGTTATTTCTCCACTTACTACAGTGTATATGGTATTTACCTAAGAGAATGACAATGTTAATCATATCATGACAGATTGATATAAGTTATCCATGTAGAATATTGTCGGGCAACTGGGGCGCTGGTGCGCCGTGGAATTTTCTAGGGGCGCCGCGAAAAACTTTTGTAAAATATTTAAAATTGCTAGTGTTTTTGAACTTTTGGTTGATTAAAAAGATAATGTTTAAAAAAATATATTTTATTTTGAAAAAACAGATAACAGAACACTTACGGAAATGAAGTCTAAGAAACACGAGAGGCTTCAAATGATCGACAAGGAAATGTGCGTCTGTCTTTCGAAAATTGATCCTCGCATCAATCTCATATGTGCTGAAAAACAATCTCAACGTTCACATTAATTAAATTTAAGATTTATCCTTTGATTCCTTTATTAATAAAATGTTTTTCAAACTTATAAAATTAACTGCTTTTATTGGCGATTGTCCATAGATTGTGTCGTCACGACTTTATTTATGGGCAGTCCCTCAGGTGGCCGCGAAAGAAAATTTTTGGACTTAGTGTGCCGCAACTCGAAAAAGGTTGCCTTTCACTGATGTAGAACATAATATGAGTGGGATATCATTAACCTTGAGTGATAACCAGCTGTGTATTTTTAACCAAAATTTGGCCGAAACAGGACATGAAAAGAACAAGTGTAATGTTTCACAAGTTGAATCACAAAAAGAGCACAGGTCCACCTCAAATTTAAACCTTCTTTTTAAAAATTCTGCCACCGAGTATATATTATTAATTATCTTGAAATGTGTTTCTTTAATTTTAGGGCGTTGTACCGTGTTAACCATTATGAATGTAGAGACAAGCCAAGCAAAATAAAACCTTTTATTGGCTAACTAAAAAGATTACAATATGCAAGCTTTCGAGGCAAGTCAGGCCCCTTCTTCAGGCACAATCGCATTTGCTCAGACCCGACAGATCAACAACTGCAGGAGCTCAGACAAGATTTCATCAGAAAAGGTTATACCCCCAAAAGGACAGACACTCAAATAATAAGAGCTACTGCCATACCCAGAGACAACCTTCTTGAATATGAAAACAAGAACCGCATCTCCCTTGTTGTCACCTACAACCCACATCTTGAAACACTTCGAAAAATTCTAAAAGAACTTCAGCCAATGCTAAACAATGACCAAACACTGAAAAATGTATTTCCTGAACCTCCCCTCCTGGCATACAGACAACCACCAAACCTTCAGTAACTAATTGTCCGAAGCTCCCTAAATGAACCAACACAAAATGGCACATCTCCCTGCCTACAGAAAAGATGTAAAATGTGTGCCCACATTTACAATACAGACTGTGTAGTTATACCACACTGCCGACTTGAACATCGCATAAAGGGATCATTTTTCTGCAGATCATCTAATGTGGTCTACCTAATTCTCTGCATGAAATGTGCTGACACTGCACTCTATGAGGGAGAAACTGGACAAACATTCCACCAGAGAATGAATTTACACAGTTGCCACATTAAACATGGCAACACAGATGTGCCTGTAGTGGCCCACTTCAACAGCCATGGGCACTGTGAGAGGGACTTTAAAGTCACTGGACTTATGGGCAACTTCAGAACACAGCAAGCGGGAAAAGAATGGGAAGTTAAACTCATGTTAAAATTTAACACATTACAACATGGTTTGAATAGAGACATGGGTCTTATGGCCAGGTATGAGGACTGTTTGCATCTCTCTGAGATAACCTGGCTACAGACCCATACTGTTTTGAAAAACTCATCAGAAACTTCACAAGACTTTGCAGGACAGTTATCTTATCCAAAGATCTTGGCCATGCATTGTTCTTCTCTCACTTGTTAAATTAATCTTAGCCTGAATGAATCTATTAATTTTTTACATTTATGATTTTTTATTTAAAGATTTACCATTGTTGTTTCTTGTCCAAGTGTGTGTATATAAACACAAAGAACTCCAGTTTCTGTATCACATCTCGCCTGAAGAAGGGGCCTGAGTTGCCTCGAAAGCTTGCATATTATAATCTTTTTAGTTAGCCAATAAAAGGTGTCATTTTGCTTGGCTTTTCTCTTTAATTTTAGGGGAAATGGGCCACTTAACAAATTTAGAAAAAGGCTTTGAACTGAAGAATTGACTGATCCCCATTAAAAACTTGCAAATGCTTTCCTGAGTTAAAATCATCGAAAAAAGAATGGATTTGAAATTTGCTCTAATGACCTTATTATTTCATTTACTATCATTTAGATTACAATTACCAATTCTTAAGTTTGGCAGCGCTGGCTTGACTTCTGAATATAACACGATGTTGTAGATTAACTGCCTTAAAGCCAATGGGATTGCCTGACAAACCTGCCTGTATTCTTTTTGAGTACAACCTAATTTAAATTTCTTCAAAAAGGACATATAATCTAACAGATTCCCTTCTGAGTCCAACAAATCAGTTACAAACAAGACAGCACAACCAGTCTAACCAGTTTCTATTAAATAATGACTTTCTATTAACTGTTATCACTCTGTTGTCCCATAGGGTAGACAAGTGGGGAGAGAAGTTGTGTTTAAATATCATTTTCCAGAAAGAAAGGATCTGTTTGTGGAGACCTAATAATTTAACAGGAATTTTACTAACCTCAAAGTCGCATTTTAATAGAAACTCAATTCCTCCTAATTTTTTAAAAATAGATCTGGGTATATGGAACACATGGAATCAGATTGTGTCCATCAGAGTCACTTTTATAGTCCATGACAGGGGTGCCCAACTTCAGTCCTGTGGGGCCACAGTGGCTACAGGTTTTCATGCTAACCCTTTTCTTAATTAGTGATCTGTTTTTGCTGCTAATTAACTTCTTTTGAATTCATTTTATTTGACTTGCTCTTGAAGACTCAGACCCCTCAATTGTTTCTTTTTCCCTAATTAGCAGCCAAACAATAACCAGGTACAAAACAGGACCAGCAAACTGTGACCATCATACAATATCTGAAAATAAAGAAAGGTGAAGGTCTCAGGAATGCTGATCTGCTTTTAGAAAAGAGAAAATCCACAATTTCGGAAATGTCTGCTATTGCACAATGAGAGCAGCAACAAGCCATGGAATTAAAGAACGGGTTTGATTAACGACAAGACTCAGCGCCTCATTAAGCAACTGGTTGGAGTGAAATTGGTTGGAGTTTGAGGTCCTGACTTAGTTGGTCTTTTGTTGGCTCGCTCACTTCACATGTCATTTCTGTCTGGGTGCCATTTAAGGAAAGAAATGAAGCAATTCAGAGGAACAATGAAGAAATTCAGGGAAACATTTCTTAAAAACCAAGTCAATTAAAATGAATTCAAAAGAAGTTAATTAGCAGCAAAAACAGATCACTAATTAAGAAAAGGGTTAGAATGAAAACCTGCAGCCACTGCAGCCCTCCGGGACTGGAGTTGGACACCCCTGGTCTATGACATCACCCAGAAACCTATTAAATAAAATCGTCACTCCAGCTGAATGAGATGTTCCATGACTAAAGAGTCTCCCTACAATATTTTCCAGAACTTAGTGTCTGCCTCCACTGAATGGGTCTCTTGCAAGAAAACACAGTTAGCCTTTTGCTCCTTGCAGAAAAGAAAAATTGCCATGCGTTTCACAGTGATGTCCACCTCTGATGACATCACTTCCAGCCAGCCATGATGATGTCACTTCTAGGCCACTTTTGATGATGGCACTTTCCAGCCAGCCATGATGACATCACTTCCGGTCCACCGCTGATGACATTACTTTCCAGGCAGCCAGGATGACGTCACATCCTGTCTGCCCTCAACTTCCTTCCTGCCGCCATTATGTAAATAGCACCAACTGTCTGTTTTGAATTGTCGAATGTTTTTTTTTTTTCCAAATTTTAACCAGACTTCAGTCCTTTTTGACTTCTCTGAACGCTGGACATTATACGGGGCAGCTTCCCCAAAATCTTTCTCTAGGTTTTTGCCTTTATTAATTTCTTCACAGGAGACGGGAGGAATGTCCAGAAAGTCTGCCACTACTGTAACACTCCACCAATCTGAGTTTAATGGAAGAATGACATATGAAAGCCCACTTGGAGTTTACGTCAAGACACCTAACAGACTCTCAGTTCCTGGACCGATGAAACCAAGATGGCACTGTATGGCCTCAATTCTAAGTGTCGCCTCTGAAGTAAACTAACAGTGAAGCATGGTGGTGGTAGCATCGCGCTGTTGGGGTTGTTTTTCCGTGACACGGCCTGGAAGACTAGACAGGGGTGAGGGAAAGCTGAGCTGAGAAAAGTACAGCAAACCTTCTTCTGGACCTGAAACTGAACCAAAGGTTCATTGAGACAAAGCAAAGACAACACCAGAATAACTTTGGGACAACTCTGAGAATGTCCACAGGGGTTGGAATACCTGGGGAAGCCAACCATACAGGTAGATGGTGAGAGCATGGATGGCAAGGCGCAGACACAGCACTTAAAGAGCACTTCCTACACGTCTCCCAACTGCTGAAGCTCACCTGATTGCTGGCCAGCCTTTGATGTCGACTCACACAGCTGGCATGGGGTGGTGGCATGCAGATGGCCTCTGACCCTGGGTAAGCAGAGTGAAGGCAAGGCTGGCAGTGTCTATGTGCAGCATCCAAGAGCCAAAGAAGTCCTGATAGCAGACATGAGGAGGTGGCAGGTCACCCGTTGAAGGAAGCAACAGTCCTTTCCAGCTCTTACAACCAGCAGCGTTCTGCAATATGCTGAATCTTCCATCTCTCACACACCTGGATCTTACAATATTTTGGGACACTTTTAATTATTTATGTTGTCAGGCAGGAAGCATCCACAAGGCTTTGACAATATCAGAGCATGAGAGGGTACTGTTGGTCACTCCATCTCTACTTTTGCCTCCATGACATACCAGATGCCAGCCTTCTCATGCCACTTCTTCTTCCCTCAAACCACAATTCCTGCCCCTTCCTCCTTGGACGAAACGAAAGCTGGATTAAGCCAGAAATTGGCGTTTAATTGTGGAACCTGCATTCGAGATAACACTTGGACTGTTGGATAGCAGAAGAAGTGGAAGAAGTTTGAAACCACCAGGACTCTTCCTAGAGCTGGCCGGCCATCTAAACAGAGCGATTGGGGGAGAAGGGCCTTAGTCAGGGAGGTGACCAAGAACCCGATGGTCACTCTGTCAGAGGTCCTCTGTGGAGAGGGGAGAACCTTCCAGAAGGACAACCATCTCTGCAGCAATCCACCAATCAGGCCTGTATGGTAGAGTGGCCAGAAGGAAGCCACTCCTTAGTAAAAGGCACATGGCAGCCCGGCTGGAGTTTGCCAAAAGGCACCTGAAGGACTCTCAGACCATGAGAAACAAAATTCTCTGGTCTGATGAGACAAAAGATTGAACTCTTTGGTGTGAATGCCAGGCGTCACGTTTGGAGGAAACCAGGCACCGCTCATCACCAGGCCAATACCATCCCTACAGTGAAGCATGGTGGTGGCAGCATCAGGAACAGGATAAAGGAAAAGATGACTGCAGCAATGTACAGAGACATCCTGGATGAAAACCTGCTCCAGAGCGCTCTTGACCTCAGACTGGGGCGACGGTTCATCTTTGAGCTGGACAACGACCCTAAGCACACAGCCAAGATATCAAAGGAGTGGCTTCAGGACAACTCTGTGAATGTCCTTGAGTGGCTCAGACTTGAATCCGATTGAACATCTCTGGAGATCTTAAAATGGCTGTGCACTGACGCTTCCCATCCAACCTGATGGAGCTTGAGAGGTGCTGCAAAGAGAAATGGGCGGAACTGGCCAAGGATAGGTGTGCCAAGCTTGTGGCATCATATTCAAAAAGACTTGAGGCTGGAATTGCTGCCAAAGGTGCATCGACAAAGTATTGAGCAAAGGCTGTGAATACTTACGTACATGTGATTTCTCAGTTTTGTTATTTTTAATAAATTTGCAAAAACCTCAAGTAAACTTTTTTCACGTTGTCATTATGGGGTGTTGTGTGTAGAATTCTGAGGGAAAAAATGAATTTAATCCATTTTGGAATAAGGCTGTAACCTAACAAAATGTGGACAAAGTGATGAAGCGCTGTGAATACTTTCCGCATGCACTGTATAGGACAGACTCACAAAACCGGAAATCACCGCCCAGTTGTGTATTCCAGTGTGGAATTTGACTCTTCAATAACGCTGATTAACTTGATTTGTGATCATGATGACCTATATGGTCATTTGACGGTCAATTGTTGACTCATTCTTTTTGTTTTTCCTTTCCAAAATTGTATCGGGCAAAGACAGACAAAGCTAGGAGTGGGTGTTCAGTTGTGGAAGCCGCATTTGAGAGTGCACTTCGACTTTTTGATAGAGCTTATTGATTAGATTTACGGTATGATCATAACAATCTATATGGTCACTGATGGTCAATTGTTGATTAATTCTTTTTGTTTTCTACCTATCATTATAGAGGACAGACAGACAAAGCCGGCAGTCGCCATTCAGTTGTGTATTCGAACGTGCAGTTCGACTTTTCGCTAGCGCTTATTCATTTGATTTCTGATCATGAAGACCTACAGTATTAATTTTGGTCTCTGACAGTTAATTGTTGATTCATTCTTTTAGTTTTTCTATTTATCATTGTACAGGACAGATGGACGAGGCTGCCTATCACCATGCAGTTGTGTACTCATCATTATACAGCACAAAGATTAAAATTTCAGTTCAGTCAAGCTGGCACTTTGACTCCTCGTTAGCATTTATTCATTTGATTTGTGATCACGATGATCTAGCAATTGACAGCCATTGTTGATTATTTTTGTTATTCTTTCCATCATTAAGCACGGAAAGCTGGAAATGGCCGTTCATTTGTGCATTTGAGAGTGCTTTTTGACTCGTCGCTAGTGCTTATTCACTTGATTTGAGATTACTACCACCTATATGGCCAATAATAGTCAATTGTTGATTAAGTCTTTTTATTTTTCTGTCCATCATTATTCAGGGCAAAGGCAGTCGAAGATGGAAATCGCCATTGAATTGTGCATTCGAGAGTGCACTCTGACTCTTGGCGGCACAGTGGCGCAGTGGGTAGCGCTGCTGCCTCGCAGTTAGAAGACCCAGTTCCGCCCTGCGTGGAGTTTGCATGTTCTCTCCGTGTCTGCATGGGCTTCCTCCGGGTAAACCGGTTTTCTCCCACAGTCCAAAGACATGTAGGTTAGGTGCATTGGCGATTCTAAATTGTCCCTAGTGTGTGTTTGGTGTGTGTGTGTGCGCCCTGGTGGGCTGGCACCTTGCCCGGGGGTTTGTTTCCTGTCTTGCGCCCTGGGATTGGCTCCAGCAGACCACCGTGACCCTCTAGTTAGGATATAGCTGGTTTGATAATGGATGGATGGACTTCGACTCTTAGCTATCGCTTATTCACGTGATATGTGATTATGGTCATTAATGGTGAATTGTTGATTTTTTCTTGTTTTTCTATCATTATAGAGTCGCCATTCAGTTGTATATTCGAGCATACACATGAACTACTCCTCGGTAGCGCTTTTTCATTTCATTTGTGATAATGATGACATAAATGGTCAATGACTGCCAATTGTTGATTAATTATTTTTCTTTTTCATTCTGTCATTCCACAGCACAAAGATGGACGGAGTCGGAAATCGTAGTTCAAGGCGTTCAAGCCTGCACTTTGACTCCTCGGTAGCGCTTATTCGTTTGACTTGTGATCACGATGATCTGTGTAGCTACTGATCGTCAATTTTTGATTAATTCTTTTTCTTTCTATCATCAAAGTCAGACAAAGCTGGAAATGGGCGTTCATTATTGAGAGTGCGTTTTGACTCGTCGCTAGTGCTTACTCACTTGATTTGAAATGACCACCACAGGTCACTGACAATCAATTGTTGATTCATTCTTTTTCTTTTTCTTTCCATCGTTATTCTGGGCAAAGGCGGTCAAAGACGGAGTTGTGCATTCGAGAGTGCACTTCAACTTTCTGCTAGCACATATTCACTTGATTTGTGATATAACGACCTATATGGTCACTGACGGTACAATGTTGATTCATTTTTTTTGCTTTTCTGTCTATCATTATACAGGACAGCCGGCCTTCGCCATTCAGTTGTGTATTCGTGCCTACAATTCGACTCCTCGGTAGCACTTATTCGTTTGATTTGCGGTCATGACGACCTATATTAAGGTGACCATCCGTCCCCGTTTTCCGGGGACAGTCCTCGTTTTCGGACAACTGTGCCCACTCAGAAACATGTCCCCGTTTTAAGATTTCGTCTCCGGTTTCAGCTGGTTCACTTTTTTGAATGAATCTCATCACCAGGATAATTTGAACTCGGCGCGCATGCGCAGTGTTTTGACAGAGGTTATGCTTTACCGCATCCTGCAACTTTGGCGAGAAATGACGTGATAAGCTTTCGCTTTGTAAGTAGTCTACGCTCCTCTAGCCTCCCCCCACCCCGGGTTGGCCCAAAAAATTCTGGTCATCTTACCTATATGGTCACTGACTGTCAAGTGTTTTTCTTTTTCTTACCGTCATTATACAGCATAATGGTGGACGAGGTCAGAAATCGCAATTAAAGGTGCTCAAGCCTGCACTTTGACTCTTCAGCGCTTATTTGTTTGATTTGTGATCGCGATGATGTGTGTAGCTACTGATTGTCAATTGTTGATTAATTCTTTTTCTTTCCGTCATTAAACAGGGTAATGTCAGACAAAGCTGGAAATGGCCGTTCATTTGTGCATTTGAGAGTGCGTTTCGACTCTTAGTGCTTATTCACTTAATTTGAGTTTACAACAACCTATATAGTCACTGACAGTCAACTATTGTTTAATTGTTTTTTATTTTCTTTACATCACTATATGGGGCATATCCCCCCGTGGTACCCCAGCCCTCTCTTTTAATGTCTTTCATTTTTCCACAGTACTCACATATCATTTTCGCCCTGTCCGGGGTTTGTTTCCTGCCTTGCGCCCCATGTTGGCTGGGATTGGCTCCAGCAGACCCCCGTGACCCTGTAGTTAGGATATAGCGGGTTGGATAATGGATGGACGGACTAACTTAACATATCATTTTGCTATTATTTATAGTCACATTTCACAATCCATTTATTCATTTGCACATTTATTTGCTTAATTCTGTCCGAAACCTTCCACCATATCAATGTAGTGTATTGTGTGTGTCCCTTCCCGAATATGTCGAATCCGAGATGGATGGTTTGCTTTCATTTCACCAATTTCCGTAGCTGCTGCTGCTTCTCTTAATCATCAAACATGTGGTAGTTCTCCCCTGGGTGGTCCGAGTTTGTTCCGGTGGTCCTGGGAGAGCCGCAGTGTCAGCAGGTCTTCTTGCTGCTCTTCCTTCCCGATTGATTCACGAGCTCCTTGACGTATTAAATGATCCGATTGCCTACCCTGACGAGGGCAGGGATCGTTACCTGGAGACTCAGGAAATCTGCAGCCAGTGCCGGCTCTCCTGGGGCCCGCCTGAGTGCCGCTGATGTGGCGGCTCACGACTGGATTCGCTCTGCGGCCCTGGTCTGATTAAACGAGTTGAGTGTGGGCTAAAAATATAAATGAATGCCGATGAACGCGGAAGGTGTTTTTGCTGCATGAAGTGACGGCGCCCGGGCTGTTTATTCAGTATGCAGATCCGTCCTGAGACTTCCACATTCATTTGCATCTCATTAATTATGTTTATTGGTTGCTTTGTGTGTTCCTTGACAGTTACGACCGGGTGGCAAATGCTTGGAAAAAAATATACGCGGAAATCGAAATGTCTGCAGGAATCATATGCACAGCAATGCGCAGTCTGCGGCGTTCCCTTCTTACTTATTAGGCCTCTTGTACTAACAGTGGCATTGCCACCGTCCCTCGGTGACACCTCAATTGCTCCCATTGCCTTCGCTCATGTCGCGCCGACGTACTGTCATGTTGGATTTACTTTACGCAAGGTTTTGCAATTTGTAAGGCTGAATTATCTCATTACAGGCTTAGAGACAAGGGTTGGAATGAAAGCCTAAATATGAAATTAAGACTGGCTGCTGGTCCCTGGCACAGGCTGTGAGCAGTCAGGCTGTTCTCCCCATGTCTACGTGGATTTTTTTTTTTTACTTTAGGTTTCCACCCATTTTACATCCCAAAGCTCAGGTGCAACTCAAGCATTTTTGCAGAAGTAAAAGAAGCTGTAAATGGCAAGTTTAACACCCCTGGATTTGGGGATTTTTCCAATACAGTCCAGCTGCGGTCAGGACGGGTTTAGACCGGATTAAGACGAAATTGGGCCTGATGCTGCAGCGCAAAAAAGTTCTATTTTTTCTCGGCATTGGCGCATGTGCATTCGACACTCACCGCACATGCGCACTCAGACCGACCAAGGAGCCTTAATTGCTTGCGACGCAACCAGCCAGCCTTTATTGAGCATGAATAATAATAACGACGTAGTATCGTAACAACTCGAGATTAACATCAAACTATCTAACATCAACATTCAATAGCAATTGTCTGAAAAGTGCACTTAATGCAGAAAACCTAACAATGAAAATTTCACAATTCTCTTACAAAACAGAGTAAGAAAAAATGAATTTGCAGAGACATTGGGTCAAAGTGACTCAGTTCAGCCTCTTGAGGGTAAAAATTTGTCGACGATTTAAATTTCATAATAGACCAGAATCCTGTTGAGGATTTTAAAAATTTTAAACATCCATGCCGGGCCCGCAGGTCGGCTTTTAGTTTTACCTTTACAGATAACCATTTATATAGCCATCGATTTTTATTGTAGGCTACAACTAACTTTCAAGGTGAAAAATTTACTACGTGGCACTTACCGAACAATAATAAAGTGGCAAGAATACCCAAGATATTGCATAAATCGCAGCTAAATTATTAAGTCAACTGTTTAACGTAAAATTGATAGCATTAACTTGAAATCGTCGGTTAACAATAAACACAACGACGTTATAGTTACGTCACAGCGCAAAGAACAATAGTAACTGTATAATAAGTAACGCTGTGTCTAAAGTCGGACTCCAAATTTCATTCTAAGAATTATTTTGAGGTTCATATAGCAAAGAAAAAACTGTTCAGCTTCCGGAAAATTCTCGTCTGTTTTCATCTGGGCCTATTTCAGGAATGGGCGTCATGCTGCAGCATCAATAGCACCCACCGTAATCCGGCCCTGGTTTAACCCTCGGACAGATTCAGCGACCTGCGACATTCTGAGGCCCGTAAAATGACGCCCCTGTCAGCTGCATGTCCTTTGACTCCACCCACTTTCCACGCCCCCAACTCCGGGTTAGCGGTACACTTTTGTGCTAAATGTTCTATTACGGTAATCAATCAATCAATCAATCAACATTTATTTATATAGCACATATTTATACAAAAAATGTAGCTCAAAGTGCTTTACAAAATGAATAGAGAAATAGAAGACACAATAAAAGATAAACATAAGTCAACATTAATTAACATAGAATAAGTAAGGTCCAATGGCCAGGGTGGACAGAAAAAACAAAAAAAAACTCCAAAGGCTGGAGAAAAAAAATAAAATCTGTAGGGGTTCCAGACCAAGAGACCGCCCAGTCCCCTCTGGGCAACCTACCTAACATAAGTCAAACAGTCCTCTTTGTATTTAGGGTTTTCATGGAAAGACCTGATGATGATGGTCACGTAGACTTCTGGCTTTCAGTCCATCAATGTTGGTGCATCATGATGCTTTGAGTAGGTGGAGGTGGCGCAGGCCACCACCACAAAGAAACCGGAAAAAGAAACAGAAGAGAGAGTTGGGGTCAGTACGGATTTTAGAGCCACTATGAATAGTTATTATGAAGAATTGAACATACAGAGTATCAGGATTAAGTTAAAGTGAAGTTATAAAAAGGCCATGTTAAAGTAATATGTTTTCAGCAGTGTTTTAAAGTGCTCTACTGTATCAGCCTGGTGAATTCCTATTGGCAGGCTATTCCAGATTTTAGGTGCATAACAGCAGAAGGCCACCCGCCTCACCACTTCTTTTAAGTTTAGCTTTTGGAATTCTAAGGAGACACTCATTTGAAGATCTGAGGTTACGATTTGGAATATAACGTGTCAGGCATTCCGATATATAAGATGGAGCGAGATTATTTAAGGCTTTATAAACCATAAGCAGTATTTTAAAGTCAATCCTGAATGACACAGGCAACCAGTGTAGTGACATCAAAACTGGAGAAATGTGTTCTGATTTTCTTTTCCCAGTTAGGATTCTAGCAGCTGCATTCTGCACTCGTTGCAAGTGATTTATGTCTTTTTTGGGTAGTCCTGAGAGGAGTGCGTTACAGTAATCTAGTCTACTGAAAACAAAAGCGTGAATTAATTTCTCAGCATCTTTCAATGATATAAGAGGTCTAACTTTACTTATGTTTCTTAAGTGAAAAAATGCTGTCCTAGTGGTCTGATGAATATGCGATTTAAAATTCAGATTACAGTCAACGGTTACTCCTAAATTTTTTACTTCCGTTTTAACTTTTAATCCTAGTGCATCAAGTTTATTTCTGATAACCTCATTGAATCCATTATTGCCAATTACTAAAATTTCAGTTTTCTCTTTATTTAGTTTGAGAAAATTACTATTCATCCATTCAGAAATACCAGTAAGACATTGTGTTAGTGAATCGAGAGAGTCGGAGTCATCAGGTGCTACTGATAAGTACAGCTGTGTGTCATCAGCATAGCTGTGGTAGCTCACGTTGTGCCCTGAGATAATCTGACCTAACGGAAGCATGTAGATTGAGAAGAGCAGCAGACCAGGATAGAGCCTTGTGGAACACCATATCGGATATCATGTGTCTTTGAGATTTGATTACCACAACTCACAAAGAATTTTCTACCTGCCAGGTAGGATTCAAACCAATTTAAGACACTGCCAGAGAGGCCCACCCATTGACTAAGGCGATTTCTAAGAATATTGTGATCAATGGTGTCAAATGCAGCACTCAGATCTAAGAGGATGAGAACAGATAAATGGCCTCTGTCTGCATTCACTCGCAAATCATTTACTACTTTAACGAGTGCCGTTTCTGTGCTGTGATTTGTTCTAAAACCCGACTGAAATTTATCAAGAATAGCAGGTTTATTGAGGTGGTCATTTAATTGCAAAATGACTGCCTTCTCTAGAATTTTACTTAAGAAGGGCAGGTTAGAGATGGGTCTAAAATTTTCAAAGGCAGAGGGGTCAAGATTATGTTTCTTAAGAAGGGGTTTAACTACAGCAGTCTTAAGACAGTCTGGAAAGACCCCCGTATCTAATGACGAATTAACTATGTCCAGAATATTGTCAATTAGCACGTCTGATACTTCTAATGGTGCCACTAAAAAAAGTATAACCTCCATTCAACATAAAATAATTAAGGTAATGATTCACACTTAATATTTTCAATCTGAACCAATATAATTCTTTTTAGCTTATTGATTCCACAATTTTTAAGATGAGGCAAATCATTTAGAGTGATTGGGTGCAATTCACTTGTTTTTTGCTGAAGTAAATCTAGTTTTTAAGTTGTTACAATTTAAAATGGTTTATTGGTCGTAATCTGTTTTTATCCTATTAGAAATATTAAGAACATAACACATTCCAATGCTGTAATTTTTACATTTATTTAAAAATCTAGTGCAAATACAGAAGCATTTTGCAGTGTAAATCTTAAATTATCAACAAAAAATGATGAAACATTTCTACAGCTTTCTTGAAAGTATGTTTTATTACGAGTTCTTATACTTCAAATTAACAGTTGAGAAACAGGGTTACTTACCAGAAATCCTCCGTTATAAAAGTCTGCTGCTGAAAATGACCAGACCTGGATATCCACGTCCACTCCACTCAGGAAAGTCTTCTTCTCTTTTGGCAATTGGAAAGCCAGCACGCTGGAAAGTTCGACCGGAAGAAAATATAAATGGCCCTCAAACACAGCACACGAACAACCGAAAAGATTAGGATAACTGAAATAGGGTTTTTATGTTTATTCCCTCCACCATAACTTACTTTGGTACAAACAATTTTTTTTTTACTTTGATTGAGATCTGAAACCAAATATTTCAAGCTACAACACTAAATGACTAATCTTAAGTTGCTTGAAAGAGAAAATTTACGTTGAATGAACAACATCAATGTTAGACTTTTTCCATGGGAAACTGAACATGTGTGCAAAAAAAAATATTTATTATTAATAAAAAAAAAACTTCACCAGGATAAACTGTCGTGCTAATGTAGTAAACGTCTCTTCGTACTCGCAGCGAGGTCACGAGCCATCAACAAAGGGTACGCAAAGCCGCACAGCTAACAGAGAAGGTCTTAGCTGGGAGACTCGAACGACTCCTTTATACCTCGTCGTGCTTCTGAGGGCGAGTGCGTCATTCACTGGAGCATAAACTCCGCCACAATTAATGCATCGTTAATATAAAGGGATTGACTACTGCAATGCGGTGTTCACTGGATGTTCTTTATACAGCCTCCAGTTAATCCAAAATGCGGCTGCAAGAATTATTACAAGAACAAGAAAATACGAACACATAACTCCAGTTCTTAAATCCTTACACTGGCTCCCGGTTAAGTTTAGGGCAGATTTCAAAATCCTCCTTTTAACATATAAAGTATTAAATGACTGAAGTCCGGCTTACTTGTCTGAACTTATCATGACTTCCGAACCTGAGCGCACATTAAGATCTCAAGATGGCGGTCTGCTTGTGATTCCAAGGATTAATAAAATAACAGTGGGAGGTCGAGCTTTTAGTTACAGGGCCTCTAAACTGTGGAATGGTCTTCCTGCTATTATAAGAGATGCCCTTCAGTCTCAGCTTTTAAGACTCACTACTTCAGTTTAGCACACCCTGACTAGAGCTGCTGATTAACTGTACAGACTGCATCTCTGTTGTTAGTCATTAGCACTATAACATAAGTAACATGATAATTATATTTGAATACTAACCCTCACCTATTCTGTTTCTCTTCTCGGTACTCAAATGTGGCACTTGGTGCCCACCTCCCGAGCTGTTTTGCCTGCCCAAGGTAAAGTCATCTATGATGGAGGATTGCAGGAATCATGGGAAAGAGGGGTCCTTTCATCGGATTGGCTGGTGCAGTGCTATTTCAGCTGTGGAATGGCCAAATGGGGATGGCAGCTTGATGGACGAGATCTCCACAACTCTAAACTAATCCAAATCTTATTATGTGATGCCATCTACTGTTAAATTCTACTCCGTACTTCTAAAATGTTTATTTTTATACTGTATTGAGGCTTTGTTCTGTTCTGTGTATTGTATTGTATTGTCTTTCTGACCCCCACTGCACGCCCAGCCTACCTGGCAAGGGGTCTCTCTTTGAATTGCCTTTCCTGAGGTTTCTTCCATTTTTTTCCCTACAAGTTTTTTTTGGGAGTTTTTCCTTGTCTTCTTAGAGAGTGAAGGCTGGGGGGCTGACAAGAGGTAGGGCCTGTTAAAGCCCGTTGAGGCACTTGTGTGATTTTGGGCTACACAAAAATAAATTGTATCATATTGTAATTGTATAAATATTACAATTTTGTACACCAGTAATCAGTGGCGTAGCAAGCTTTGCTGAAGCCGCCTGTGCAGCACCTCAGGTGAGCCTCTCCTCTCCAGCATAACTCTTAGCAATTTATTCGCAACTAAATCGTATTGGCCAGCTGGGCAGTGGCATCTGCGTCACTATCACACAGTGGTGACAAACAAACCGACTCGCTAAATGAAATTTGTAATTACAGCCGCTGTAAGTTAGCAAAAATAAAATAAATTGTGGGAATGGAATGTGGGAGGTGTGGGTCGTAGTAGTACTAGTACAGTACACGCATCTACGTAAAATGTGGACCCGCTTACTTTATCAAGACAACTTTGTGAAAGAAGATGATTAACATGTAAGGTAAGCTATAAAGTAGAAACTGTTCTGTACTATAAAATGAAGCTATTTCAGTTTGTAACAAATTAAAATGACAACACTGGCTGACAGGTTACTCCCACACAATCTACCCGCTTTACACAAGTTCTGAGAAAACGGACATCATAAAGTGGTGAGGCTCACAAATCCTCACGGTAGGGACACTAATGCACAGTAAGCCATACTAAGGTACAAAATAAAACAGATAACAGACAATAACTTTGTATAATGTTAACGTTTACCCCCCGGGTGGAATTGAAGAGTCGCATAGTGTGGGGTCTCCTCAGTCTGTCAGTGGAGCAGGATGGTGACAGCAGTCTGTCGCTGAAGCTGCTCCTCTGTCTGGAGATGATCCTGTTCAGTGGATTCTCCATGATTGACAGGAGTCTGCTCAGCGCCCGTCGCTCTGCCACGGATGTCAAACTGTCCAGCTCCGTGCCTACAATAGAGCCTGCCTTCCTCACCAGTTTGTCCAGGCGTGAGGCGTCCCTCTTCTTTATGCTGCCTCCTCAGCACACTAACGCGTAGAAGAGGACGCTCACCACAACCGTCAGATAAAACATCTGCAGCATCTTATTACAGATGTTGAAGGACGCCAGCCTTCTTAGGAAGTATAGGCGGCTCTGTCCTCTCTTGCACAGAGCATCAGTATTGGCAGTCCAGTCCAATTTATCATCATATTATCATATGATTTATTCGATTTACAGTCTATAATTATATGTAGTGTTAATCATAGCTTAGTGCAGCATATCATTTATTCTTCTTAGTCTTCTTCCTTAGCATTTCCCTGTTTTTCTATGGAGTCAGTCTTCTGATTACCAGTGTAGATCCTAAGCCACAGAGCCGCTACTCCGCTAAAAAGTGCAGTCTCACGAATGAGACCTGGCAAACACAGATATAAAACGTATAGTATAAAATACAAAATGTTAAGATTTTTTGTTCAATTTGTTTCTGATATACAGTGGTGTGAAAAACTATTTGCCCCCTTCCTGATTTCTTCTTCTTTTGCATGTTTGTCACACAAAATGTTTCTGATCATCAAACACATTTAACCATTAGTCAAATATAACACAAGTAAACACAAAATGCAGTTTTTAAACGATGGTTTTATTATTTAGGGAGAAAAAATCCAAACCTACATGGCCCTGTGTGAAAAAGTAATTGCCCCCTTGTTAAAAAATCACCTAACTGTGGTGTATCACACCTGAGTTCAATTTCCTGATTACTGCCACACCTGTTTCAATCAAGAAATCACTTCAATAGGAGCTGCCTGACACAGAGAAGTAGACCAAAAGCACCTCAAAAGCTAGACATCATGCCAAGATCCAAAGAAATTCAGGAACAAATGAGAACAGAAGTAATTGAGATCTATCAGTCTGGTAAAGGATATAAAGCCATTTCTAAAGCTTTGGGACTCCAGTGAACCATAGTGAGAGCCATTATCCACAAATGGCAAAAACATGGAACAGTGGTGAACCTTCCCAGGAGTGGCCGGCCGACCAAAATTACCCCAAGAGCGCAGAGACGACTCATCCGAGAGGTCACAAAGACCCCAGGACAACGTCTAAAGAACGGCAGGCCTCACTTGCCTCAATTAAGGTCAGTGTTCACGACTCCACCATAAGAAAGAGACTGGGCAAAAACGGCCTGCATGGCAGATTTCCAAGGCGCAAACCACTGTTAAGCATAAAGAACATTAGGGCTCGTCTCAATTTTGCTAAGAAACATCTCAATGATTGCCAAGACTTTTGGGAAAATACCTTGTGGACTGATGAGACAAAAGTTGAACTTTCTGGAAGGCAAATGTCCCGTTACATCTGGCGTAAAAGGAACACAGCATTTCAGAAGAAGAACATCATACCAACAGTAAAATATGGTGGTGGTAGTGTGATGGTCTGGGGTTGTTTTGCTGCTTCAGGACCTGGAAGGCTTGCTGTGATAGATGGAACCATGAATTCTACTGTCTACCAAAAAATCCTGAAGGAGAATGTCCGGCCATCTGTTCGTCAACTCAAGCTGAAGCGATCTTGGGTGCTGCAACAGGACAATGACCCAAAACACACCAGCAAATCCACCTCTGAATGGCTGAAGAAAAACAAAATGAAGACTTTGGAGTGGCCTAGTCAAAGTCCTGACCTGAATCCAATTCAGATGCTATGGCATGACCTTAAAAAGGCGGTTCATGCTAGAAAACCCTCAAATAAAGCTGAATTACAACAATTCTGCAAAGGTGAGTGGGCCAAAATTCCTCCAGAGCGCTGTAAAAGACTCATTGCAAGTTATCGCAAACGCTTGATTGCAGTTATTGCTGCTAAGGGTGGCCCAACCAGTTATTAGGTTCAGGGGGCAATTACTTTTTCACACTTCCTAAATAATAAAAACCATCATTTAAAAACTGCACTTTGTGTTTACTTGTGTTATATTTGACTAATGGTTAAATGTGTTTGATGATCAGAAACATTTTGTGTGACAAACATGCAAAAGAAGAAGAAGAAATCAAGAAGGGGGTAAATAGTTTTTCACACCACTGTATGACACCAAAACAACTGCTTTGGATGCAGAACTGAGAGACCTCAATAGTTTAGGACAGGGGTGTCGATCTCCGTGCCTGGTGGGCCGCGGTGGCTGCAGGTTTTCATTCTAACCTTTTTTCCTAACCAGTGAGCAGTTTTTACTGCTAATTAACTTTTTCCCTTCATTTTAATAGCCTTGTTTTTAAGGATTCGGTCTTCTGAATTTATTCCTTTCTTCATGAAATGTCAGCCGCACAGAAATGAGATGATAAACGAGCCAACAGATGACCAGCTGAACTGGGATTTCAAACTCCAATCAATTTCACTCTAACTGATCTCTTAATGAGAAGCCGATTCTTGCTATTAATTAATCTCGTTATTTAATTCAATGGCTTGTTGCTGCTCTCATTCTGCCACAGCAGACATTTGCAAAACTGATGATCTTTCGTGTTTTTCTAAGAACACCGTGGAAATGTTTTGGTGACCTGAGAGATCAACCTCACTGAGAGCTTCACCTTTCTTTATGTTCAGATATTGTGTGATGGGCACTGATGAGCTGGTCGTGTGGTGGCTTGTTTTGGGTCTCGTTATGGTTTGGCTGCTAATTAAAGAAAATGAAACAATTAAGGGGCCTGAGTCAAGTTAATTAAAACTCAAGGCAAAAGAAGTTGATTAGCAGCAAAAACTGGTCACTAATGAAGAAGATGGTTAGGATGAAAACCTGCAGCCAGTGCGGCCCTCCAGGACCAGAGTTGGTTTAGAAGTTTAATAAATGCTGAATCCACATCTGAGTGTAGGAATTCAAAAGGAATTGAAATCGTCCTGAGGGGCTTGTAATATGGGCGTCAGTTCACCAGCGAAACAGAGGAATGGCTCCAGAAGGGGCGTCAATTTATGGACCTCATATTGTCTGAAATGCTCAGATCTGTCTGAGGCCTAAAACTGTCCTGACTGCAGCTGGTCGCTTTTCGATTTTTCTACCATCCAGCTCTACAGATCCTCTCAAGCTCTATCAGGTTGCATGGAGATGGTTGGTGGACAGCTCTTTACAGACCTCTCCAGGGATGTTTGATTAGGGTCAAGTCTGGGCTGCTGAGGTTTGGCCGCTCAAGGACATTCACAGAGTTCCCTAAGAGCAGGGCCGTCTTAACAGCATTTAAGGCCTCCGTGCAAATCAGTGCACTGGGGTCCCTACCTACACAACCCCTCAGCAAGTCACAACAGACATAGATTAGCATGGAGACCCCTGGGCAACTGCCCAGTGTGCCCATGCGTTAAGATGGCCCAGCACAAGAGTCATCCCTAAGCAACTCCTATGTTGTCTTTGTTAGAAGATGAACCTTCAAGCCAATCTGAGGTCCAGAGCACTTCATTAAGCACATCTCCTTATCATATTAAGTATACTGTATGACGTTATATGAAGATGGACAGGCTGAGGACAAGTGACAGAGGCACAGGACCGCTGCCCACCTCACCGTCGTGGGTTTATCTGATTCACATCCTGTCTGTCCAGAAGACGGCGTCAGACATGGGCGCAGACTTTAGAGGTTAAAATTATGATTGTCTTCACCCCTGGACTGGTCGCATGCAATGGAGGACTTATGCACACAATAATGCAGCACTCATTATTATAATGGATTTATGAATATTTTATCCTAGAAGCTTTTTCATGCCTTTAGGTTTTCATTCCGTTTATTCCCAGAGACACAAGTTCACATCTGAACCCAAAACAAGAAGTTCACACCATTAATGACCCTGACACCAATTGGATTAGGAATTCTTGACACAGAATATGTAGGAATGGCTTAAAGAGAAGATATGGAGGAGGGTTAGGGACAGGCCCGATTTGAATTCAATTGAAATGTCACAGCCTCAATGTCATCGACTGCTGAACAGTTATATAAAACACCACCAAAGGGGACAACACCCGCTTCAGAGGCTAAGTACGGGCTTACTTTTTTCCAGAGTAGACCCTTACACTTATTAATATTAGAGTTAAGGTTCATATCCCTAACCTTCATCTGTAGGCCCTGTCTGCTGGTTCAAATATATAGTTTCCATGGGGTGCACTTACTTTTTCACATGACTGTAGCTCCATGTTCCCCTGGAGTTGGTCCAATTGTGAACGTCACCTTCCGGTGAGAGCTTCATTTAAGTACCGTCAAGCCTTGAAGGGGAGGGGCCTCATGGGGACAGGAAGTGACCTCAATGGGGTGGGAAAAGAGCTTTTTTTTTATTACCAAATGAAACACAATACAATACGAAACTTTCATAGTGGATATAAATTCAACATTCAAAAAAATATAAACAACATTCAAAGTACGGGGGGGCTAGATAAATTTCACAGTATACAAAATATAAAATGAAAAATATTAAAATAATGTTCAGGCTATATACATCGGACTTCAAATTCAACTCAGAGTCCTGCTACGTGCAAAACTTCGCTGACGACACTGCTATGGTGGGCTGCATAAGGAGTGGGCAGGAGGAGGAGTACAGGAACCTGATCAAGGACTTTGTTAAATGGTGTGACTCAAACCACCTACAACTGAACACCAGCAAAACCAAGGAGCTGGTGGTGGATTTTAGGAGGCCCAGGCCCCTCATGGACCCTGTGATCATCAGAGGTGACTGTGCAGAGGGTGCAGACCTATAAATATCTGGGAGTGCAGCTGGATGATAAATTGGACTGGACTGCCAATACTGATGTTCTGTGTAAGAGAGGACAGAGCCGACTATACTTCATTAGAAGGTTGGCGTCCTTCAACATCTGTAATAAGATGCTGCAGATGTTCTATCAGACGGTTATGGTGAGCGCCCTCTTCTACGAGGTGGTGTGCTGGGGAGGCAGCATAAAGAAGAGGGACACCTCACGCCTGGACAAACTGGTGAGGAAGGCAGGCTCTATTGTAGGCTCAGAGCTGGACAGTTTGACATCCGTGGCAGAGCGACGGGCGCTGAGCAGACTCCTGTCAATCATGGAGAATCCACCGCATCCACTGAACAGGATCATCTCCAGACAGAGGAGCAGCTGTCACCGTCCTGCTCCACTGACAGACTGAGGAGACCCCACACTATGCGACTCTTCAGTTCCACCTGGGGGGTAAACGTTAACATTATATAAAGTTATTGTCTGTTATACCTGCATTGTTATCACTCTTTAATTTAATATTGTTATTATCAGTATGCTGCTGCTGGAGTATGGGAATTTTCCCTTGTGATTAATTAAAGTATCTATCTATCTATCTATCTATCTATCTATCTATCTATCTATCTATCTATCTATCTATCTATCATTATATAGTGCCTTTCTATCTATCTATCTATCTATCTATCTATCTATCTATCTATCTATCTATCTATCTATCATTATATAGTGCCTTTCTATCTATCTATCTATCTATCTATCTATCTATCTATCTATCTATCTATCTATCTATCTATCTATCTATCATTATATAGTGCCTTTCTATCTATCTATCTATCTATCTATCTATCTATCTATCTATCTATCTATCTATCTGTCTATCTATCTATCTATTTATTTATTTACGATCACAAAGGAGCCAGCACTGTCTCCAGTGATGGCCCCCAGGGTGTCACTAACACCACCTGTGCCCCCAAATTTATTACAAATAAACAATTGAAGTTGGTCATTTTTTTGTGGCCTTTTGCTATGGGGTTGTTAGGGACGACAACTAAGGGGTCTCCAAAGGTGTGACATCACAGGTTAAGCCCCTTGCACTTCCAGTTTCCCACTCTGATATTAAAGAGTCTCCTTCTGTCGACGAGTGTCAAACAAAGCCACAATAAGCCCACTGGGATTCAATGCTGAATGGCAATAACAACTTCAAAGGGGGTGAACTCTCTTTATAGGTGCTTTAGTGATCCATTTTAAAATCCTATTTTTGTTGGCATATACATTTGCATCCATAGAAGACAGTGGTGGAACGTGAATTGAAGACCAGGGAATGCTGACAGGAGGTCTCTGAGGTGTCCTGATCCAAACTTTGGCTCTGGGCTCCAAGCCAGTGGGTTAAAATGAGAGACCCAATGCAAAGGACGCAGAATAATAAAAAGGAATGTTGGTGCCTACCCAAGGTCTTTGAGCTGGATTACCTTACCCTGAAAATGCCAGCCTTGCCAGCCTGAAAATAGCAGAGATGAGCACTGGCAGTGAGTCACCGTGACGGAGTGACGTGAGAAGATCCAAGGGGATCATTAAGATGAAGCGATTCACTCATCTCCGTTCTGATGATCCAATGGCACTTACTGGCATTTTTGGCTTAAAGGTGATTTTTTTTTTGGAAAACGTCACTTTCTTGTCAGGCTTTGTAAATAAGGTTAGAAGAAGAAAGCAAAGAAAGATGAAAATAGAGCTGGAAAAATCTAAATTAGTGTAAGGTGGCCTAATTTGGGGAGTTCATGTGATTTAGTTCATGAGGTAGAAGCACATGATGAACAAGAATAGTTGGGTCAAATATTTGAAATTTAAAAATCAATCCATTATCCAACCCGCTATACTCTGACTACAGGGTCATGGGGAACTGCTGGAGCCAATCCCACCCAACACAGGGCGCAAGGCAGGAAAAAAATCCCGGAATGGGACCAGAAGTGAGGTGATTCCATGGAGCCGGAAGGAAACCGTCTTCATCGTGGAGGTGGTGGTGGAGATCGGAACGTTAGTTGATGTATGGGCTTTTTATTCTGCCGTTTTCCTGTAGACGCAAAGGAGGGAAGAGTATTAAAACCGTGCTGCCGATCCCCATTTCTTGTGCTTTCACGTGTGATCGAGGCCGTTGGCTGTCCCCTAATCACACGTGTGTGACAGTATATACATACAGTACTAGCAATACGCAGTGTGCATGGGAGACAGTTTAAGGCAGTGGTTCTCAACCTGTGGGACGGGCCCCCCTAGGGGGGGTGTGAAGTAACAAAAGGGGGGGCGCGAAAATGTGAAAAAAAGAAAACAAGAATCAAAAATATGAAAAAAAAATCTGTTGAAACCAAAACAAATTAACTTAAACTACATTCTGATACTAGAAAAATAAATATAGTTAGATAAATGGCGATACAAATTAAGTAGGTATAATAAAATATGCATCTACATTTCAAAAAAATGTTAGGGGGGCGCTATTAAAACTGTTATGAAAACCTGGGTCGCAAATATTTAAAGGTTGAGAAACTCTGGTTTAAGGGCTTTGGTGAATCTACTTCTCCACCGCTCCAGGGGGTGGCGCTGTGCCATTCACATTCGCTCTTTTCCTCCATTGGCAAGCCAGAAGATCAACAGCTTTCATGAAACTGACACTTCTAGAGTCCATCCAAATAGACCTGCCTCTTCCTGCCTGGGCACCATATGACCAGAAGATCCGCCATCTTGGGCAGCCACAACAGGACTCCAAGCTGAGAAGACTTGATTTTGGCATTTTCATTTTTTTGGCTTTATTTGAAAAAATTATATTCTCAATTATACAGGGTTTGCCCAAACTTTGACTGTCTCTTTTATCTTATTACTACAGTATATATACAATATATATTACAACATAATATATATATATATATATTTATATATATTGTCAGGGATGCCAGGGGCCATGACCCAGCTGGATCACGTGGGAGTTGCCTTCCGGGTTGCTCTGGGGGCCACGGGTACAGGGCATGGAAGCTCCACCCTGTAGGGGCCCGTGGTCATCGCCAGGAGGCGCCCCAATGCCTTGGGGACCTGTTACCTCAGCACTTCCGCCACACCAGGAAGTGCTGGGGGGAAGATTTAGGACGGCGCCCGGAGAGCAGCCGGGAGGACAGCCAGCACTTCCGCCACGCTGGGGCGTGGCCAGAGGAGGAATGCCGGGAACACCTGGGGCTCAACCGGGAACTGGATAAAAGGGGCCGTCTCCATTCATTCGAGGCTGGAGTCGGGAGGTGGAAGGACGAAGCTCGGGAGAGCTGTGCAGGCGGCCCGAAGAAAGGCATTGTGGCCAGGATATATATACTATATATATATATATATAGTAACCAGTAGGGGGAGCTACCCAAACCCCAGATCCAATAATATCCTACAGAGTCATGGGTTCAAATAATGGATTTTGCACAATGAAGCACAGCCAATAACCACACAAACTAAGAAACTCTATCCTCTCCTTCTGCCTTCAGTTGAGCGTGTCCCGCTGTTTCCCGACTCCAACTCGAGGTAAAGCAGTGCGCTCCGTTCATGCTTAAGCTGGAATGGCTGATAGCGACCCGGCATGACTTGTGGTGAGTACTTTTGGGTGGTTTGAGAAACAGGGTAGTCCTCCCTCAACAAATCCCACTCGTGGCATTTAGGGACCCCGACATGGCTGCACTTCCAGATTTCAGTTCCCGTGAACCTCTGTGGGTGTCCAAGCTATGACACCTCCAATGGACCACTGCCCCTAATGTAAGGGGGATGGAAGTGCTTTTGGCCTCTGGTTTCTGCTTGTCCATCCCCTGGCACCTTCCATTTTGTCCCAAGGTCATGCCATTGTCCAGTCAGAATGCCCATCTGTCCTCTGTGGCACTCACAATATATATATATATATATATATATATATATATATATATATATATATACCATACCATTGTTTAAGGTCAAAGGTCCAAAGAGATGGCACACCAACAACAACAACATTTATTTCCATCAAGAAGACAGAAATGCCTTGCAAATAATAATATATCTTTTATTATTATTATGATTTCTGTTGTCACACTCAAGAGTTCCCTGTCTCTGTTGTATGTCATTTGGTGCAGGATTTAAAAAGCAGTGTTAATATATGTGATGTGCCACCTGTTGGAATAACAAACGCAATGCATATGCCTCTTATATTATGCCATTTTGTACAGCTAAACAGGCTGATGAGTGTGTGCCAGGTGCTGAGTGGTGTGGGTAAGCCAATTAACATTTGCATTCCATCATTCAATGCATATTGTGTCCATTATATGCTTTTGAGTCGGATTCATAACAGCAGAGTTAATGTTTGTGATGCACCATCTGTTGGAATGACAAATCCAATGCATATGTCTCATATATATGATATTTAGTTCAGCTAAATGGGTTGTTGAGCGTGTAACCGGATGCTGAGAGGTGTGGGTAAGCCGTTTAAAGTTTGAATTCCATCATGTAATGCATATGTCTCTTTTATAAGCCATTTGGTATGGAATTCATAAACGCAATGTTAATGTTTCATGCATAATGTTCATCATGGAGACTGGGTTACCCACAAATGAAGAATTCCCAGTAGGTGGGGGTCATAAGCCCACATGAATTACTTCTCGGCCCTTCACTACTACCGTCTGGATGTTTTAGTGCGGTCCTCAGATCAGCCCTGCCACAGTCACTCGTGCCCTCAGGCGTGGCACCAACATGACGATCAAACTTGGCTACCAAGAGGAAGCAAACACTGCAACATTTCTGGTACCACCACTTGAAGTATTCTTTATATTAGACCCTTGTCAAAAGAGAAGGTTAAAGCCCTAAGAAAACTCTCAGAAAATGCATTAATTATGTCGATTAAAGACTAAATTAAATTAAACACAACAATGCAAATCAATTAAACAATAATTACAATACTCAAGAGAAGGCAGTTCATAAAGTAAACAAAGGAAACCAAAGGCAAAACGAGGAAAGTTAATTAAGAACAAAAACTAATAATGAACCAAAATGGAACTAAAGAAATGCAAATATCTTTGAAGAGGCAATTAAAACAAACTCTAATCCCACTAAGCCAAAACTGAAATCCTAACAGCAAACCTTAAGGCACAAAGAGAAGTCGAAGCCAGAAATTGCGGAAATAAAACTAAAAGGATCTAAACTGCTATCTACACAAATGCTCACTCTCAGGACGCAAAATTAACATCAGCAGTTTAAAAAGATAAAATCAAGAAAAATCAAAAACAAAAGCTAGAGTTTGATACCAAACATGAAGAGGTCGGTGCTGAAGGGGTGATGAGGGGCAAGTCATGAGAGGAGGGCAATGGCAGAGCGAAAGTCAGCACTTCATACCACCCGTAATGTAGAACAAAACCACAGGTGGCTGCTTACCTACAACAACAACAACAACAACATTTATTTATACAGCACATTTTCATACAAACAATGGAGCTCAAAGTGCTTTACATAATGGAGAATAAAAAAATAAAAGACACAGTAAGAAAATAAAACAAGTCAACATTAATTAACGTAGAATAAGAGTAAGGTCCAATGGCCAGGGGGGACAGAAAAAAACAAAAAACTCCAGACGGCTGGAGAAAAAATAAAATCTGTAGGGATTCCAGACCATGAGACCACCCAGTCCCCTCTGGGCATTCTACCTAACATAAATGAAACAGTCCTCTTTAGGGTTCTCACGGAAGGACTTGATGATGATGATCACGTGGACTTCTGGCTTTTAGTCCATCAATGCTGGGGCATCATGATGCTTTGAGTAGGTTGGTGGTGGCGCAGCCGCCGCCACAGAGAAACCGGAAAAAGAAACAGAAGAGAGAGTAGGGGTCAGTACGGATTTTAGAGCCACCATGAGTAGTTATTATGATGAATTGAACATACAGAGTATCAGGATTAAGTTAAAGTGAAGTTATGAGAAGGCCATGTTAAAGTAATGTGTTTTCAGCAGTGTTTTAAAGTGCTCCACTGTATTTGCCTGGCGAATTCCTATTGGCAGGCTATTCCAGATTTTAGGTGCATAGCAGCAGAAGGCCGCCTGCCCGCCTCACCACTTCTTTTAAGTTTAGCTTTTGGAATTCTAAGGAGACACTCATTTGAAGATCTGAGGTTACGGTTTGGAATATAACGTGTCAGGCATTCCGATATATAAGATGGAGCGAGATTATTTAAGGCTTTGTAAACTATAAGAAGAATTTTAAAGTCAATTCTGAAAGACACAGGTAACCAGTGTAGCGACATCAAAACAGGAGAAATGTGTTCGGATTTTCTTTTCCTAGTTAGGATTCTAGCAGCTGCATTCTGCACCCGTTGCAAATGATTTATGTCTTACCTAGCGGTGATTGGAGGGCCCGTCCCCTTTGGTTCAATTATAGAGGAAAAAGAAGAAAATGTTTTAAATTTAAAGAAACAAAAAGAGGAAAAAAGGCAAAAAAACGCTCAGAGTATCTGCTTAATTGGTGGTGATTGGAGGGCCTGTCCCCTTAGGTTCAATTTTAGAGGGATAAGAAAAAAACAAGTAAAAATGTTAAATTAACAGCAAGTGGAAAAAATAAAATGCCTCAGAGTATTGCTGTTTAACTGGTGCTGATTGGAGAGCCTGCCCCCTTTGGTTTCAATTTCAGAAGAAAACCAAGTAAAAAATGTAAAGATACTGCAAGAGAAAAAAAATGCTAAACAAATTTCAGGGTATCACTGCTTAACTAGTGGTGAATGGAGGGCCCATCCAATTTGGTTCAATTTTAGAGGAAAAAGAAGACAAAATGTTTTAAATTTAAAGAAACAAAAAAAAGGAAAAAACACTGCTTAACTGGTGGTGATTGGAGGGCCTGTCCCCTTTGGTTCAATTTCAGAAGGAAAAGAAGAAAAGCAAGTAAAAATGTAAAGATACTGCAAGAGAAAAAAAATGTAAAAAAACATTTCAGGGTATCACTGCTTAACTAGTGGCGAATGGAGGGCCCATCCCCTTTGGTTCAATTTAAAAGGAAAAAGAAGACAAAATGTTTTAAATTTAAAGAAACAATAAAAGGAAAAAAAAAACGCTCAGAGTATCTGCTTAACTGGTGGTGATTGGAGGGCCTGACCCCTTTGGTTCAATTTTAGAGGGATAAGAAAAAAAGTAAAATTTTAAATTAACAGCAAGTGGAAAAAATAAAATACCTCAAAGTATTGCTGCTTAACTAGTAGTGAATGGAGGGCCCATCCCCTTTGGTTCAATTTAAAAGGAAAAAGAAGGTTTTTTTTTTTAAATTTAAAGAAACAAAAAGAGGAAAAAAGGAAACAAACGCTCATAGTATCTGCTTAACCAGTGGTGATTGGAGAGCCTGTCGTCTCTGGTTCAATTTTAGAGGGCTAAGAAAAAAAAAGTAAACATTTTAAATAAACAGCAAGAGGAAAAAATAAAATGCCTCAGAGTATTGCTGTTTAACTAGTGGTGATTGGAGGGCCTGACCCCTTTGGTTCAATTTCAGAGGGAAAAGAAGAAAACAAGTAAAAAATTTAAGGAAACGGCGAGAGGCAAAAATAAAAAAAAACAAATCACCTTACATAAAACATAAACCTTTAACATCTCAGTTGATTTATGAATTTAAAAAATAAGGAGCAAAATCTAAAATACAGGCACCTGTAAGGCTGCAGATTAGTTTCACTACTTGTGACGTTCATAACGTGGTTTTGTGTGTAAGTTCGATCTTTCAACTGAAAATGTCTGTTAATGGAATATCTGAAAAAATACATAAGACTTTATTATTTACTTTACAGAAAAAACATCTCAAACTGCTTAATAAAGTGATAATGGAACAATTTTACTCAACACTAAATCAAAAAACAAAAATAATTGAAACTAACCACATGCATGAACAGTTGGTTGATCGTATGTTTTAAAAATTCTACAGACCGTCGTACCTCATAGAGTTGCAAAAGGCGTAATCATGGTATGAACACCCACCACTTTCTGACAACAGATCCATGAGGAGAGACGTTCTGTCCTTGCTGAGGGATCACTTAGGGTGTCACCACCCCCTCTATAAGACCACAAGGCTGGCACGAATACTAAGGAGGTTGGCAATTACAAGCTGAGGTTTCTTCTGCCCAGTTAAATGACCAGCGGCCTACTGAGACAAACCATTTTCCACATGTGCATGTGGACAACCCAAACGGAATGATCACAAACAGTCGTGATGCTATGGGGGTGTGGGGGGGGCGACACCATGAGACCAAAATGACTGTCTCTAAATTTTTTGTGAAATCCCCAAGGAGGGCTTGATGAAACGATCAAGTGAAATAAATTACCAATGGTGTCACCCTTCACCGTTTAATGCAATGGTTGAGTTCCCGCACGCCATTAATATGTGGATTAGCGTGCCGCATGTAAAGGCCGGGTGCCCATGCGCTGCATTGGTTTAAAGTATGATCAGCTCTTTGTTAAGGAGTTAATTCACCCTTTTGGCTTTTGGGGGGGTCTTAATCCAGTCTTGGTTAACTCACTATAGTGAAGTCACTAATTGTAAAAGTGCAAATAATTATTGACTTGTCCTCGTAATTTATTTATTTATTATTTTCTTTTAATTTCATCTTACATATCTGCACTAGAAGGGAGTCCTGATGCAAGATGGTAGGAGAGGACCTCAAAACTCCTGACTGGTTAAGAGTGAGTTTAGGAAAAGGAAGGCACTATATAAGCAAACTAGGGTGGTCGACTAGGCTGTCAAGGTTTTTGAGGGGGTGGCATTTTGCAAAGTAAAACAGACGTGGGTGGCTTCAGGAGACCTTTGTGTCTCTCTGCCACCTCTGCCATCCCCCACATGTGAATCTCCAAGGGGAACCCTCACCATTCAGCTACTCAGTCCGATATCTGTGTGCAGGGGAAACCGCTATGTGGCCGTAATGTCTTCAAGACCCCGTGGTTTGGCCGTTTTCACTCTTAGCTGGGGCAGCAAGAAAGCTAAAGCCAGGCCTGGTGGGCACGGTGGTTACTGAAATGCTGTAGGCAAGTGAAGGGCAGAATGGCAGAGTGGTGGTCAGCTGCCTAGTCCTCACTTTGCATTCTCATTCTTTATATGCCGTTTGCTGGTTCTCCTCATGGGGGTTCCTACTGGTATTCCAGTTTTTCACCAACATCTCTATATATATATAAACATCAATGTCTGTATGTCTGTCTGTCCACTTTTCACAAGAGAACTACTTAATGGATTTAGATTGTGGTTTTTTTTCTACAATTTACTTGAACATTCCGGTTGATTTTGCGACTTCTCTCATCACGGTAAGTAAGTATCACAGCTCGCTTTAAGTACCAATTTATTTAGGGCGAATCCGAGAGAGATGCAGCGGGCCGAGGGGCGGGGCCCTCCTCATTCACGCGCCATCTTCGGGATGTACCTTACCTCTGCTTAGCTAGCAAGCGTGAGATCTAATTAAGGGATTTAGATCAGGTTTTTTCTAGAATTTGCTGAAACATTCCGAATGATTTTGTGACTTCTCTCATTGCACTAAAAATCATAGTTTAATTGCAGGAGCGATATATTCACGCTAATCCGAGACAGAGGCTGCAGGCCGAGGGGAGGGGTAAGCGTGATGTCAGGAGTGGCATCACGCGTCTGCCTCAGGGCGTTCCTTACTTTCGCTTAGCGAGCGAACGAAAGATCTACTTAACGGATTTAGATCGGGTTTTTTTCTAGAATTTACTTGAACATTCCAGATGATTTCGCGACTTCTCTCACCGCACTAAGTATCGTAGTTTGCTTCCGGTACCGATTTATTTGCGTGAATCCGAGAGACACGCAGCGGGCCAAGGTAGCGGGAGGGCAGGGCTCTCCTCACTCATGCGCCCGCTTTGGGGGGTACTTGACCTTCCCGAAAGAACTACTTAACGGACTTAGATTGGGTTTTTTTTTCTACAATTTGCTTGAACATTCCGGTTGATGTTGCGACTTCTCTCATCACGCTAAGTATCACAGTTCGCTTGCAGTACCAGTTTATTTGGGCGAATCCGAGAGAGATGCAGCGGGCCGAGGGGTGGGGCCCTCCTCACTCACGCGCCATCTTCGGGATGTACCTTACCTCTGCTTAGCTAGCGAACATGAGAACTGATTAACGGATTTAGATCTGGTTTTTTCTAGAATTTGCTGGAACATTTCGAATGATTTTGTGGCTTCTCTCATTGCGCTAAGTTTTCGCTTGCAGGAGCGATTTATTCGCACTAATCTGAGAGAGAGGCTGCAGGCCGAGGGGAGGGGGAAGCGTGACGTCAGGAGTGGGGAGCCGGGTGGGACCCTCCTCACTGTCCTGTTTCACCGCTACGGGGTGGCTAGTTTAAAATAAATGAATAAAAAATAAAGAAATAGTTAGGGACCCTGCCCCTTCCCTGTAATTATGCTCAGAGTAAAGGACTGGCACCATTTCTGAGGTGGGCTACTGCCTTGTACATGATGCCGTTGTGATCGGCTGCAGCCTCCTTGGTTCTTTGCTGAGCTGGGATGAAGGATGGATGGGTTTAGAAATAGAGGGATGCTGCAAAAAGGGAAAAATAAAAAATAAGACCCCATTTGAAGATTCCGGCACAGGGCTGAGGGCAGCGGATTCAGATGACATTGAAACATTCCACGGCAATTCAAAGTAGGAAAACTTCAACAGAATTACAACTTCAATTTTTTTTCTAAGCAGGACAAATAAGGATCCTTAGTTATGCAGGATTCAATTAGCACATCATAGATCTTGGGTGACGTGTTAATTACACTGAGAGTAAAAAAAGCTCCGCTCTCCCCACATTTCCTGGAGGAGTTTCACATCTTGCTGAGCTTTTTCACTCGAGATAAAATTAGTTTGGAAGTTATGGTCTTTCCCGGCACCTGAGTGTCAGCTTATGTTCGATCAGTCATATTCACACACACACACACACAGACACAAAAAGCAGATTTCCAAAACTTAACATTGAATCGCAAAAGCAAGAGTACAGCAGCTGGAGTTTCTCCATCCATCCATTTGAAGATTATGGGGAAGTCCATCCCAGCAGCACTGAGCTCAACCAAAGGAAAACCAAATTCAATTCAAATCTTTAGTATGCTGTGGCACCAACAGGGGGTGTGCCAGCCACCCAGACAGAGGAGGCACAAATACCAGCACACGGGACTTTATTGTTCTTCTTCCTCGTGGGAAATGCTTTCCCCGTTTTCCACAAGTATACCTCAGTCCCACCAGCATGATATAGCACAATGCGCAATTCTTCTCTTTTCTTCTTCTTCTTCTTCTCTCTCTCTTCTTCCTCCCGACTCACCAAGTAGTGTCTGCTGGCCCCTTATATAAGGCACCCAGAAGTGCTCCAGAGGGAGGTAACACTCTGGCCACGCTTGCTCCCCAAGTCCCCCCCAGCATGGAGGTGTCCCAGTCGGGCAAAGGCCATGGCCATCTGCCACAAATAACGGCATGTGCCATCACAAGGCACGTTCAAGAGCTAAATTTCAAAGGAAATGAAATGATGGGGCGGCACGGTGGCGCAGTGGTAGCGCTGCTGCCTCGCAGTTAGGGGACCTGGGTTCGCTTCCCGGGTCTTCCCTGCGTGGAGTTTGCATGGTGTCTGTGTGGGTTTCCTCCCACAATCCAAAGACATGCAGGTTAGGTGGATTGGCGATTCTAAATTGGCCCTAGTGTGTGCTGGGTGTGTTTGTGTGTGTCCTGCGGTGGGTTGGCACCCTGCCCTGGATTGGTTCCTGCCTTGTGCCCTGTGTTGGCTGGGATTGGCTCCAGCAGACCCCCGTGACCCTGTATTCGGATTCAGCGGGTTAGAAAATGAATGAATGAATGAAATGATGATTGTGGTGGGCCAGCTCAAAATGTTTGTTTTACGTGTGTAACGGTCAAATGAAATATGGATATGTACCTGTAAGTTTGTACCTTTTCCCATACCTGGTTTTGTGGTATGCCTTTATGTTTAGGGCCGGCCCTTTATACAGAGGGAGGGGAGCACCTGGCTTGGCGGGCCAATAGACTGTACGGGGAGGAGCTATCCGAATATAAATAGGTGGCGGGAAAAAAGGGAAGAGAAGGAGGCCATAACAGAAAAAGGCACGAGGGAAAGGATTAACACCTCTTGGATATCGTCAGGTGAACCCGGGTTCATTTCCAAGAAAATAATTTTTTTCTTTCGGGAGGAAGGAATACGGAAGAGGACTTGACGGGCCAGCACAAGGAACTGTTAATCAGAACGTTTCCCGGAACAAGAGATATGGTCGGCTTCTCATTCCCCACTACAGACTGAGCTCAACGCTCCGTACAGATAAGATTTAAAAGACTATAAATCCATTGTTTTTTTGTTGTGTTTCCATTTGTTCAAGTCTTTATTAGTAATGTATGTTTTCAAGTGTTGGTGTTATGATTGGTGTGGTGAAGGAAAGCGCTGCAGCGCGATATTATGTATATAAGGTTTTTTGTTGTTACAGTGATCCTATATATTGTCTGCCAATAATCATTTTTGCTTGATCCTGCTTTCTTTATAATTGAAGTGGTGAAGTAGGAAAGTAGTGTTGGTCACTCGCGCCCCGGATTATTTGTTTTCTTTTTCTTTTTGCTGCCTCTCAAATAGGGCAGCGTGTATTATAATCGTGCCGGTTCTGAGAGCGGTACACGTGTGCCAACTTCTCTAATGTTAATATGAACTTACCAAACTGGTAGCGGTCCAGTGCCACTCAGATTCACACCGTCGATAGGATGGAGAAGTTGAGAGCATCTCAGGTTACAGCGTGCTGACGCACCCACCACACAGATTGACATCCGAGTGACACCTCAGCATCACACTGGAACACAGTGAGGTTTTTTATAGTGACTGCAGTGCCAATCCTGGCACCAACCCTCAAGTTTTCCCTGCAAGTTAGAGGACCTGCTTGCAAGGCTGGATGCTTATTAACGTCACACCCAGGACGGGGCAATTGCAGGTTAAGGGTCTCACTCAGGGGCCCAACAGAGTAGAGTCACTTCGGGAGTTTACAGGATTTGAACTGGCAACGTTCCGATTGCTACCGCAGATCCCTAGCCTCAGCGCCACCACTCCGCCAGCCACTGTCGATAGGATGGCGACTTATTTATTTTTTTCGGTGGAGATTCCAGGAACGCACCCACCCTTGGCCTGACCTGAACTCACTCACAGACAGAGGTGGGTAGAGTAGCCAAAAAGTTGACTCAAGTAAGAGTAGCGTTACTTCAAAATAAAATTACTCAAGTAAGAGTAAAAAAAGTATTTGGTGAAAAGACTACTCAAATACCGAGTAACTGTTCATCCATCCATGATCCAACCCGCTATATCCTAACTACAGGGTCACGGGGGTCTGCTGGAGCCAATCCCAGCCAAACAGGGCGCAAGGCAGGAAACAAACCCGGGCTGGGTGCCAGTCCACCACAAGGCACACACACGCAATTTAGGATCGCCAATACACCTAACCTGCATGTCTTTGGACTGTGGGAGGAAACCCACGCAGACAACATGCAAACTCCACATGGGAGGACCTCGGAAGAGAACCCGGGTCTCCTAACTGCGAGACAGCAATGCTACCCACTGTACCACCGTGCTGCCCTGAGTAACTGTTTGATCATAATAAATTATTTATTTTTTTTAGAAATGTAATAAGATAGACAAAAATATAAAATAATGTGCAAATTCTGCTATTTCCATCCATCCATTATCCAACCCGCTACATCCTAACTACAGGGTCACGGGGGTCTGTTGAAGCCAGTCCCAGCCAACAAGGCAGGAAACAAACCCCGGGCAGGACGCCAGCCCACCACAGGGCACACGCACCCACACACCAGGGACCATTTAGAATCGCCAATGCACCTAAACCTGCATGTCTTTGGACTGTGGGAGGAAACCCACGCAGACACGGGGAGAACATGCAAACAAAGCAAACCCGGGTCTCCTAACTGTGAGGCAGCAGTGCTACCCTCTGCTATTTCCAAATGACAAAATAAAAAATGAGTAAAAATAAATCACATCTTTACAAAATAAAGATGCCCAAATAACACAAAGTTCCCAATCTCAGTTTTTCACAACAAAGCTTTTGAAGCCGATACCTACAGTAGGTAACATGGATGTCTGAACAGTGCAGACTACTTACAGTGACGAGATATCCTGTACACTGACAGTAGGATACTGCAGATTCACTCGCCCGCCATATAGCACAGCTGATAGAAAATAACATCAAAACAAGGCAGCTTGTGTACGTCCAACAAGTCTCACTTTACCTCGACTGTCTGTGTCTGTGCCTGTTGGGTTAAAACGTGAGTGTTCTTCACTCAGCGAAGTGATGGTTAAGCTCCATGAGGAGTTGGCTCTCAAGGTTCCTGCAATGAAGCTGTGACTGTTTAGCAGTGAACAGGACCCCCGTATGACTAAAGTCTCTCACAGGCTGCAGATGGAGGAAGTTTGTGTGGTCATGTGACTGCATGGCCACGTCTGATTGGTGAAACAGAGTCATGTGATTATTGTTGCTATGTCTGATTGGTGAAACAGTCATTCAGTAGATCCACTGGCGACTTCTCTCCGACTAAAATATAGCGCACCTAATGTGTAAATGGAAAAAAGTAACGAGTCGAGTGTTGCCCAATGTAGCACAGTAAGGGTAGCGTTTCTTCTTCACAAATGTACTTAAGTAAAAGTAAAAAGTATGGTGCAGTAAAACTACTCTTAGAAGTACAATTTTTTAAAAAAGTTGCTCAAGTAAATGTAAAGGAGTAAATGTAACTTGTTACTACCCACCTCTGCTCACAGAGAGAGACACGAATCAAACAAATGTGTGAATGATATATTAAGTGGAAAATCAGATATATAAGGGAAAAAAATCAGACAACCCTCCACTTCGGTGATACAAATATTTCACACGACAATCGATCAACCCCGACAATAAACACTCTACCGACAATGCCTTCATCACAGTTCCAATGCGGCAGAAACAGATGAAATGGTATGGAGTAAAGATGACGATCCTGGGAACAGCTTCCATAATAAATGAATTAAACAGTCCTGAGCGGCGAGGGGTGAGATTTGTGGGACGCACAACAGCTAATCTACCACTATTCACACGACAGGCAGACACAAAATAGTCCATTCATTCTTGCGAGATACAATCCTGGGTACAAATGACTTCACAGTGGTTACGTTCGATGGGACACACAGGGGTACATAGAAGCACAGCCCTTCACCTGCTGCTTCGCTGGCGCTTTTTGTCCCCTGCAGCCTCTGCAACCGTTTCAGACATCCAATGAGGGCAGCTGGGAAATGGAGTCCTTCCATTGGTAGCGCTGCTGCTGACCAATGGCTGCAAGTTCATGCCATAAAAAACAATGCTGGTCCCTGTAGGATTGCCAGATCCTGAAAATACTGATGTAATGACATTGGAGAAACCCAATAAATGATACTTGGAGGTTCCCCCACTGATGACATCCGGGATCCCTTGACGTTTGGCCTCTGTCAATATTAAGGATTTCGGGGGATTTGGTTGGTCCATTCAATCCATTAGGCGACTATGGTGGTGTCATCTGAGGAGCGCAATCAACTGTTTGAGGGCAGATGTTGACTTTTGTCGCAGCAGGGATTTGTGGGTGGATGTCAACGGGGGCAGAGGGTGAAAATCAGCTCACAGTTACGTCATCGGTAGACCCTCTTTGTTAGGGGGATTGTTAGATTGGACGTCGTTTCCCTGCATTTGCGTGAGTAGCATAAACAACATCTGGAATGGCATCAACATCGGATGAGACAGCGAGGCGAATGCGCAAAGCAAAATACTCTGTGCACGTTATTTATTTATTTATTGTGCATATTATTGCTGAATTGGACTCTGACTTATTGAACTCCGATTTTGATGGAAGTGATCTGGTGATCAAAAACGAAAGTCAGGTACCTGCATGAGCTGATCAGATCCCAGCTGATCGGTGCCCAGCTGATGCACCTGGGAGGTGTTTCCTTTAGAAGCAAAAGCTCCCTAATTGGAATACATTCTTTTAAATTGCGGCATTTTAAGTAACCGAAAATATAGAGATATGATATTAAAAGGCGATATCCCTCCCATAGTGGTACAAAAATCACATTAAGAATTATACTTAGCTTTCTTTAATAACAATGTACGCAGTATAACAGACGAAAGGAAGCTATAGCAGACACTACCAAGGTCGGATCTTGATCTATAGAGTCTGCCATTTTCGTCACTGTGCTGAAAGGATTTTCGGGATGAATGAAGATAACATCATCCGGCCGTCAGCTTCAAAGGGTTTGGCCGTGTCCAAGCCTTTTTCATACTGGCTGCTCCATGTGCAGGTCCTCTCTGGTCTCCAAACAAGGACAGTGAAGACTCAACCAGACCTCCAAAAATACAAGAATAGCACAATGCCTACACTGCAGTTGTTACCTTCATTCTTCAAACTGCTAAAGTAATGGTTTTCTAAATGCAGGCAGACTAGCCCCGTGTGCCAAACTTAGCCTGCACATGTGAATGAATCCATTAAAAGTGTTTTACAGTGACAGTGACATTTGCCTTAATATTATAGCAAATGCATTATAACAGGAGGACTACACAGACTTTTCACCAAACGGCACTACGGGTTACCAGCCACTCAACTTCTTCAAGATGTTCTTTTTCCAGAAAGTGCCTTTCAGCTTATGAGTGACGAGACAAACAAATATGTAATAAGAGCGTGAATTTACTTAATACGGGAGCTCAAGGAACATAAAACAGAGTGACATTTGTCATAGATAAGCATTTTATGTTGCTTTCTGTGCTTTTTTAGAAAAACTTTGTTTTTGGGGAAAATATTAAGCCCCGGGACAAAGCAAAAAAAATTAATTAGCCTTAAAAGTTAATGAAAGTTAAGGTTGTTCGCACCCCAGACACCGAGGGGGGCACCCCCTCCTCCCTCTCACGTCATCTCAGGTCAGGTCATTCAAATCCTCTTGTGTCTCCGAAGGGGCTTCGACTGGCACCGTGTCCACAATCTGAAAATTAGCACAAGCAAAAACGCACACCATGCCATATCAAAATTTTATTATTGTTGAATTGGACTCTGACTTATTGAACTCTGATTTAGATGGAAGTGATCTAGAGATAGAAAATGAAAGTCAGGTACCTGCATCAGCTGATTGATCCCCAGCTGATTGGTCCCCAGCTGATTGATCCCCAGCTGATTGGTCCCCAGCTGATTGATCCCCAACTGATTGATCCCCAGCTGATTGGTCCCCAGCTGATTGATCCCCAACTGATTGATCCCCAGCTGATTAGTCCCCAGCTGATTGATCCCCAACTGATTGATCCCCAGCAGATTGATCCCCAGCTGATTGATCCCCAGCTGATGCGCCTACGGCAAAGTTCACCTGGGAGGACTACACAGACATTGACCTGTGGGAGGTAAGCTGGCTACTGGACTTTGTCAAATGGCACGCTAGTGGGCACTACAGTTTACCAGCCACTCGACTTCTTCAAGATGTTTTTTTCCAGAAAGTGCCTTTCAGCTTATGAGTGATGAGACAGACAGGTAGATAATAAGTGTGTGAATTTACATAATGTGGGGGCTCAAGGAACATAAAACAGAGTGACATTTGTCATAGATAAGTATTTTATGTCAATTTCTGTGTGAAACCGTTGCTTTGTGTCCTTTTTAGAAAACTGTGTTTTTCTGGAAAATATTCTGCACTGGGACAAAGCAAAAAAAAAATTAATTAGCCCTAAAGAGTTAATGAACGTTAAGGTTGCTTGCACCACAGACACCAAGGGGGGCACCCCCTCCTCCCTCCCAGGTCATCCAAATCTAGTAAAACTGATCACCCGCCATGGACAAAACAGTGTGACGTGTCCAACCAGCCCGACTGTGGCTCCGAAGGGGCTTCGACTGGCACCATAGGCACAATTTGAAAATGAGCACAAACAAAAACGCACACCATGCCATATCAAAGTGTTTCCAAGCACAGCACTTTTGAAAATAGCCCATGTCACACACGCACGAACCAAAGGGCTCGGTAGGGCGCGAAAGAACGCAGAACGGTGTATAGAAGAGAGTGTAATAGAATAATTCTTCACACTTGACAAAACAAAGTTTTGGGGACCGTCCCCGTATATTGTCTCCCAGACAATTTAAAGAAAAAAACTGATTCAAAGTCTTTTACACAGTGAATGTCATTTACTGAACAAGATGGCGTTTATATACAGGACACCAAAGACATGTGACAGGAAATGGTTGGCAATGTTGACGTGGAGGCGGAACTGGAAATTGCGTCATTGGAAATGAGCCGGAAGTGACATCATCAAGAATGGCCGGAAGTGATGTTATTGCGGCCATCTTGGAACCCGGAAGTGGCTTTCTTATTTTTCTTCTTGATGTCTGTTGGCAAAAAAGAGAGTTCAGGTAAGCACCACGTGACAACCCCTTATCTCGCAATGTTTCACTCACCTTTAGGCTCTTTGACTGCCTCCTAATCGCACATGTGTGACAAGAGCAATAATGCTTTCTCTATTTCGTCAGCAGACAAACGGAAGAATAAAAAAATCTTTATACCACAAAAAAAAAACCCACCATGTCCATCTCCTTACTGAAGACTTTCCTTCCGGCTCCACGGGCTTCCCTCACTTCCGTCTCATTCCGATGACTGCCGTCCACCCACTTCTGACGTCACCTCCGGCTCCTTCAATCAACCTCACATCTGTTTGATGTCATTTCCTGTCAATTGCATTTTCTTGTATGCCTCCATAAAAGCTCCGGGAACCCACTGTACGACTGTCAAATACCTGTCTTGATTTAGTTTAGAAACTGGGATTTGCAACCAGTATACAGGGAGGCTTCCCAAATCTTTATCTGCTTATTTGTGTTCTTCTTTAATCGCACCTAATTTGGGGGAAAGCCGGCAATCTGGCAACCCTGGGCATCTGCTCTGTCTCAATTGTTATCAGATTGTCGTGATATTCTCTGACGTCATCATCATCTGATATAATACCGCCATAGAAATTGAAGCACTAAATACAGTGGTACCTTGGGTTACGAGTGCCTCGACTGTCCTGTTTTTTGAGATACGAGCTGTCACTAGGTCGATTTTTTGGCCTTGAGTTACGAGCCAAAATTCAAAATACGAGCCATCAAAGAGCTTGTTGCTGCACATTCTGAGGAACTGACGACGGAGGAGTTGACGGAACTACAGACGCAGCAACATACGGAGGTTCTGAAGGAGATCGGTATTGCAGAGGAGCTTATCTCTTCAAGTGAGATAAAGGAAGTGTGGGAAAAAGTTTCGGACTTTATTGAAAAGAAACACCCTGAAAATGTTGCAACTGATAGTGCAGCGGCGCTATTTAGTGACAGTCGCCTAACTCATTTCAGAAACATTCTAAAGGTGAGGAAGAAACAAAGCTCCTTGGACAGGTTTACATTGAAAAGCCCTGCGAATGAAAGTGACGAAAGTGTGGCAAAAATGAAAAAAACAACTAGTGAAGAAGAAAATTAAGTTAAGCAAAAGTGAAGCGAAAGAAAAAAACATTACAATACGCTAATGGACTTCGCCAACACACTGAATCTTTTGATTCTTTTTTATGTATTAGGTTTTATTTTGTTTGTACTGTATATAATATTTGTTCATTATAAATACATTTTTCTTATGTTGAAAACACTTGAAAAATTGGGGTGGTTTTTTTGGGGCTGGAACAAATTAATCTCATTTCAATTAATTTCAATGGGGAAAATTGATTTGAGATACAGTGGAACCTCGGTTTGCGAGGAATTTGGTTTAACGAGTGTTTTGCAAGACGAGCTAAATTTTTTAATAAATTGTGACTTGATAAACGAACGATGTCTTGCAATACGAGTGGTATGGATACACTTTGTCTGCTGAACGTCATGTGATCACAACTGAGCTGATGGTTCTTCTCTCTCTCCTTATCTCGCTCGCTCGCGCCCGTCTCTCTCTCTCTCTCTTCTCTTGAGGGCAATCGTTTCCTATTCTCCGTCTGAGTCCGTGTGCCTCACTCATATAGTCAACAGCCGTACGAGCGTATACTGTTTACTACAGCATTGTGACTGTGTGTGTGTGCTGTGAAGTGCGAGTCCCGGTCTTGCGCCCCAAAACATGAAGCTGAGTCTCAGTACTTTAACACCACCAGCTTTATTCTGCTTGAAACAGCAACAGCGCGGTTATTTACTGTAGCGGGATCTTTATAATGTTCCTTGTATCACCCATCGACGGCAGGCGCTTACAGCATGTCTGCGATCTTTTTGGATACCCTACGGTGATCTGCTACAGCGCTGGGAGACTGCGATTCCTTTGGGATGCTCTTCCGCGTGTCGTCCCGTTGGGTGGAATCCCACAAGAGTTTAGAAACTCACTCACACCCGCCATGATTCTTTTTAAAGGTAAAGTGCTGGTTAATTTGTTTTATGTATTTTTACTTTATATTTTGTATTAATCATTTTTATATGAATAGTTTTGGGTTGTGGAATGAATCATCTGAATTTCCATTATTTCTTATGGGAAATTCACTTTGATATACGAGTGCTTTGGACTGCGAACACGTTTCCGGAACGAATTACGCTCGCAGACCGAGGTTCCACTGTACAAGCATTTTGACTTACGGTCACGGAATGAATTAAACTCGCATCTCACGATACCACTGTAAAATGAGAGCTTCACGAGTGCCCGCTGCACATTATAAGCTCTTGGATATGAACTACCGTATATACTCGCGGATGAGTCGGGACTTGATTTTACTGTATAATTTCTGGCATTTTATCATGTTGGTTGTAAAAGTCGAATGTGGAAAACTCACACGATTGGCTTAAGAGATTATGATATGCTAGTGCACACTTCAGAGAGGAACCACAGAGCACACCGGCCTTTTATTTCTATGTGGGTGTGGCCATTTGCTGTATCAGCGTGGGCTCCTAACCTCTCTGTTGTGCCTACCTGACCACACGGTAATACCTGAACAATTCTGAAGCGACGTTTGCACTGTTGCACTGTTTTGTGCTTTTTCTATCTCACACTCTCATACACCTTTATCGTAAGATCTACGATGGAGCGTTCAATCAGAGCAAAATATGAAGGAGGAGGAAGTTAGGAGCGGGCACTGATACAGTGCATTGCCGTACCCACCACATGACAAATCAACTCAGGATCCCAGATTAGGACCCGAGTGCCAGCCATGCAGCGGGTGATACCTCAGCACCACATTAGTTCAGATGGAGTGGAACAGTGGGAGTTTTTTTTTTATGGTGGCTGGAATGCCATTCCTGTCGCCAACCCCCAAGTTTTTCCATGCAGGTTGGAGGGCCTGCATGCAGAGATGGATGCAGATTAGCGTCATACCCAGGACAGAGCAATTGCAGGTTAAGGGTCTTGCTCAAGGGCCCAACAGAGCAGAGTCCCTTTTGGCATTTACGGAATTAAGTTAAAAGTCTGTAAAAATTGGAAAATGCGCTACTGCAACCAAATTCAATGTGTCTGAGAAACTGATGAGAGATTGGAGGAGTCAAGAAGATGTAAAAAATAAATAAATCAAAATAAGTGTCGCATTTTTGAACGAGAATTACCATCACCTGAGAGCCCCTTAAACCGTCGCCCATGGGCACGCAAGTGACGACACGTGCAGCGCAATAACAGTTTCACACAACAGTGTAATTAGATAACAGTAAAATACGAAACTCAGGCTTGTGCCGCACACCTCGGCCTACCTGTAAATTAACAAAAACATGAATGTCTACTTCCCTCCCTGCTGGAGTGGCTGCTGCAACCACTTTGACTTATACGTTAACTAGCTGTCCCTAGCGGCTCCTCCTGTGTAGTAGTGAAACAGGGCAAACTTTAAAAATCAATACAAAAATTGAATAATTTGTGTTGAGATGGATTTATATTAATAACTTTCATATCTTAGGGCCTCTTGATATGCAATATTTTTGGTTTTGCTTTCAGGGGCGAGAATGTAGCTGTGATCTCTTTGCCAAAAATGTAAAAAGCTGGCAAGGTATCTCTGGCCAAGCAGAAAGTAGGTAGCTCCAATGTCAAACATTGCCACTGTTATCTGATCGTGTTCGGATCTGACGGTAGAGCGTCCCCCACATGAGGAGATGAGCACGTGGCCATGATATCTCTGCCAATAAGCAGTGTAACAGACTGAGGAGGAGACAGCACAAAGGTTTGGGGTTTTCCGGCCCCATATATTGTCTAGGATCCAAAATAGACTGCAAGAAATTGGTCAAAGTTACAAACAAAACAACAGTTCATAAGCGCAACGCCAAGCATGGTGTCGGTGGCCATTTTAAAGAGGAGGAGCTGGAAGTGGAGGAATGCTGGGAAGGAACCGTGATGGAGGATGGGATCGCTGACGTCGGGGAAGATGGCGGAGGAAGGGCGGAAGTAGACGTAGTGAGGGCAAAACTGGCTTATGGCAGCGGAGCGTCTTTTTTCCTGCAAAGAAGCATAGGGAAAAAGTTAGTACCCCGCCATTCCCTGCTGGCGAATGTCTTCCCAGGTGTGTCAAGATCCTTCCGCGGTCTCCGACTTGCACGTGCGTGACAGTAGCTACCCTCTAAAACAAACGTAGCTCTGATCTCTCTCTCAAAAACGTGAAGCGTTACTCAACAATCTGTAGATGAAACGTCTGCTGAACAAACAGCTAAGCAGAGGGAAGGTGCGCTCCAACACGTGGCGACAGGTAGGGCAACTGAAACGGAGGCGGGCGTGTGAGTGAGGAAGGCCCCGCCCAGCTCCCTACTCTCGAGGTCCCGCCTCCCTCCTCCTTCTCCTCTCGCCGTGCAGCCTCTCTCTAGGATTCATAAAAATATAAATTGGTGTCGCAATCCACCCCAACCCCCCCCCCCAAAATAAACCTTCTAGGGAAAAAAAGGAAGAAATTTTGGGAAAGGCAATTCAGAGAGAGAGAGAAAAAGAGAGAGAGAGAGAGAGAAAGAGAAAGAGAGAGAGAGAGACCCTCTTCCAGGCAGGTTGGGCATGCAACGGGTGACAAAAAATGCAGTAAATACCCGCTAATGCTGGGGCCCCACAGCACTTAATTAGATTAAGCAGATTTGTAAATTTTATTTTTAATTTTAAGATGTGGAATGTAAAAGTATTTGGTGACCTTGGGTTACACTTAAGTCATTGTTCCCCTTGGGCGACTAAAGGATATTGGCATCAGGGAATGGCATATCAACTTGAAGGGGGCCAACCTGCCACCCTGAGTGAACCTAGGGAACTGCAGTTACACTAAATGATCCTCTTGCCCCATAAGATGAGCCCTGTCCCCCGGGAAGGGGAGGGGCACACTCACCCAGTTTAGAGCCTCTGAGGAGAACTGATGGAGGGAATCCTATGTGCCCATCAGCAGATCAAATAAGCTTGGCGCAGAACACGTTGGCGCGACCTGAAAGAGCTGCAGTATCGATCAGATGGATTTCAGCATAATGTGTATGATATCCACGCTGTAAAAAAAAAAGTTCTTCTTTATTTATTTATTTATTTATGTATGTATGTATTTGGGCTTGAAACGCTAATTAGCAATCACCTCGGCTTTCAGTGACTGCAACATATTGCCCTGGGCTGTTTTAAGCCGACTAAATAAATAAATGGCGTTTCAAACCGAACGGAATGTGTTATTGACAGAATCCCATTATGGAGAGGATGTCTGCTAAGTATTTCCTGGAGAGCGTCCCCGCTAATCGTCTGATCTCGTAATTCATCTCATTTGGTGTATTGTCAGGGCACGTGTCCCGTCGACTGCGGGCGGCTGAATGGAAACGAAACTCGCCCTCGGCTGCTTAGGATGCCGCATCCCTATATGCTCTTAAAGTAGAATTCAATCAGTTCCTTAATTTTTCAGATCATTAACTCCATTATATTTCAACCTAAGTGGATGTACGGTGGATTCACGAAAATGTTGTGCAGCAGCCTTCTGCTAAAGTCATTCCAATTCATTTAATGCGTCACATCAAGCGACACTACATACCCCAGAATGACAAAGCAAAAACAGGATTTGAGGAATTTTTGCAAATGTATCAAAAATTACAAAAAATGGAAATATAAATGAGGACATTAAAGGGTCAGCTCAGGTGGGACGGTTGGGAGACAAAGTCAGAGAGGCGAGATTGTGTTGGTTTGGACATGTGCAGAGGAGAGAAGGGTGCTAAGGATAGAGCTGCCAGGGAAGAGGAGAAGAGGAAGGCCTAAGAGAAGGTTTATGGATGTGGTTAGAGAGGACATGCAGGTGACGGGGTTAACAGAACAAGATGATGAGGAGAGAAAGATATGGAAGAAGATGATATGCTGTGATGACCCCTAACAGGAGCAGCCGGAAGAAGAAGAAGACAAAGGAAATATTCCATTACACACAAGTATTCAGACCCTTTTCCTTCATTGAAGCCCATCAGGCAGCTATTGGAGTCTTCTTGGGTTTGATGCCACAAGCTTCACACATCTGGACCTGGGGGATTTTTCTGCTGTTCTTCCTTGCAGATCCCTGGATGGAGGCTATTGGTAGACAACTATTATAAGGTCTCTCCAGTGATGTTACTTACTTGTCTGAACTTATCATGACTTACAAACCTGAGCGCACATTAAGATCTCAGGATGCCGGCCTGCTTATGATTCCAAGGATTAATAAAATAACATTGGGGAGGTTGAGCTTTTAGTTATGGGGCCCCTAAACTGTGGAGTGGTCTGCCTGCTACTATAAGAGACGCCCCATCGGTCTCAGGCTGAAGACTCGCGACTTCAGTTTAGCACACCCTGACTAGAGCTGCTGATTAACTGTACAGACTGCGTCTCTGTTGTCAGTCATTAGCACTAAAACAGAAGTAATTTAATCGTTATAATTTGATACTAACCCTCACCTATTCTGTTTATTCATCTCAGTACTCAAATGTGGCCCTTGGTGCCACCTGCCAAGTTGTTTTTTCTGCCTAAGCTAAAGTCACCTCTGATGGTGGATCACAGGAATCATTGGGTAGAGGGGTTCCTTTCATTTGATTGGCAGGCCCAGAGCTGACTCAGCTGTGGAATGGCCAATAGGGGGAGGCGGCTTGATGGCTGAGGTCTCCAGGACCTCCAAATCCTATGATGTGATGTCATCTACTGTTCAGTTCTGCTCTGTACTTGTAATATTTCTATTGCACTATTATATTGTATTGAGGGTGACTTGTGTTCTGTTCTGTGTGTTGTGTTGTATTGACCCCCCTTTACTTTAATACCCACTGCACGTCCAGCCTACCTGGAAAGGGGTCTCTCATTGAACTGCCTTTCCAGAGGTTTCTTCCATTTTTTTTCCCTCTTAGGGTATTTTTTTTCTTGTCTTCTTAGAGAGTCAAGTCTGGGGGGCTGTCAAAAGGCAGGGCCTGTTGAAGCCCATTGCGGCATTCCTTGTGTGATTGTAGGCTATACAAAAATAAATTGTATTGTATTCAAGAGTAGGGAGCAGGTTGAGAAGACCTTGGAGAGGTGGAGATATGCTCTAGAGAGGAGAGGAATGAAGGTCAGTAGGACCACCAAGACAGAATACATGTGTGTGAATGAGAGGGAGGTCAGTGGAATGGTGAGGATGAGGGGAGTAGAGTTGGCGAAGGTGGAGGAGTTTAAATACTTGGGATCAACAGTACAGAGTAATGGGGAGTGTGGAAGAGAAGTGAAGAAGAGAGTGCAGGCAGGGTGGAGTGGGTGGAGAAGAGTGTCAGGAGTGATTTGTGACAGACAGGCATTAGCAAGAGTGAAAGGGAAAGTCTACAGGACGGTAGTGAGACCAGCTGTGTTATACGGGCTGGAGACGGTGGCACAGGGGACAGAGCTGGAGGTGGCAGAGTTAAAGTTGTTAAGATTTGCATTGGGTGTGACGAGGATGGACAGGATTAGAAATGAGGGCATTAGAGGGTCAGCTCAGGTTGGACGGTTTGGAGACAAAGTCAGAGAGGCGAGATTGTGTTGGTTTGGACATGTGCAGAGGACAGATGCTGGGTATACTGGGAGAAGGATGATAAGGATAGAGCTGGCAGGGAAGAGGAGAAGAGGAAGGCCTAAGAGAAGGTTTATGGATGTGGTTAGAGAGGACATGCAGGTGACGGGGTTAACAGAACAAGATGATGAGGAGAGAAAGATATGGAAGAAGATGATATGCTGTGATGACCCCTAACAGGAGCAGCCGGAAGAAGAAGACAAAGGAAATATTCCATTATACACAAGTATTCAGACCCTTTTCCTTCATTGAAGCCCATCAGGCAGCTATTGGAGTCTTCTTGGGTTTGATGCCACAAGCTTCACACATCTGGACCTGGTTGGACGGTTGGGAGACAAAGTCAGAGAGGCGAGATTGTGTTGGTTTGGACATGTGCAGAGGAGAGATGCTGGGTATACTGGGAGAAGGGTGATAAGGATAGAACTGCCAGGGAAGAGGAGAAGAGGAAGGCCTAAGAGAAGGTTTATGGATGTGGTGAGAGAGGGCATGCAGGTGACGGGTGTGACAGAACAAGATACCGAGGACAGAAAGATATGGAAGAAGCTGATCTGCTGTGGCAACCCCTAACGGGAGCAGCTGAAAGAAAAAGAGGAATAAGAGTAATAAGAGTTACACAGGACATCTTGGCCCTGGAGGAAAATGAATCTTCTTGAAAGAATCTATGACTGTGGTGGTGAAAGTATTCAAAACCTACTTGACGGAAAAACGTACTTTCAATCAAAGCTACCATTAGCATCGAGACATGGAATGTTATGACCATATATGAAGCAGCGAGGACAGCACAAGTGGCCACCAAGACAAAGCACTACAGCCTGTAACCTGACTGAAGATGACACTTCACAGATGCATGCCAACCAAAGAAATGAATGAACTGTCCAGATTAAGGTGTGCAAAGCTTGTAGAGACTTAGCTAAGAAGACTCAGAGCTGTAACTGCTACTAAAGGGGTGACTAGTGTAACAAGAACAACCAAGAGACATTGGGAAGGTTTAGGGCAGCCATCCATATAATATTTCCCGGCTGCAACACTGATTAAATAGAACAGACAGGTCCACACAACGGAGTACAAAACAGAACTGTCTGTTGTCTTAAGATGGCGGCTTTTCAATGCATGTAGAGGATGTGATGTCATCAAGACCAGAAACGGCAGTGACATCGTTGGTTGCTCCAGAAACGGGCGGGATTTCCCGAGAATGGTCTGCAAGGAATTGCGAGAGAGAGAGAGAATCAGTGCACTTCGCCACCCTGGTCCGGTGTGGAATGACATCTATTCAGGCCCTTTAGTTGTCCCCTAAACACGTGTGTGTGACACGCGAAAGTACTGAATTAAGGGTCTGAATATTTGTATAAATTAGACTTTTTTTTTTTTTTTTTTAGTAAATTGGGTTACAGAATGTAGATGGATGGGCAAAAATGACAAATACATCCCCAGAAAATGAAATATACAACACAATAAAGTGTGCAGAAAGTGAAGGGGTCCACCGTATCTGAATTATTAAAATGTACCGTGCAGCTTCGTTGTTTGTCACACTTTCACATCTTCCAAAGGACTTCAGCATCACACACCAGGCCACCCAGCAATCTTCTCCTGAGCGTCACATTTTAACAGTCCAGGTTAGCCATGAGTTCCGTTTTTGTTCTAAGTTGTACTTTCTGATGTGCGGATCATACGTTGAGACTGAAGTTTTATTTAGCTGATCAGGGTGAGTTCTCCGTCTCAAATGACTGATAGGCTCAATTACCGCTAATGTAGTGAAGAGCAATCATTCGCAAGACAGAGTGTCTTTCTCGTAATGCCAATAAGATTTATTCATTTAGATACATTAATGTTTGTTTGTTGACCAGACACTTTAATTCAAAATGACTTGCCAACTGTAAGTGCACAAATGCAAACGTGGGTGGAACAGCAGCGTAGTGGTGGGCACAGCTTCAACATCCTCTGCTCGAATCCCACACTCGGAGACTGTCTTCGTGGAGTTCCACGTGTCCTCTCACGTCTGAGTCGGTTTTTGGCCCACATGCCCAAAGACATGCAGGTTAGGGTTAATTGGAAGTTTCGACAGTAAAGCGACCCATTGTGCTGTTATGCCATTAGCAAAAATACAAAACAACAACAACCATATTTATTTCTAGAGCACATTTTTATACAAATGATGTAGCTCAAAGTGCTTTACAGGAGAAAAAAGACAAAATATAAAAAGACAATTAGCCAATACTAATTAACATAGAATAAAAGTAAGGTCCGGCAGCCAGGAGGACAGAAAAAACAAAAAAAACTCCAGACGACTGGAGAAAAAAACAAAATCTGCAGGGGATCCGAGGCCACGAGACCACCCAGCCCCCCCTAACATAAATGATCTCAATCAGTCCTCATGGTTTCCAAGCTTCACATGGAAGAACTTGAAGATGACGGTTATGTGGACCTCTGGCCTTCAATCCATTAATGTGGGACAGCACATTTTAATATTGTAAAATATATATAAAACAACCGGAACGATCCGCATACGCTGCTAGTCTCGAGAGGCCAGACGTGATTCTTAAAACGAGAGCACACATCTGGGGGCCGCCCGATAAAAAAGTGTGTTGTTGATCAGCAGCGAAATCCTGCACCCGCTGGGCTTCTTCCTAAAACACTTGTGAACCTCGTACCCGGGCACAGACAGAGGCAGAAGCCAAAAGTCCAAAAACACACACACTTTATTACGCGACATCACAATGACACAACAAACTGTGCACAATTCACTCATTCTCTCGCTTCTTCTTCTGCTCCGTCCTCTGCCTCCCGACTCCGGCTCCCCGAGTGGAGTGAGGCGGCCTCCTTTATACTTCACCCGGAGTGTGGCGGAAGTGCTGCATGCCAAGGCTCCAGAGCTGCCCAGGTGCCCCCTGGTGGTGGCCACGGACCCCAACAGGCTTGGGCTTCAATGTCCCGATGCAAACCAGGGTGGCAGTCCTTTCTCTGTCCCCTGCACTTCCATGATCCCCAGCCATCCATCACACACCCCAACCGGCCCGATTCCTCCAGTCTGTGCATTTTAAACCACTGCTGGGGTTTCAGGGAGAGAGCATCAAGATATGCGGAGAGAAAATAAAAAGCTAAAAGTGCTGTCGTCCATTCAGGAGCTCAGTAGCACAAAGCAACTGGAGATCAGTCATTTGTTTGGACGTGGTAATGGGCAGAGTGACAGCAGAGGCAGACATACTGGCAGACACACGAATGCTCCACACGTTTGAGAAGTCCTCAGTCTGCTACGAGATCTTCTTGTCATTTTAACTAATGCACCACTATATGATATAACGACAGCACATCGAGTTTAGATAAGCATTGTGGTCTGTGGATACTGCGAAGCCCTGGGTGTGTACAGCCACCCTAACCCCGACACAGACAGGCAGAACACGGGTTAAGTCCACAGTGCACAAGTCACCAGCACAGCGCCACACAGGCCCTTCTCTGATGCCACTCCTCCTCAGGCTTTGTCCTCTTCCTCCCAACTCTGGCCGTCGCGTGGTGGCGACTGGCTCCCTTTATAGGGCACCCGGAAGGACTCTAGGTGCCCAACGAGCTTCTTTCCGGGAAAGCATGGGGCCCTGAAAATGTCCGTGCACATGCGTGGAGTTTGCATGTTCTCCCCGTGTCTGCGTGGGTTTCCTCCCAGTCCACAGTCCAAAGACATGCAGGTTTAGGTGCATTGGCACTGACCACCGGCCCCTACAGGGTTGAGCTCCCGTGGTTATGACCCGTGGCCCTGTTGGAAACCAAAGGAGAAACTGTCCTGGAAATACTCTCTAACCCCCGGTCCTTCCATGCTCAGGGCGTCCCAGCTGGGTAAGGGCCACAATACACAATGTGTTAAGACGTGGCGGCTGTTCTGTCACGGCGTGTTTGCATTCCCAATCAGACAGTCGTGTTACATTTCATTAGTTACTCGTTCAGACACGCAGTCAGAAGGTGGATGTTGTGCCACCTCACCTGTGCTTTACTGGTGCTGTAGGGCGGATTTGTAGATTTGGGCGTTCTGAGCACTGAAATTGTCACCTCCTGCTGCTCTCTTCGTTATCCGCTCTCTTTAACGGCAGTCCTTTTGACGGAGTGTGACACGTGTCGGGGCAGAAATCACACCAGAAGTTCTCACCTCAAAAGAAGGCCCTAGGAGTCAGAGGACAGGCAAACAGAATAATTAGCTTTATTGCAGTAAACAAGGGCGGCACGGTGGCGCAGTGGGTAGCGCTGCTGCCTCGCAGTTGGGACACCCAGGTTCATTTCCCGGGTCCTCCCTGCGTGGAGTTTGCATGTTCTCGCCGTGTCTGAGTGAGTTTCCTCCCACAGTCCAAAGACATGCAGGTCAGGTGCATTGGCGATCCTAAATTGTCCCTAGCGTGTGTCTGTGTGCACCCTGCGGTGGGCTGGCACCCTGCCTGGGGTTTGTTTCCTGCCTTGTGCCCTGTGTCACCTGGGATTGGCTCCAACAGACCCCCGTGACTCTGTAGTTAGGATATAGCGGGTTGGATAATGGATGGATGCAGTAAACAATAAAGCGGACTCAACCCAAGTCAACCCAAGCCAAAAGTTACAGTTTGTAGAATCATTTCTTATCATCCTGACCTCGCTCAAGACAACTCATTCGCTGTTTATTTTGACTCCCTTCTTCAGCTGGCCTCTTTCAAGTTTTTATGGAACCCACCAACATTCTCAGTGTTTTGGTATTCATCTTCGCCTTTTGCTTCGCTTATTTGCTGCTCAGATTTCAACTTGCCAGGTGCTCCCTCTTCTCCGATCTCAGGCTGTCTCTCTCTATCCTTCTCCCTCTTCTCTGTTCTTTGGGCTTATAAGATATTTATTGGTGGTCTTTAATTAAAAAAGAAATATGGCACGTGCCTTTATTTAACTGTTTGCTTGGCATACCTAATTTGTGTTAATGCTTACACTAACTTTAATACTCATAAGTTTTCAGTTCTACTTATGCTAATACAAAAATACAATAGCTTTTATTTTCCATACACGCCGTTTACTTCTAATGCAGATCTGGACGCTCATATTTTCATCAATATGTTCCAGCGCTACGTGAATTATGAACTTCAACTCTCGATGGTCCCAGCAGTGGCCCAGATTGGATGTTTGAGGAGAGCACAGGGGCTGCTGGGGACAAGACCGGCCAGCAGGAGATTTAAAAAAAAAAACATTTGTCCGTGAGCGTCAGTAAGCCTCGCGCCCTTGGAAACTAAGTTACTGTCCATCCATCCAGTATCCAACCCTAACTACAGGGTCACGGGGGTCTGCTGGAGCCAATCCCAGGTGACACAGGGCACAAGGCAGGAAACAAACCCCGGGCAGGGCGCCAGCTATTATTCTCTAACATTTCAGTAATGACTTCCTGCTCTGATGCTGATCTTTCTGATCATAAAATCAGTCGTTACGATAGCAATTGATGGGAAGAATTCATAGTCCATAGCAGAATTACGCTAATTGAGGGTTCCTCTAGAGCAGGGGTTTCTTAACCTTTTAATGACTCCAGACCCCCAATGGATTGTCCAATATGGTCCCATATGCCCTTTACTTGACTGTCGAAATAATCATCACCATTCCTTATATGCAGGTAATGTGCCGAATGAGGCACATGACCTGCATTGTGCGGGAGCGTCAGTTACGGCACTACGGCCATGTGGCGCATTTCCCCCGAGGGTGATCTGGCTCATAAGATCCTCATTGTTGAGGACCCGAGTGGCTGGACCAGGCCAAGGGGTCGCCCACGTAACGCCTGGCTGTGGCAGATGGAGGGTCCTTTCCGGAGGGTGGGAATGGACCGCGTGTCTGCCTGGGGGGTTGCCAAGCGAGATCTCAAGCTGTTTGGTCATGTGGTGGGTGTGGCAATGCGCAGTACCAGTGCCTGCTCCCTCAACTTGACTTGACTTGACTTGATTCCTTATATTAATTGCCAAAATTAGTTGTGCGCAGTCGCCACCTTTATATCCAATGCAAAACGCGCTTCTAGAGTCTTTGAGATACGTACATTGCCAATAAACAAGTAAATACGCGCTTGTTCAGTAAATGTACATCTATTAAATTTAAATATTAAAATTAAAACATATTACATTTAAATTTAACATTAAAGTTGTAGGAAATACACACGTGTAAAATTAAATACAAGCATTTGCAGGAAATGTCGAATGTTCTCGAAGATTCCATCGCGTTCCATTCACATACTACCCAAGTATAAATTAATACATTAAATAAAATAAATACCAGCACCCAGAGATCGAGGGTCATACCCCCAGCATTTGGTTCGATACCCCCAGGTGAGGGCGTCCTTCTCTTGCACAGTATGGCTCAAAAACTAAGCAGCGCTATGCATCACATAACAGGCTTACATTTCGAATTCGGTATTTTTCCGTCCAGCCGTTTTAGCTCTGGACTGTCTTCAAGAAACTGTGACACACAGACAGACATCCTCGAGGGATCGATGTTTTCAGTATCAGGAGACCCTAAAACAGTGGTGGTGAACCTATGGCACGCGTGCCAAAGGGGGCACTCAGAGCCCTCTCAGTGGGCACGCGCGCCGTCGCCCGAGCCCGGAGTTCGTTACTATAAGGGCTGCTCCCCTCACCGCTCCCCCTCTTCATGCACGCCGGAGGACGTTTCTCACATCACCCGCCCCTCTGCCCAGCAGCCCAATGGGAGCGCTTCCTTCCTCTCCTGTCTGGGGTAAGGCGGGCGGCACACATGCTGCTTGAGGGTGCGGCACGGACTGCAGCCTTTTGAGTCTGTGATTCCCGTGGTGGGGTTGGAGGGGATGTGGTATAGCGGGTCCACAGCTCAAAATTGAAAAGGCCAGTTTTAACAGATAATTGCCGCACTCGCGGCTTAAAGGGGGTTATGGTAGAGTGGCGGAGCGGTTTCGGGAGCTTTGTGATGCGGGCAGTCCTCGCTAAGCGCACAGGTGAGGAGTCGTCCGCATCTGTAATTATTGCCGGGAGTTGTTAATCGCCACACCTGATCCACGACCCCGTAATATATAATGGAAGCTTTGGGGGCGGAGCTTAATAGGGAAGACCTGCGTGAAACACTTGAGAGGATCGAAGGGATGACAAAGGACAGCACAGTTAGCTATGAAAATGAAATCTTTAAAGTGTGGAATTCTCTGCCAAATAATCTTAAGTCAATCAAGGCACTTGAGATCGCTTTCCTTACTTTCTTTGGAACATCTTATGCTTGTGCGCAGCTGTTTTCAGCTTTGAATTAAATCAAATCTGACACCAGAAACAGACTAACAGATGACCTGAGTGCTGCATGTGTTGCTCTCAAACTTACAAAGTATGAGCCAAGGTTAGACAAATTATCAGCATGCATACAACAGCAAAAAGCACATTAATTGTTCAAAAGCATACCGAATGCAAACTTTAACCTTTCAACAAAAAGTTGTTTGTATCATTGAAAACTCCGTTATGATGTTTTTCTTTTAAGACAAAAGATGTTAATGTATGAGTGGCTTTTCTAAACTAAAAGCTCAGTAGATAGATAGACAGACAGAGCATCAGTATTGGCAGTCCAGTCCAATTTACCATCCAGCTCCACTCCCAGGTATTTACAGGTCTGTACCCTCTGCACAGTCACCTCTGATGATCACGGGGTCCATGAGGGGACTGGGCCTCCTGAAATCCACCACCAGCTCCTTGGTCTTGCTGGTGTTCAGTTTTAGGTGGTATTCAGGTTAAATTGCCATGTTGGCACTTTGCGATAAATAAGTGGGTTTTGGATTGCAGTTTGGGCACTTGGTTTCTAAATGGTTCGCCATCACTGCCCTAAAACGTCAAGATCTGTCGAAAACCGGAGATCGAAATTTTTGATGAATCTAAAGCTTTCGCTTCCCCCGCATAGACAATAGGTTATGATGGGGAGTGGGGGTGCAAAGCAAAAATTTTTACGTTACTCATGTCACATAATCCACACGTATTATACGGTCGCTAGCTCAAAACATGCAGAACGAGTGCTTTTTCTATAAGATGTTTAAAAAAAAGTCCTTCCTTAAATATCAGTGCGTATGTAGACATTAAACTCAAAGACCAGCGGGAGGGACTTTCTCATTTGAAGGCAGCACTCTTAACCAATGAATGATAGGGAGAGCCGGGTCTTCAACATTAACAACATTTATTCACATAGAATGTTTTCATGCAATCATTGTAGCTCAAAGGGCTTAACAATACGTGAAATAAAACTTAATGTAATGCATAGATAAACAATATTAGGCAATAATACTACACAGTATGCAACAAAGAAAAAGGGTAAGGTCAGATGACCAGGAGGACAGAAAAAACAAAAACTCCATTTAGACTGGAGAATACAAAAAAACAAAATCTGCAGGGGTCCCAAGGCCAAAAGACGCTCGGTGCCACTGCTGTCCCTTTAACTCGTTCAGGGCTGATGTTGACTTTTGTCGAAATTCAGGGGTAGAGGACGGTAATGGGCTATAAACTGTGACAAAACTCGCTCTTACGTTTTAGTTTGACTCTCTGTGGTTGAAGGAAAGTTAGCTTTGTAGATTTGACGTGCAGGAGTAGAGAAGAGCAAACAGCCTCTAAAATGGCATCGACATCCGGGGAGATTAAAGCAAACGTGCAAAGCAAAATGCTCCATGAATGTTTAATGTATTATCGCTGAATCGGACTCTGACTTTTTGGCCTCTCTGAGTTTGATGCCACTGATCTGGAGATGGATATCGAAAACGAAAGTGAGGTACCAGCATCAGCCTATCGGTCCCCAGCTGATCGTGGTGCTGAACACGTTCGTGTAGCTGATATGCCTACAGCAGCGTTCGCCTAGCAGGACCACCACTTATGATGACAAGAGGTACAAACCATATTGCGTCGCACTCTGACTGCCACCGTCGCCCAGCTGCTGTGCGAAGACAAAGAGGTACCCAGCCCGCCATGCATTCCCGCTGGCCATCGAGCCCACCCTGCACAGCCACTGCTGCCAGGAATGCCAAACAGACGCCAACAGCAGTCTAGATTTATGTGTGAAACTAATAATACATTGTGTACTTTTCATAAAACTGAGTATTTTGGAAATAATGTGTTAACTGAACGGACAGACACTCAGGACACCCGGTAAAAGCACTAAGAAGATGTTTCATTTCTTTTTCTTCTTTTACCAGTGCCCTGAAGCACCACAGCCACAATAACACAAGTAAATACAAAACACAATTCACAATTCTCTTCCGTCTCTCTCTATATATTCTTCTCCACACCTCCACCCGCCTCGGGCTCACATGATGGGTTCACAGCAATCCAACATACCACGGGTGTCAAACTCCAGGCCTGGAGGGCCACAGTGGCTGCAGGTTTTCATTCTAACCCTTTACATAATCAGTGTCCAGTTTTCACTGTAAATTAACTTCTTTTCCCTTTATTTTAATAGCCCTGTTTTTAAGGATTAAGTCCTCTGAATTGATTCTTTTCTTCATTAAATGACAGCCAAACAGAAATGAGACGTGAAACGAGCCAACAGATAGATGACCAGCTAAACTGGGGCTTCAAACTCCAACCAGTTCCTTAATGAGAAGCTGATTCCTGCTGTTAATTGAACCCGTTATTCAATTCCATGGCTTGTTGCTGCTCTCTTTCTGCCACAGCAGACATTTCTAAAACTGCTGATATTCTGTTTTTTCTTTTCTAAGAACTCCTAAAATGTTTTGGTCACCTGAGGGATCGACCTTACTGAGACCTTCATCTTTATTTTCAGATTTTATTCGATGAGTACAGGTGAGCTGGTCATGTCCTACTATGTCTCATTACTGTCCGGCTGCTAATTAAGGAAAAAAAAAACAACTAAGGGGCCGGAGTCAAGCTAATTAAAGCTAAGGCTGAAGAAGTTAATTAGCATCAAAAACTGGTCACTAATTAAGAAGATGGTTAGAATGAAAACCGGCAGCCACTGCGGTCCTCCAGGACTGGAGTTCAACACCCCTGCAGTATACAGTATCTCACAAAAGAGAATAGACCCCTCACATTTTTGTAAATATTTTATTCTATCTTTTCATGGGACTACACAGAAGATTTGACACTTTGACCCAATGTACAGTAGTCCGTGTACTTCTTGTATCACGGTGTGAATTTGCTGTCCCCTCAAAATAACTCAACACACAGCCATTAATGTCTAACAACAAAAGTGAGTCCACCCCTAAGTGCAAAATGTCCAAATTGTGCCCAATTAGCCATTTTCCCTCCCCGGTGTCATGTGACTCGTTCGTGTTACAAGGTCTCAGGTGTGTTAAATTTGCTGTTCTCGCTCTCACACTCTCTCATACCGGTCACTGGAAGTTCAACTTGGCACTTCATGGCAAAGAACTCTCTGAGGATCTGAAAACAAGAATTGTTGCTCTACATAAAGATGGCCGAGACTATAAGAAGATTGCCAACACCTTGAAACTGAGCTGCAGCACGGGGGCCAAGACCACACAGCGGCAGGTTTAACAGGACAGGTGCCACACAGAACAGGCCTCGCCACGGTCGACCAAAGAAGTTGAGTGCCACGTGCTCAGCGTCATATCCAGAGGTTGTCTTTTGAAAATAGACGTACAGTATGAGCGCTGCCAGCATTGCTAGAGAGGTCAGCCTGGCTGTGCTCAGACCACACGCCCGCTGCACACGGCATCAAATTGGTCAGCATGGCTGTCGTCCCAGAAGGAAGCCTCTTCTAAAGATGATGCACAAGAAAGACAAGCAGACTAAGGACATGGATTACTGGAACTGATGAGACCAACTTATCAAGATCAACTTATTTGGTTCAGATGGTGTTAAGTGTGTGGGGCAGCAACCAGGTGAGGAGTACAAAGACAAGTGTGTCTTACCTACAGTCAAGCATGGTGGTGGGAGTGTCGTGGTTTGGGGCTGCATGAGTGCTGCTGGCACTGGGGAGCTACAGTTCATTGAGGGCACCATGAATGCCAACGTGTACTGTGACATACTGAAGCACAGCGTGATCCCCTCCCTGGGCCGCAGGGCAGTATGCCAACATGATAACGACCCAAACACACGTCCAAGATGACCACTGAGGGTACAGGTGCTGGACTGGCCAAGCATGTCTCCAGACCTAAACCCTATTGAGCAAACAGAAGGTGGAGGAGCTCAAGGTCTCTGACATCCACCAGCTCTGTGATGTCGTCATGGAGGAGTGGAAGAGGATTCCAGTGGCAACCTGTGAAGCTCGTGTGAACTCCATGGCCAAGAGAGTTAAGGCAGTGCTGGAAAATAATGGTGGGCGGCCACACAAAATATTGACATTTTGGGCACAATTTGGACATTTTGCACTTAGGGGTGAACTCACTTTTGTTAACATTAATGGCTGTGTGTTGAGTTATTTTGAGGGGACAGCAAATTCACATCGTGATACAAGATGTGCACGGACTACTGTACATTGTGTCAAAGTGTCATGTCTTCAGTGTTGTCCCATGAAAAGATATCATAAAATATTTACAAATATGTGAGGGGTCTACTCGCTTTTGTGAGATACTGTATATAGTCAGATGGAGAACCTGAGTTTCCTTCAGCCCGGAAGTACTTCTGGGCTTTCGTCCCTCTGACTTGGCAGTACTTCCGGGCTATGGGTGAGACGTGACTCCACAGGTTCTCTTGCAGCGTCCCCTGGTGGCACCTTTGGTACCCAACAAGGCTGTGTGAATTAAACTACATGTCCCATAGTGCACTGCCATCTAGTGTGTCTTTTGTAGGACACTGCCTTCCCCAATTCTTCCACCTCAGAGGCGTCCCGACTGGATTGAGCTGCCCGCCGTCTGTTACACCCCTTACACCAGAAGAGCTGTGGCTGTTGCTGTCTCAAGTTGGGCTGCTCGGTAATCACGGATTGAACAGAAAGCTGTTATATTTCAGTCAGGATAGGGTTAAAATCCGTATTTGTAAGTCCATTTTGTTAAATTTTGAATCACTGATTTATGTTAATGTTACTTCTTTATTATCTGCATTGTGTACAAAGCCCAGGTGATGTTCCAGTCACTTTGCCACATTAAACCAGAGGGTCTCCCACAGTGCCTGGTGGTCCATTCGATTACACTAGCGAGTTGTTGAGCTCTCGTGTTTCTCTGGTTTCTACCTTTTTAATTTTAGATTTTTTTAAGCTTCTGCTCTGTTTTCTCAGCTACTCCTTGGATTTCATTTTCGGACACTGTTTGCTTTGTATTGCTTTTTGTTTTGGTCAACTCACAGGTGGCGCAGTGGTCGTGCTGCTGCGACTGTGGAAGGTTGTGGGTTCGCTTCCCAGTTCCTCCCTGTGTGGATAGCGCTTTGAGTACTGAGAAAAGTGCTATATAAATGTAATGAATTATTATTAACTCCTCTTTGCCTTTGTTGCCCCACGGAGCTTCATTCTGGATTTTAGACTATAAATATTTGATTTATAAAGATAATGTATTTTGCCCGATTACTAGCTGGGTTCTGTCGGTTTTACTCCCCCAGTGGGCATTCGTGGACGTGCTTTTTGGGACCTGCGTGCTTAAGAACATCAAATTGACAAGAAAAGTGAAATGGGGACAAGCGAGCAAAAGAAAACCAAAAGTGAAAGCAGGCAGGCAGGCTGGAGGGAATTTCAGAGGCTCAGAACTGCAACCCTGACGCCGATCTTCACATTCTCACTTTTTGAAAACATGTTCTCATGTCGTCCTTATGGATTAACGTGTGTAGATTGATCAGCAAATGTGGCAAATGTACCCACATAAAATGAAATCTATAACAGAGAGTGAAGGGGTCTCCATCCTCTCAGAGTCCACTGTGTCCTAAGCGCAGGCCTCTTAGACTAATTGGGGACTCCAAACTTGGCCCGGTGTTTGATTGAGGGTGTCAGAGTCTCCAGCTCCCAACTCACAAAATAAATGGACCACCGGCCTGAGTACTCCAATCAACTCCAAAGTCCATCTTTCCTTTCATTAGTATATTAAATAAAAATGTGGCAACACTGACTTGAGGCTTTCTTCACTCTTCACCACAGCACTGATAAATGGCCGTAGTCTTACTGCGACAAAGGGAAAAAAATTAATAAATAAATAAAATACAAAATGCTGAATCACTACTGAGTGTCCAGCTGCCAGCCGCATGGCCGACTGCCCTGCTCCTCAACTGGCAGAAGAAACTGCAATGAATCTGCTTCTGTGGGGTATGGGGGGGGGCTCAATGGGAAAGACGAGTTAAAGCACAAAATAAATCAAACCTCGTGTGTTAAAGTGCAGTCCGACATACACCGAGTTCAATGGTAATAACCTGCAGCTGGTGAGAATGGCGGGCGGCTCCGTGTGTGCATTGATATTTCTCTGATGGACACATGGCACACAGGTGTAGATAGATAGATAGATGTGAAAAGCACTCTATAATAGATAGATAGATAGATAGATGTGAAAGGCACTATATAATAGATAGATATGAAAGGCACTATATAATAGATAGATAGATGTGAAAGGCACTATATAATAGATAGATAGATAGATATGAAAAGCACTATATAATAGATAGATATGAAAGGCACTCTATAATAGATAGATAGATAGATAGATAGATAGATAGATATGAAAGGCACTATATAACTGATAGATAGATAGATATGAAAAGCACTATATAATAGATAGATAGATATGAAAGGCACTCTATAATAGATAGATAGATATGAAAGGCACTATAGATAGATAGATAGATAGATGTAAAAAGCACTATATAATAGATAGATAGATAGATATGAAAGGCACTATATAACTGATAGATAGATAGATAGATATGAAAAGCACTATATAATAGATAGATAGATAGATATGAAAGGCACTATATAATAGATAAATAGATGTGAAAGGCACTATATGATAGATAGATAGATACATATAGATAGATAGATATATATGAAAGGCACGATAGGATATAGTGGGCTGGATAATGAATGGATGGATGGATATACAGTTTATAATGCATATATATATACACACACACACACACTATGGTCGAGCACATACCATAATGACTGAAAATAAAGAAAACCTCTGACTTAGCAGTCCCAGTCCCAGTCCCACTGCGCTATGCAAACGTGTTGTTGTTGGTATAAAGGACCCCAGTCTCGTTTCTTGACCCACTACTGTTGAATAATTTGTTGGCTGAAAGTCCTTAATGTTGGTGTGTCACAGAGAGGGTGTGATGTGCAGTGTTGTTCATAATGGCTCTCAGGTTTGTTCACATTCTCTCCTTATGTGTGATCTCCAGTCGGTCCAGCATGTGTCCTATAACTGAGCCTGTCCTTTTAATTAGCTTGTTGATTCGGTGGTCCTCTCTTGAAGTGATGTTACCATCTCAACACACCACAGTTTTGAACACTGCACTGACCATCAGAAGAGTTGTATAAGGATGTCATTTCCTACATTAAAGGAATGCAGTCTCCTAAGCAAGAGTAACCTGCTCTGTCCTTTCTTCTATAGCTCCTCTGTGTTTCAAGACCATCAAACCTGTCATTAATGTGGACCCCCAAGTACTTGTAGGAGTGGACCACCTCCTGCTCCACTCCTTGAATAGTGACTGGACACAGAGGCTCTTTGGTGCAGTGAAAGTCAATTAGCAGTTCTTTGGTTTCGTTGATGTTAACATGCAGACAATTCTCAAAGTTCTCCCCCTGTCTCCTCTCCTCTGTCTCATCCCCCTCATCAAGACACCCCATAAGTACAAAATCATCTGAGAATTTCTGCCAGTGACCTGACCTGTGGAGTTTAGGGTTAGACCCCAACCCAGTCTCACTGAGATTGCACAGGTGGTGAACCAGCTGAGGGGGGGAAGGCTGCAGAGATCTGTGGTATCCGGGGTGAACTTCTCTAGGCTGGTGGTCAGGCTGTTCTCCTAGCATTACAAGTAATCTTTGCTTCCATTTGGGAGACTGGCATCATCCCAACTGGCTGGAAAACAGGACTTGTCATCCCTATCTGGAAAGGGAAGGGTGATCATCTGGATTGCAGCAACTACAGAGAGATAACGCTGCTCTCGGTGCTGGATAAGGTCCTCGCTAGGGTCGCCCTCAATAGGATCCTTGATCACTTGCTCACCTACCAGTGACCGGAGCAGCTTGGTTTTACGCCTAAGAAGTCGACCATCGACTGAATCCTGGCACTGAGGGTTCTCATGGAGCGCAAACGCGAATATCAGCTGAGTTTCTTTGCAGCCTTTGGCGATTTTCATAAAGTGTTCGACTCAGTTGATCGAGCTGCCCTTTGGGACATCCTGAGGGTTTGCAGGATCCCCTCGAGGTTGCTGGATATCATGGCCGGCCTGTCCACTGGTACTGTGAGTGCTGTGCAGAGTGGAGGCAGCACATTTGTGTTTTTCCCAGTTGATTCTGGGGTTCGTCAGCGGTGTGTTCTGCTCCTACTCTGTTCAATGCTTGTATGGACTGGGTGTTGGGCAGGGTGGTGGGGTCCAGCGGCTGACGATGCTGTGATCTTCATGGAGTCAATGGAGACTCTGATCGGGGTGCTCAAGAGACTGAGTGAGGAGTCTGAGTGTCTGGGCTTTTGAGGGTCCTGATAAACACCAACATCCAGGCCTTTAATGACCTCTTGGGCGCAGCCATCAGCAGTGTGTCTGTCTGAGGAGAGAGTGTCGACCTCGTCATTGAGAGGTTTACTTACCTCGGTGGTGACATTCATGTCTCTGGTGACTCTTCCTGTGAAGTCATTAGACGGATTGAAAGAGCATGGGGGGTCATGAGGTCGCTGGTAAGGGGTGTGTGGCGCTCCTGATATCTATGATAAAGGATGACGGTCCAAGTCTTTAGAGTCCTGGTGCTCCCTGCTTTGTGAGACATGGCTGCTATCCAGTGACCTGAGATGAAGACTGGACTCCTTTGGTACTGTGTCTCTCTGGAGAGTCCTTGGTTGCCGCTGGTTTGACTTTGTGTTGCTCATGGAGTCCCGAATGAGGCACATGACCTGCATTGTGAGGGACCGTCAGTTACAGCACTACGACCATGTGGCGCGTTTTCTTGAGGGTGATCAGCTCATAGGACCCTCATTGTTTGGGACCCGAGTGGCTGGACCAGGCCAAGGGGTCACCCACATAACATCTGGCTGCGGCAGATAGAGGGGGTCATTACCGGAGGGTGGGACTGGACCGCATGTCTGCCTGGGGGGTTGCCAACCGGGAACCTGAGTTGTTTCGTCGTGTAGAGGGTGCAGCAACGCTCTGTACCAGTGCCTGCTCCCCACCTTGACTTGACTTGACTTGACCTGACCTGCTGTTCTATTTCTAGTCTGAGGTGTACAGAGTGATGAGCAGACAGGCCTGTTCCCTGAGGTGCTCCAGTGTTGCTCACACAGTCCTTCACCCTCACAAATGGCAGACAATCCATCATCAGGACACCACAGGCTCATCCATCTTCATATTTCTGAGTTTACCTCTTAACAGGGATGGCTGGAGGGTATTGAAAGCATCAGGGAAATCCAAAAACATATTCATCAGAGTTTGGCCTCCTCTGTCCAGCCTTGTGGAGCAGATGGATGATCACATCTTCCACTCCAGTCTTTGTCCAATAGGCAAACTGCAGTGGGTCCTGGTGGTCTACCACAAGGTGACTTGTATAGTCCAGGACCAGCCTCTCAAGGGTCTTCATGATGTGAGACGTGCAGTAAGTGCCACAGGTCTGTAGTCATCAGGTGAAGAGGCGCCTACCTTCTTGGGAACACGAACAACGCAGCTTTGTTTTTCTATGTGGACTTTGTGCAGCTTCTGCTAATTCCATCCATCCTCACACTTAGCAGGTGTCTCTTGTAATGAAAACAAAACACAAAGGTGAAGGTTTGGAACTCCACCTCGTATGTTGCAGAGGTCTGTTGAAGGTAAAGAGCTGTGTGACACTCCACCGAGTAGTCAGTTGGAACTGAGTCACCAAAGCGGGCTGAGCGCAGAGCAAACGTGGTGTGTTTTGATAGCTGAGGGGAAGGAAGAGGCGGGACATCTGGCGGAAAAGTGGAAGTGAGGTCATTGGAGGGCGTGGTCTGAAGTCGGAAGAGGGCTAGATCTTACTGCTCCTGTCACGATAGGAGAAGAGGCATTAGTACACCTGATTAGCCCCCCTATACCTGTGTTTTAGCATTAGCCAGACCCCCCCTGCTGCCTCCCATCCCACTAAACTGGTGAGTGTTCTTCTACTGACTGGGGTCCTGTTGCATGGTGCCCATTGCTTCTGGTTTGAGTGACATCCCAACCACAGAAATGAACAAATTAAATAATTAATTCTGCGGTAGGCTTGCGCCCACTGCTATGTGCCATTTGTTATGGGATTAATTGCTACAAACTTTCTGTGATGTGTCAGCCGTCAGAATGAGAAAAGCAACGCATTTTATTGTGATGCGTGATCTGTTGGAATGACAAATGCAACACATATATCTCACATACATCACACCCTCTTGTTCGTCTGCAGTTGAGCTGAAGGCCCCGCCTCTCAATGACATCACCACCGGTCCACCCCCTGTTGACATCACTTCCAGCCAACCCTGATGACATCATTTCCTGTACCCAGAATTCCCCTTCCTGCCACTTCAGTTCCTGTTCCGGCCGCCCTGACTCCTCCTCTTTCTCCTATCCTTCATATTTATAGAGCCGACTCAGCCGGTTAGTCCGTTCAGTTGTGAACTCCGCTCCTGATTCTTTTCCTTTGCTGATTTTTCAGTACTGTGGTGGGCTGGCGCCCTGCCCGGGGTTTGTTTCCCTGCCTTGCGCCCTGTGTTGGCAGGGATTGGCTCACGGCTGACCCCGTGACCCTGTAGTTATAACAGGTTGGATAATGGATGGATGGAAAATAATTAATTTTATCCCATGCAAATCACAGTTGAACTCATTGGAATTGTTAAGTCTCCTGCTTTGACTGATATTTTTGCACTAATTCCTTATCCCCTAAAATTCATCGTTTTGGAGGGTCGGGAGGCCAGGTTTTTCATCCATCCATCCATTATCCAACCCGCTATATCCTAACTACAGGGTCACGGGGTTCTGCTGGAGCCAGTCCCAGCCAACACAGGGCGCAAGGCAGGAAACAAACCCTGGGCGGGGCACCAGCCCACCACAGGGCACACACACCAAGGACAATTTAGGATCGCCAATGCAACTAACCTGCATGTCTTTGGAAGGAAACCCACGCAGACACGGGGAGAACATGCAAACTCCACGCAGGGAGGACCCAGGAAGCGAACCCGGGTCTCCTAACTGCAAGGCAGCAGCGCTACCCACTGCGCCACCGTGCCGTCCCCATTTTTTTCAATGATTATGTTTATTTTTTTATTGAAACACATTTTCGTTAACATCAAAAACAAAATACATTCTCCCATGGCACCATTTTGTGCATTTTGTTTACTGTGGTTGCCAAGCTGTTGCTAAGTGTGTGACGCGTGACGTTACGACCGTGACAGTATAAAGGCTTCCTTGTCATCCAGATCAGTAGATACCCACAAAAAGCTCTTCCCGTTACTCTGTCTCAATCTTCCTCGATTTTCTAGTTGCCATTTCTATTTTTGATTTTATTCCTTTCTTTTCCGGACCAGACTCAGAGATCTGATGCTCATTGTAGGGAATTTTTGGGGCTGTAGATTATAATTCTGAATATACATTTGTGAATTCTCCTTGAACTTTAAATTTTGTTGACTGTTTTGGTGCATCTCAGCCGCCATTTTGTTTTTCACCTTTGTTGCCCTGTCGGGTCACCGATCGTTAAAGCAGCTGTTGTTAGGGGCGTGTCCTAGGAGGTTGTGACCTTTGAGTAACAATGTCATGGCCACCTCTTGGGGTGCCATCCACAAAACAGATGAAATATAACACAGACAGAGCAAATACAACAGATAATTAACAAAAGTAATATAATTCGATGGCGGCTCAATCAAGAACAAAAAAGACATAAAACATGGATTTGAATATAATATACGAGAAGTCAAAGAACTGTTAAGGTTCTGCTTGTTTCAATTCTCAATTCTGTCTAAATTCCTTTTTTTTTACTTCTTTCTGTATGTTTATTAGATTCATTTAAGTAATAGATGTCATTTTTTCTGTGGTGGGCTGGCATCCTGCCCGGGGTTTGTTTCCTGCCTTGCGCCCTGTGTTGGCTGGGATTGGCTCCAGCAGACCCCCGTGACCCTGTAGTTAGGATATAGCAGGTTGGATAATGGATGGATGGATGGATGTCATTTTTTATTATTATGAAGTTGTGTTTCTACGTGTGGTCGCGTGTCCTCTCAGGTCCCTAAAGAGACGGGGCCACCTGTCTTTCTTCATATTTGCCACGCCAAACGTTTTTTTTTTGCCACGTGAACGTGGAAAATGTTTCCATTTAACAAGAAATCTACAACAACGATAAAGTGAGCAGAAAGTGAAGGGGTCTGAAGCCACCCTCACCGCAGTTTAAAATGCCTGGCAGGAACCAGCCCTGATGGGGTGCCAGTCCAGTATGGCACCTGTTCAAGTGCACGCCCACATTGGCTCAATTTGGAATTTCCATTTGACCTAACCCATTCCTCTTTAGAGACGTCTAAACGGCTTTACAAAAAATACTTGAAATTAACAATTGGATGTGTATCAAATAAGCTAAAACAAAAATCCATGCAAAGGAATCAGCACACGAGTCCCAGGAAGTGTTGATGTCAATCAGAGCTTTCAGCAGCTGCGTTTGTAGCTCCTGCCCTACACATGATCTTGCACTTAGTCGGAAGCTGCTAAGATTTGGGCCTTCAACCAGCTGGCACGCGTCTCTCCATCTCATTGCCGCAGATTGCTTCGTTTTTGCTGATTTGTTTGCAGAAAATGAAACTTTATCCCGCGTTTGTTGTAATCAATCTTCTCTGATGTTTTTTGGTGGCGCTCATTCTGCCAGTGTGCTGGCTCCAGCCTTCTAAAGTTATGCTTAACTCACATCCTGACTTTTGGCCAGAGCCATTTTTATTTCTTAAAATGTTCACCTGGAAGTCAGAAGAGAGTGTGAAAAGTCAGTCATGCTACGGCTGCAAAGCTCAGAAAAAAGAACAGAAGAATGGCACAGCATGAAGGATTCCTTAACTCAGGCTGAATTACTTGAGAAATGAAATGTCAAAAAGCTTTCTATTGAAACTCTCGAGACCTTTAATGTATTCCCAAATATATGCAGCATCTGGATGAACTCCTTGTAGTTGTTATGGGTTGTTATGGGTGCTCAGAAGACGATAAAGCAAACCACACAGAGCACACCTCACCTGCCCTCAATGCAAATCCTGCCGACTACGCCAGCTGTTCTGTCATGGTGTGATAAGACAGGTTGGGTCTATGGTAATGCAGATTTCTTTTTAATTAAATGATATGCTCAGGATAAGAGGGGGGTAATTGTGAATGGCAGCATGGCAGCTCAAGCTTGAGGGTGCAGGAGGTGGCACCACAGCGGGATGACAGCGGGAAGGCGAGTTGATTGCTTGTTATATGCAGGCATGTTTGGCTGAGCTGCTCTCCATTGGCATTCCAAAGGTCCTCTGGTCGAGCACCTGCATCCACAAGGTGTATGAAAAGGAGCCTGAGCGGAGAACTGGGGTGGAGGATGGCAGGAAGAAAGGAAAGGCAGAATAGAGGAGTCGTCGGTCAGTCTGAGGAGGAGGCAGAGCGATCAGTGACCCTGTGGAGAAGCAAGTGGACGGCACTCCGAGGGGAGGATCTTTCCTCACTGAGCACCATGAAGGAGTAGATCATGCATGGCTCATAGGGATCCTATTCGTGCCAAGGAGGGGCAAGGGAGGAAGATGGAGCTGCTGTGGACACTGACGGAGTGAGGCAGGATGTGGGGGTCCAGGCTATGAGCATTACAACACATTCCGAAGGCCGCAGCTGGAGCAAAACCCAGAGAAAGGGATCTTAGCTGTGAGTTTGATTTTATATATCCATCCATTATCCAACCCGCTATATCCTGTGATTTTATATATTCAGAGCTGAATTTCCATATTCACCTTTGATCTAAGATATTCAGAAATGGCTTTATATGTTTCATGTTTGACAAAATATATAAAGATTTTGACTTTACACATTGGGAATTAACTTTATATATTCTCGTATATTCAGAATTGACGCTATATGTTCAAGGTAGAGTATATATTCAAACACAGATTTTATATATTCAGATACAACAACAACATTTATTTCTATAGCACATTTTCATACAAACAGCAGCTCAAAGTGCTTTACATAATGAAGAATAGAAAAATAAAAGACACAATAAGAAAATAAAATAAGTCAACATTAATTAACATAGAATAAGAGTAAAGTCCGATGGCCAGGGGGACAGAAAAAACAAAAACAAACTCTGGAGAAAAAATAAAATCTGTAGGGATTCCAGACCATGAGACCACCCAGTCCCCTCTGAGATGCTGACTTTATATATTAAAGTTCAAGCTTTGTCACACGTGTGTTCATGGGAGGCAGGTAAAGGACTCGAATGAGGGTAATTCCAGGGGGTGGCATTGTGCACTGACCCTTTCTCTCTTTCTTCTGCTGACCAACTATGGGAAATTCTGCCCGGGCCTGATGATGTCACTTCCGCTCAGGGGCCCAATGACATCACTTCCCCTGTCTGGCTTGAAAAGCCCCATTTTGCTTGTTACAAGACACTTCCATTGTGGACTTAGTTCTGTAAAGAGAAACTATTGGTTTTTTTTCCAGACCTACTCTTCAAGTATACCTGGTTTGACCCCAAACCTTTTTTATGGTGTCCTTAGTATCATTTCATACCTTTATATGTTTAAGTGTAGCTATATATTCAGACTTTATATATTTAGAATTGACTCTATATTGTATGTCCAAGTTAGATTACATATTCAGATGCTCATTTTATATATTCAGATACTGACACTATAAATTCAGAATGAGTTCACATATTCAATTATTTTGGGGAAATTGAGATAGATAGATAGATAGTTAGATAGATAGATAGATATGAAAGGCACTATATGATAGATAGATAGATGAAAGGCACTATATAATTAGATAGATAGATAGATAGATAGATAGATAGATAGATAGATAGATAGATAGATAGATAGATAGATAGACAGATAGATAGATAGATGAAAGGCACTATACACTGCTCACAAAAATTAAAGGAACACTTTAAAGAAACACATTAGATGCATCAGATCTCAATATGAAGTTGGATATCTATACAAATAACGACAGGGCAATGTCTTAGGAACAAAAGGATGCCAAGTCTTTTAATGGAAATAAAAGTTTTCTGCCTACAGAGGGCTCAATTGTGTAGACACCCTAAAATCAGAGTGAAATGAAGATGTGGCAGGCTAGTCCATTTTTTCAAAAACTTAATTTCTGCTACTCAAAATGCTTTTCAGTATCTTGTGTGGCCCCCACGAGCTTGTATGCGTGCTTGACAACGTCGGGGCATGCTCCTAATGAGACGACGGATGGTGTCTTGTGGCATTTCCTCCCAGATCTGTATGAGGGCATCCCTGAGCTGTTGTACAGTCTGAGGAGCAACCTGGCGCCTAATGGACCGAAACATAATGTCCCACAGATGTTCTATTGGGTTTAAGTCAGGGGATCGTGAAGGCCATTCAATTGTTTCAATTCCTTCATCCTCCAGGTACTGCCTGCATACTCTTGCCACATGAGGCCGGGCATTGTCGTGCATTAGGAGGAAACCAGGACCTACTGCACCAGCGTAGGGTCTGACAATGGGTCCAAGGATTTCATCCTGATACCTAATGGCAGTCAAGATGCCGTTGTCTAGCCTGTAGAGGTCTGTGAGTCGCTCCATGGATATGCCTCCAAGATCATCACTGACCCACCACCAAACCAGTCATGCTAAACGATGTTACAGGCAGCATAATATTCTCCATGGCTTCTCCTGACCCTTTCACGTCTTTCACATATACTCAGGGTGAACCTGCTCTCATCTGTGAAAAGCACAGGACGCCAGTGGTGGACCTGCCAATTCTGGTATTCTATGGCAAATGCCAATTGAGCTCCCGGTGCTGTGCAGTGAGCACAGGGCAGTAGACATTTGGGCCCTCAGCAACCCTCATGAAGTCTGTTTCTGGTTGTTTGGTCAGAGACATTCACACCAGTGGCCTGCTGGAGGTCATTTTGTAGGGCTCTGGCAGTGCTCATCCTGTTCCTCCTTGCCCAAAGGAGCAGATACTGGTCCTGCTGATGGGTTATGGACCTTCTATGGCCCTCTCCAGCTCTCCTAGAGTAACTGCTTGTCTCCTAGAATCTCCTCCATGCCCTTGAGACTGTGCAGGGAGACACAGCAAACCTTCTGGCAATGACACGTATTGATGTGCCATCCTGGAGAAGTTGGACTACCTGTGCAACCTCTGTAGGGTCCAGGTATCGCCTCATGCGACCAGTAGTGACACTGACTGTAGCCAAATGCAAAACTAGTGAAGAAACAGTCAGAAAAGATGAGGAGGGAAAAATGTCAGTGGCCTCCACCTGTTAAACCATTCCTGTTTTGGGGGTCATCTCATTGTTGCCCCTCTAGTGCATCTGTTGTTAATTTCATTAACACCACAGCAGCTGAAACTGATTAACAACCCCCTCTGCTACTTAACTGACCAGATTAATATCCCATAAGTTTCATTGACTTTATGCTATACTCTGATTAAAAAGTGTTCCTTTAATTCTTTTGAGCAGTATATAATTAGATAGATAGATAGATAGATAGACAGATAGATAGATAGGAAAGGCGCTATATAATAGATAGATAGATGGATATGAAAGGCGCTATATAATAGATAGATAGATGGATATGAAAGGCACTATTTAAGAGATAGACAGATGTGAAAGGCTTTATATATTTAGAATTGACTCTATATTGTATGTCCAAGTTAGATTACATATTCAGATGCTCATTTTATATATTCAGATACTGACACTATAAATTCAGAATGAGTTCACATATTCAATTATTTTGGGGAAATTGAGATAGATAGATAGATAGTTAGATAGATAGATATGAAAGGCGCTATATAATAGATAGATAGATGGATATGAAAGGCACTATATGATAGATAGATAGATAGATAGATAGATAGATAGATAGATAGATAGATAGGAAAGGCACTATATAATAGATAGATAGATGGATATGAAAGGCACTATTTAAGAGATAGACAGATGTGAAAGGCACTATATAATAGATAAATATGAGAGGCACTATATACTAGATAAACAGACAGTGTAAAACTTATAAATCACATTCCTCCCACTCGCGTAATCCGATTTAGGGGAGACCAGGCCCACACGACAGCGTCAGGCCCAAGCCCTTGATGAGGTGTCAGTAGGTCGACACTCCAACTCCTGCAGGGTCATTTTGAAGGTCCTGATGAAGCTCAGCAGCGCGGCTCGTCTCTCACCATCATTTCTCTCAGATCAGTATTAATGGCTGATGTGTCGATTTCACGGGTGTGCCGAGCCCACAGATGTTAGTTAGCCTAATGGCCGAGGGCTTAGCCTGAGTTGCTCTCACGTTGGCTTCAGGCTCTGAAGGTGTTGTGCTCCACGTATGTCTGCAGATGCCGTGCTAAGCGAGATACCCATCACTGGAGACCCGAGTGCGCCGTGTGATGTTCGTCGGTTACCATGAGGATGCGCCGTGTCACAGAGTCGCTATACATAAGCCGCTGCTATGGCAACCGCACTTTGGTGAGATATCATCAGTGTGTGTTGGAATTTCTCTGCTTTAGTCACTTCTGGTCACAAGCCTTGGTAAACAAAGGAAATAGACAGTGACACCGGAGTTTGGGGACAAAGAAAGATGCCGTCTCAGTGTTGTTAAGAGTAATAATCAGTGTATGACTCTCTGATGTCAAGGTCGCATCTCTCTGTCTGTCTGTCTGTCCGCCTGTCTCCTTCAGTTCCTCCTTCTCCTCACAGACAGACAGACAGGTGTAATGTGGAGGTATTGATGTCTTTGCAGAGCCACCAAGTCAGTGAGGTTGCTTTCTGGTAATTTGGTCATTGTGTCTTTCAGGTTTTGTTGTTAGGGAGTTCTTTAAGCCCTTATTGAGTTAGGAAAAGGAAGTGACGTTCTTGGGCACCCACACTGGAAGTGACATCATCAGGGCGGGACCGGAAGTCACATTCCTGGGGCCTGGAACCAGAACTGACATCATCAGGATGGGACTGGCAAGTAATGTTCTTGGGTCCTACAACTGGAAGTGACATCATCGGAATCAGGCCGAGTTTCCTGTGTCTGGTCTGCAGAGATGAAAGAGAAAGGTTTATTGCACCCTGCCATCCCCGGCCTGGCGTGGAGTTACCTCCTTTTGGTCCTTTTAGCTGCCTTCCATGCATGTGTGTGTGACACACCAATCTAACTTAAAACAGGCCCTCACTTGTCCAGGTACTGTTCTGCTGGCACCCACCAAACCCAGACTGGTCCATCGGCCCATCAGATAGTGATGGGTGTTTCACCCCTCATGCATATCCCGCTGCTGAGTCCAATGGCGGGGCACGTTACGCCACTCCAGCTGACTCTTGCCATTGTTCTGCCCATACTGATCTTAGACTGGTGTGCAACTGCTCGGCCATGCCAAGCCATTTCATGAAGCTCCAGCTGCCAGCGACTGTCTGGAACTCAGTGGTGACTCGTGATGCCAGCAAGGAGAGGCGATTTTCATGCACTTGGAGTTTTCATGGTCTACCACTGTGTGGTGGGGGGGCTGCAGCTCATTCCACTTTATAATAAGAGCTCTTACAGCTGACTGGGGCAGAGCTGGCAAAGCAGGCACTTCACATACTGAATTGGCAAAAGTGGCATCCTATGAGTCGCTATGACCCAATGTTTGTCAATAGAGACTCCACGGCCCTTGTTAAGAGCGGAACACCTGAACTCAATAATTTAGAGAGGTGCCCACATACGTTTAGCCACATAATTGTGGCAGACAGAAAAAGGTTTGGGGATGGCCACCCCGTATAATGAAAAATCCATCCATCAATCCAACCCGCCGCCATATCCTAACTACAGGGTCACGGGGGTCTGCCGGAGCCAATCCCAGCCAACACAGGGCGCAAGGCAGGAAACAAACCCCGGGAAGGGCGCCAGCCCACCACAGTACTGAAAAATCAGCAAAGGAAAAGAATCAGGAGCGGAGTTCACAACTGAACGGACTAACCGGCTGAGTCGGCTCTATAAATATGAAGGATAGGAGAAAGAGGAGGAGTCAGGGCGGCCGGAACAGGAACTGAAGTGGCAGGAAAGGGGAATTCTGGGTACCAGAAATGATGTCATCAGGGTTGGCTGGAAGTGATGTCAACAGGGGCTGGGACCGGTGGTGATGTCATTGAGAGGCGGGGCCTTCAGCTCAACTGCAGACGAACAAGAGGGTGTGATGTATGTGAGATATATGTGTTGCATTTGTCATTCCAACAGATCACGCATCACAATAAAATGCGTTGCTTTTCTCATTCTGACGGCTGACACATCACAGAAAGTTTGTAGCAATTAATCCCATAACAAATGGCACATAGCAGAGGGCATATGTATGGTATTTGTCACTGCAACAGACCAGGCATCACAAACATTTTTAGTAATACTAGGGGGCTTAGCGTCCTGCTCACCTCGCCGCGAAACCCCCAATCGGAGCCCCGCTAAGCTCCAGCCACTTCGCGTCTCTGCCACTCGCGTTGCGAAGGGATGGGGGGGCTAAATGCACGCTAAGGAGATGCGGACGGATCAGCTGCTGGCTTGCTTTCTGCCGGTGAGCTGCGTGTTCTGCTTGTCGCGCTGCGCGTCGCTCATTTAAACGCCTGTACAGCAGCTGTCCTTTTGTCTCACTGCTTTGTCTCGTGGGACGTCAAAGTGTCTTCCGAGGAGATCACGTATAATTTTTTTTTTTTATTATAATATAGAGATAGCAATCGTTCCAACAGACGGCACATCATAATCATTAACACTGTTTTTGGTCTGGATGACAAATAACACTCTCTGAGCCTGTAAATCAGGGGCGTCCAACTCTGGTCCTGGTGGGCCGCAGGGGCTGCAGGTTTTCATTCTCACCCTTTTTCCTAATCAGTGCCCAGTTTTCACTGCTAATTAACTCCTTTTCCCTTCACTTTAATAGCCCTCGTTTTAAGGCTTCAGTCTTCTGAATTGATTCGTTTCTTCATTAAACAGAAATGAGATGTGAAACGAGCCGACAGATGACCAGCTACATTGGAACGTCAAACTCCAGCTAATTTCACTCCAACCTGTTCCTTAATGAGAGTCCAATTCTTGCTGTTAATTCAATCCGTCATCGAATATCAGGACTTGTTGCTGCTCTCATTCTGTTGATTTTCTGTTTTTTCTAAGACCACCGTCAAGATGTTTGGGTGACCTGAGCAGACCAACATGACCGAGGCCTTCACCTTTCTTTATCTTCAGGTGAGCTGGTCACGTGGCGACTTGTTTTGTGTCTCGTTATTGTTTGGCTGCTCACTAAGGAAAAAGAAACAACTGAGGGGTCCGAGTCTTCAAGAGCAAGTCAAAGAAAATGAATTCAAAAGAAGAGAATTAGCAGCAAAAGCAGGTCACTGATTAAGGAAAGGGTTAGAATGAAAACCTGCAGCCACTGGGGCCTTCCAGGACTGGAGTTAGGGACCCCTGAACTAAAGGGTGTGAGTCAAGTCAATTAAAATGAAGGCAAAACAAGTTCATCGGCGGCTCAAACGGCTCACTAATTAAGAAGATGGTTAGAATGAAAACCTGCAGCCCACCAGGACTGCAGGAGTTGGACTCCCCTGCTGTAAACTGTCCCCCATGCGCATGTGTGTGACATAATGTAGGTAAAGATCTGCTATATAGCGCCTTTCATGCCAGAGCCTTCCTCACGTACACATAGCTCTTGTGTCTCTAACACAACTAAGCCCCCCTTGACGAGGTGTTAGGACGTCACCACACAGCGCATTGTGTCCATGAACTCCCCATAATGGCCCGCGCTGGGACACAAGCACTTGCCGTCTCGTGTCACATGGCAGTGAGTCACTGCGGGATGCGATGTTAACAATAGCAGCCTGAGTGGGAGGCTCTCGTTCACATGACGCTAACCAACTCCAGTTAGTAGAATGCAAATCCTCCACGCCTGGAAGGGAGAAAGTGAGGAGGAAACGTCGGCACCTTCTGTGCTGCTAAGGATGTGCAAACAGACGCCGTTCAGGTGGGTCTTTAAATAGCTGAGGCGACGTTCTGATGTGCAGCACTCGGTCGGTATGCTTTCAGCTGCTTAATAGAGAAATGCAGGGATGAAAGGAGAGAAAACAAGAAATCATTTGAACTGGTTGTTCCTGGATGCTGCTAAATCTTTTAACTTGGAAGTAACAAACATTTAGAGTCCTGTCGGTGGGCCATCAGTCCTATGGCTCATGTCCACCTTAATAAAAGGATAGGTGTCTGTGTGTCTGCCTGTGTGTCCATCCAGGTAGCTATGTCTATGTCATTCCAACAGATGGCGCATTACAAATATTAGCACTGTTTTTACAAATCCCATACCAGGTGGCACATAACTGAGATATATGTGTTGCATTTGTCAACAGATCACGCATCACAAACAGTGAAACTGTTTTTACTAACCCCATACCGAATAGCATATGACAGAGACACGTGCATTGCATTTGTCACTCCAATAGATGATGCATCACAAACATTGGTAGTAATAAAATTCATTGCAGTTGTCATTCTAACAGATGGTGCATAACAAATATTAGCAGTGCTTTTACAAATCCCATACCATAACAGAGATAAATGCATTGTATTTGTCACTCCCAACAGATCACGCTTCACAAACATTGCCAGTAATGTAATGAATTGCATTTGTCATTCCAACAGATGGTGCATCACAGACTTAAAACTGTTTTTACTAATCCCATACCAAATAACATAAAACAGAGACGCATGCATTTGCATTTGTCACTCCCAACAGATCACGCTTCACAAACATTTGTAGTAATAAAATGCATTGCATCTGTCATTCCAACAGATGACGCATCACAGACGTTTGTAGCAATGAATCCCATACCAAATGGTGTATAATATACACACATGCATTTGCATTTGTCAATCCAACAGATCACGCATCACAAACATTTTTAGTAATACAGTAATCATTCCACAAATGGCGCATCATAATATTGTTTTCATGAATCCCATACCACATAACATATAACAGAGACATATACACTGCATTTGTCATTCCAACAGATGGCGCATCACAAACACTAACACTGTTTTTACAAACCACATACAAAATTGCATATAATAGAGAAAGTGCCTGCCACTGGAGTTGGGGCTCGCAACATCTCTGTTAAGTGGGTTCAGATCTACTAAGAGGGAGGGTCCAGCGTTTGTGAATTTTAAAGCCTGCACTCCATTTCTAAGCTTTGTGGTGGTAGGAACCACAACAGCCCTGGCCAATGACCACTTCTGGGAAGAATACACTTTTAGAACCCATGGAGGGGTTAAGCAGCTAAGACTCCATCTAGTGGCCATGGATGTCCCTGCAGACCTAAACCGTTGCATATGCAAAAGTTTTACCCGGCACATGAGAAAGTGTTTTCAGCATGCAAATGTTTCCTGTGTGCATGTGAAAGTATTTTATGAGCTTGCAAAACTTTTTTGACCCACAAGAAAGTTTTTCATGTTTATAAAATAATTCTGCAGGCGTACGGGAAACTTTTGTGTGTTCACAACATTTTACACTTTTTTCACGTGCTTGAGAAAATATTGTGTGCTTACAAACTATTTTTCCATTTGTGCGGAAATATTTCTCATGATTTTAAAAAACAACACATTTTTATTTACTGTGAGCATGAGAAAGTTTTGTGTGCTGACGAGAAAGTTTTGCATAAGCATGAGAAAGTTTTACGTGTGCACACAAACCATATTTGCCATTGTGATTTGCTTGATGCTCAGCAGATGTTGCTGCTCTTTTACTTTCTGCCATGTCACTTCCTTTGTCTTCACTTCACTGTAAGAAGCCCACAGCTGAAGGACATTTAGATAGATAGATAGATAGATAGATAAAACGCACGATAGATAGATAGATAGATAGATAGATAGATAGATAGATAGATAGATAGATAGGAAAGGCACTATATGATAGATAGATAGATAGATAGATAGATAGATAGATAGATAGATAGATAGATAGATAGATAGATAGATAGATAGATAGATAAGAAAGGCACTATATAATGATAGATAGATAGATAGAAACCTCTTTTACGGAGCAATCGGGGGCTGTTGATGCCTACTGTCAGTATTCTAAAATAAATAAAAGAAGACTCGAGTGCCCCTCTGCTGCTCCTTTCCTCCTCACTTTATGCTCAAAGACCAAACATCTTAAGGTGGTCCTTAACCCCGCCTCCTAAAGTCACCTGGAGCACCTGAGGATCGCCATCTGTTGGCAGCAGGAGGAGTTACACCCTGTTCTGCTCTAACAGATGCCCACTAACCTTATAGGAAGTCTGACAAACGAGAGGAGACCGTTCCGTCCTTCAAGCCCATTAATTTAGCTAATAGCTACGCTTTCCTGATTTCTCATCCTGATTCTTCTTAAAGGTTGTCAAGGTTTCTTCTTCAAAATGGCCGCTCATGACTGCTGTGATGTGATTCCGCCTGGTGACCCTGCAAAACCCATGCAAGCAGACGATCTAAATTTAAAAGTCTGGCTGCCTGTGTGCCCTCAAGGCACTGGCTTGTTGCCCGTTAGCAGGCTGGTACCATTCACGTTTCTCTACAACTTGAATACATCACCTTTAAATAGTATCTTTTCTACTGTGGACATCTTAGAATATACGTGACAAGCTTTATGTTATATAGTGCCTTTTCCATGACTACAAAGAAATGCACAATGCAGCACAGACCTGCAGACAGCCTTGCTGTGCTTGGGCTAAATCTGCCCGGCTAACACGTCTTTTTGATTAACTAATTACAAGCATGCAGTGCAAGTAGGAATTAATGGCATAGTTAAGGCTTTGGACTTCAAACCCCTGAGCAGGTCACTTCACCTACTTGTTCTCGGAATGGAAAAAACAACACCCCCCTAATAATGCTATGGTGCCCTTTGCAGTTGGCAGCACAGTAAGATGTCTACAGGCGATGCTGATGAGGAGAATCTGACATTTTGGGTAAACCGAAAAAATGACAAAAGGTCCACAGCGGGTACTTTGGCACTGTGTGAGTTCTGCCCACTTTCAGCTGTCATACCTTGACAGGTTCAATGAGATCTCTCAGAAGGCTATTCATCTTTCTTTCTTTCTTTCTTTCTTTCTTTCTTTCTTTCTTTCTTTCTTACTGAAAGTTCCCAGCCCTACGCCACCCAGCCCACCGGCCCCTCCTTCATCTATTTGAGGACGCCCATCAGCTGAGCACTTCGCTCATCAATTCCACTTCTTCCTGAAAATGTACTTTTAAGCACCTTAATTGCATTTCTGAGATAACCCTGTGGGCCAGTGACAGGAAGCCTGCCCATACAGAGCGGCGCGGCGGTCGGCTCTTTGCTTTAAATCAATCAGAGCTCCATGGCTAATGCAGCTCTGGGCCGCTCCTCAGGAAGCATTAGGCCTATTAGTCTGACTTGGCAGGAACAGCAGATAAGAGATTGATGAACATCATGCACCGTGACGGGCAGGTCAGCGCAGGGGGCTCTGCAGTGAGCAGGGAGAGGCCTACACGGTCCTAATCCCACCCGCGCCAATGCCCTGCTCAGAAGGTATGGGCTGACGAAGTACTCGGTGGCGTGAAAAGTCCCGAAAGTCAGCCGGCAGTCTGGGTTCTGTGACAGGGATATGAGGATCCAGAGGTGACAATGACACTGAGTGCACTTAGAGATGATGGCTAATCTGACATAGAGCAATACAGCATAAGAAATAAATAGAAAGGAAAAGAGATATTAAACATATTAAACATAGATATGAAAGGCACTATATGATAGATAGATAGATGAAAGGCACTATATGATAGATAGATAGATGGATGAAAGGCACTATATGATAGATTGATAGATAGATTTGACAGATGCTATATAATAGATAGATAGACAGATAGATAGATAGATAGATAGATAGATGAAAGGCACTATATGATAGATAGATAGATAGATAGATGAAAGGCACTATATGATAAATAGATAGATAGATTTGACAGATGCTATATAATAGATAGATAAATAGATAGATGGATTGATAGATGGATGAAAGGCACTATATGATAGATAGATAGATGAAAGGCACTATATAATTAGATAGATGGATGAAAGGCACTATATAATAGATAGATAGATGAAAGGCACTATATAATAGATAGATAGATGGATGAAAGGCACTATATAATTAGATAGATAGACAGATGGATGAAAGGCACTATATAATTAGATAGATAGATAGATAGATGAAAGGCACTATATGATAGATAGATAGATAGATTTGACAGATGCTATATAATAGATAGATAGATAGATAGATACTGTAGATAGATACTTTATTAATCCCCAGGGGGAAATTCACATACCGCAACAGCAGCATACTGATAAAAAACAATATTAAATTAAAGAGTGATAACAATGCAGGTATAACAGACAATAACTTTGTATAATGTTAACGTTTACCCTCCCGGGTGGAACTGAAGAGTCGAGATAGATAGATAGACAGATGAAAGGCACTATATAATACATCATTAAATATGACAAGCACTGTATAATAGATGGATGAATGGGTAAAAGGCACTATATAACACATAGACACACAGGTAGTGTGCTGCTGAATTTAACAAGTCATCTCGCAGATCACAGACGGTTTATTTTGCCATCCTCCTCAGTCATTGATCGCTATTGATTGCACTAAAGCAAGTTACAGCATTTCAAGTGCCAAATGGCCGTGACCCTTACTGAGACTCCCCGACTGCCTTGCCATCCCATAATGTCATGCCACGTCTTCACTCCACCCCATGCATTGTGAGGCAGCAGGAATCTCTTAACTTGTGCTTCATTTTCAAGGGTCTCTCCTTCAAAGTTCAGACCCATGTGATTATAACCCCCACATAAGGCCACGTCAGCAATGAGTGAGAAGACCACCGTCCAGCCACTCCAGAGTGCGCACTAGGCTCTGACGGGCTCTGCATGGCACCATCTGCTGACACAGGCAGTCTGACCGGTTTGACTCAGATGGTGCCAGTCAGCTGCAGTGAGGGGAGTCAGATGGTTCCTTGGCTGCCACCTGCTGCTGTCTTTCAGTACTGCAGGGGATTTAAGGTGCTGTGGACTAGTGAAGCTGACTTTGGCCTGGCATTTCAGGGACTAGCGTCACAGGTGTCTTGGCGTCTGCAGGACTGAGTGATTCACTCAGATGGCTGTGACATTTCTATTCTGTAGTACTGAGGGGTCTGCTTAATAAATACTACATGTCAATTTAAAACAGCAGACAGTCGTCCCTTTTTCCCATCATGATTATTGACTGTCACCCCACTAGATTCTGGGACAATGCTAATCCCCTGGTCATTGGGCTACTAACAGCTGCTTATACTGACCACTACCTTTGGATGCCCACTGAGTATTTTCTGTCTATATGTTGTGTTGTATGCACTGCCATTGTCCCACTGCCACTAATCTGTGGGGACATATTGTACTGTCTGTAAATGTCACTCTTTAGACCCAGTGTATTCCAGGTGACATCAAAACAAATATAAGTCCCACCTCTCCCTAAATGTTTCCCACAGACCCCCTGACCTCCCCCCAAATAAACCAGTAAACCAGCATTGATCCACCGTGACAATTTTCTGCAAGATCAACGCTGACTGCAGACCCCCAAGGACGTGTGCTGCGCTCATGCATCTCTTCTGTCAAAGCTCTGTGGTCAGAAGCGTCTCGCACTTTTCCACGACTCCCCTCTCAGGTTATTTCTAGCACTGCGCTTCCAGACTCCCAGGATGCACCATCTTTTCTGACTGGATGTGAGGTGCTATGTTCTGGACCCTGGTATCCTAATATGGGGAAATGGAGTCTATCCCTGTGGTAAGTGGTTCATAGCATGGACCCATCCTGGGCAAGACGTCAGTCTGATCATTAGAAGTCTACATGTGGTCACATCTGGTTTTGTGTGTTACGCAGTTTAGACACAGAGCAAAAAAAAATTCAAAACTTGGAAAGAATAAAAATGGACGTGTCGATGTGCCATCTGACAGCTGGTGTTGAGTGCCCACGTATGTGACATTAAGTCACCATGTAATGCGCATCTAAGTCTGAAAATGTTCAGGCCTGTATGAGGGCAAATAATAAAGACAGAAAAGGCACTATATTTTCCACAGACCTTTTGTGACTCAATTCTTTTGGTGCCACAATAATAGAAAGAGAACTTCTGACTGAAGACAAAAAGATCAGTCGCTGTGACAGTATGGCGCTTCAGCTTAGGAAGCAAACAGTACCGAAAGATTCCAAAAATGTCCACTCACTAGAGGAGGAAAATGTCCAAACCAGCTAAACGCTCATTAGCTCCCAAGTGCATTCAAATGAACCGCAAGGCACCATGGGTTAACCCCGCCTTTATTAGGACTGAGGGCAGTCCCTTGCGATGATAGGCAGTTGGCCCCACCTTTTGGGGAACCACCCACAAAACACAAGGTACATACAGACAAGATACACAGTGTGGCATAGGGAGTCCGAAAACAGTTTGGTATGCCAACCGGGTTAATCCGGTTTAGTTTGAACAAAAGTAAAGTAAATGAAAAAAAGAACAGGATGGCGCTACAACAAACGGTAGGCACTGATAGAGGGTGCTGGTCTGGAGTCGTTTCTCGTGGGGGCGTCACCCTTTTATATGGGGCGGGGCCTCTCTGGCTCCATTGTCCTCAACAAGAGGTTTCTTGCTGCTTTGAGGGAAATCATCTCTAGGTGGTACAACATGCCTTAGGTGAACCTGGAGGGGAACCATATGGCACACATGTATGACAACAGATAAATAGGAGCTAAATGATCAATAAATGTAACCGAAGGTACGAAAAACAAGCATAGCAGCTCAACCCCAGCCTGGGAAGGATGGCATATGAAACTCTCCAGACGTATGGCCGTTGGTATGAAGGAACCCCAGTTGCATTTCTTGACACACTTTGATGGCTGAAAGAGCTCAGTACTGGTGTGTTAGTGAGGGAGGGATGTGCAGCGTTGTTCACGATGGCACTCAGTGTCGTCTTCCTTCCACCGCTACCTCCAGCGGGGCCAGAGGGTGTCCATAACTGTCTTCTTAGTCAGCTTGTTGATTCGGTGGGCCTCTCTTGAAAGTGAAGTCACCAGCCCAGCACACCACACTGGCCACCACAGTGCTGGACAACAAGTGAGGGATGTCACCACCCATACTAAAGGAACGCAGTCTTGTTCATAATGGCCATCAAGTTTGTCTTCACTCTCTGCTTCAGTACTACCTCCGGCGGGTCCAGAGAGCATCCCAGCCCTTTAAATCAGCTTGTTGATTTGGGGGGCCTCTTTTGAAAGTGAAGTCACCAGCCCAGCACACCACACTGGCCATCACAGAGTGATGAAGATGTGAAGGATGTCCCCCTGTACATCACAGGAGCACAGTCTCTTAACCCTTAAACCGCCACATACTTGGGGTGTTTAATGTACCCTTGGATGCCAAATACTTTTTTGCTGAACCTTTTAAGGAAACGTCGCAATTCACCAAGAAAAGGAGAAATTTTAATGGAACACGTATTTTTTTCATGCAAAGAGCATCACAATTACTGCAACAATCTTGATGAAAAATTGATGAAATTCAGTAAATCACTGACTGCGCCAACTGTGCTTGAGCTGGCTGCACGCGAGCTCACAGAGGCCAACACTGATGCCTGCAGGCAAGTCTAGTGCAGTGGCTGAATCCCAGGGACAGTGATGTTGATTCGCTAGGGGACGCCAATGGTCACGAGCTGACTGCTTAACGAATGTACGGCACGGACTGATCAGCCCCGGATGGCTAGCAAATTGCACTGGCAACCAAAAATAGCCGGTTCCAGCGGTTTAAGGGTTAAAGGAGTCTGAACTGCTCTTCCTTCTGTGTCATGAGACCACCCCAGCCTGCCATTATTGTGGACCCCCTAAAACAGTGGGCCTCTCTTGAAAGTGTTGTAACCAGCTCAGCAGCACCACAGTGTAGAAAATTGCACTGACCATCAGAAGAGTTGTAGAAGACGTGAAGGATGTCACTCCTCCAATTAAAAGTCTCCTGATGAAAAGAACCTACTCTGCCCCGTCTTCTGTAGTTGCTGTTCTGAGACCAGTCCAATATGGCATTGGTGTGGACCTCTCCAAGTACTTGGAGCAGTGTACCATCTCCACACCCTGGTGTCCTGGACACAGAGGCTCTTTGGTGTGGTTCCTTGGTTCTTCTGATGTCCCCAGAAACTCTCTCTCTCTCTCTCTCTCTCTCTCTCTCTCACCCCACTTATCAAATGCCCGATTAGCCCAGAATCATCTAAGACTGTAATATGGATGGGCGTTTCTAACATCCAGATCAGGAACACAGTCCATGAGTCTCGAAAACTGTGGTCTGCCCAACAGATGGTCCATCATCCAGGACACCACAGGCTCATCCGCCCACAGTTTAACCTCTTAATAGGGATGGCTGGATGGTATCGAAGGCATTGGAGAAAATCACAGAACATCATCCTCACGGTGTGGCCAGCTTTATCAAGCTTTGTGGAGTCGAGAGATAATCGCATCTCCCACTCCAAATCTTTGTCCAGTCAATTTTGGGAGTGGTCCTTCACAAGAGGAGTCCTGTAGTCCAAGGCCAGTCTCCTAAAGTTCTTCATGATGTGAGACATCAATGCCACCTGTGGTCACTGGGTAAAGAGGCACCTGTCTTCTTTGGAACACGAACAATGCAGGATACTTTCCACGGCAGCAGCACTTTCTGAAGCCTCAGTGACAGATGGAACAAAGTGACAAAGAACACCACAAAGGTGGTCAGCACAGGCCTTAATAACTCGAGGGCTGACTCCATCTGATTGTAGTGACATTCATGTCTGTGGTGGCTCTTCCTATAAGTTGGGAGAGCATGTGGGGGTCATGAGGTTGCTGGAAAGGGATGTGTGGTGGTCCTGATATCTGCAAAAGGACGATGCTCCAAGTCTTTAGGGTCCTGGTGCTCTCTGTCTTGTGAGACATGGATGCTATCCAGTGACCTGAGATAACGACTGGACTCCTGTGTCTCTTCAGAGAATTTTTGGGTCCCGCTGGTTTGACTTTGTGTTGCTCACAGGGTCCCGAATAAGGCACATGACCTGAATTGTGTGGGAATGTCAGTTACGGCACTATGGCCATGTGGTGTGATTGCCCGAAGGCGATCAGCTAACAGGACCCTCACTGTTGGAGCAGGCCAAGGGGACGCCCATATAACACCTTGCTGTGGTAGATATAGGATCATTTCCATAGGGTGGGACTAGACTGCATGTCTGCCCTGGGGGATTGGCAACCGGGACATCGAGTTGTTTTGTTGTGTGGCGGGCACTCCAACCCACTGTACCAGTGCCTGCTACCCAACCTGACCTGACCTGTAGCTTTCCCACTTGTCCCCTCACTTGGTTATCCGCTACAGACAGTGAATAGTGATGGTGAGAGGTGGACTGTTCACTGGCCATACTAGATGAAGTGGTAGAACTTGTTGATGAAGTTGGGAAGGTGTGGATAGACTGGTCAACGGACAGTCGTGGTGGTGGTGGTGGTTGTGGAAGGAGTGAACATCTATTAAGACAGTTGGTTCAGAGTGTCAGCTGTGCCCACATCCACTTCTAGCACCTGAGCCCTGGATTGCTTGAGTCCAGTAATGATGCCCAGTCCATTCCTGAGATCTTTCATGTTTGTGTTTTCCAGTTTCCTTCACTTCACTCAGCTTTGCCTTCAGCCCTCGCTGTGTGCCCTTTGAGTTTTTTGGTCAACAGACCTTTTAACTTCTTAGTAATCCAGGGCAGTGCTGAGGACCTCCAGGACTTGGCATGTTCTGCCAGTCCACTCCATGTGGCACTTAATAAATGTTGAGCTTTTTGGGGTCCCTCCCATGCTTGGCCCTCTAGACCCCCAAAAAAACCCTCATTTGTAGGCCATTTTTGGGTCATATTTTATGTAGAAAATGACACCCTTATGGTAAAAAGATAACCAATAGGTGTCTTCAGCAAAACCGATTGGAAGGACTTGAAGTTGTGCAGGCCACATCAACGGACCCCCCTAATGGGATATGAGGGTCCAATGTTACTTCTTTATACAAAACCTAGAAAAAGTGGAGATCGGTAATATCAGTTTGTGGAATGAATGTTGTATTATATTATTTTGAGGTTGCGAATCAAGAATATGATCATATTTTTGATATTTGACTCCTTACCAGTGGTCCTAGCCCTCCAAGAGACACCACCACTCTCAGAAAGATAAACGGTCAAGCATAGGCATGTGACATATCGTTTTAGACCATTTCATGGTCAGGGATTATGAATATGAGGGTATTTTTAATCTTTGATCTTTTACTAGGGGTCTAGACCTCTATGGACCTCCATCTGAGGGTGGCAAATGACAAATGTCAAGCATAGGCATGTGACGTATCGTTTTAGACTATTTCTAGGTCAAGGATTACGAATATGATGTTACTTTTGATTTTTTTCAATTACAATCAAGAATATTTAGACTTTAAACATTTGAATTGAAGCACACATTTTCATACTTCAAATATCTGATGCAGCTTTCCTCGTTTAATATGTGCTTCTGACTCAGAGCATTTCTTATGAACATCCCAAATTAGGGCGGCTTACACTAATTTAGGCTTTATCAACATCGAATCCCAAGGGATTTCACTTGGCTTTTTTGACACAGCGTAAGAAGACTCTTTACTGTGAAAGGGAAGGCAGGGCTCTGCAAAGTGGTCTAAAGAAATGACAAGTAGAAAACATAGAATAATTGATGGCACAAGTACGGATATTCACCTCCTTCAGTCACTGTGTAGTTGACGGCAGCCATGCCAGCCTTGAGTCTGTGTGCTCAGGTCTTTCTCTGTCTGCTCGGCTATTTTTCTCCATTCAGAACAGGTGTCATGGAGATCACAAGTGAATGGCCTTTGTCCAGTCCGGCCACAAGTCCTCCATTGGACTGAGCTCTGGACTCCGGCTCGGCCACTCCAGGACATTCATATCGTTGCTGTTCTGAAGCCCTTCCTGCGGAGCTTTGGCTTTATTTTCGTGCTCGTTGTCTTCTTCCAGGGTGCTTTGTTTCTTGTTGACTCCATCAAGTTTTCCTCCAGGATTTCTTTGTATTTTGCTGCATTCGTTTCCCACTTGCAAGCCTTCCAGGCTTTTCAAGCAGAGAAGCTTCCTCACCCACTAATGTCACCATGGTGAGGATGGTGTGCTCACGATAATGTGACATTAAGTCTGCTCAGACCACAGAACCTTCTTCTAGCTGACTTCTCCCAGTCTCCCAGGTGCCTTCTGCTTAAATTTCCTGGGTGTTTTTCCCACTTTGCTGATCTCCCATAAAGCTATGACTAGTGAACCACCCAGACACAGTCTCTCCGGTCTTAGTTACTGTAGATTGTCACTGCAAAATGCCAAACTCCAACTCCCATGAAGCCCTGTAGGGCCTATCTATCTATCTATCTATCTATCTATCTATTATAAAGAACCTTTACATCTATTAATTATATAGTGCCTTTCCTATCTACATATCTATCTATCTATTTATTATAAAGAACCTTTACATCTATTAATTATATAGTGCCTTTCCTATCTATCTATCTATCTATTATAAAGAACCTTTACATCTATTAATTATATAGTGCCTTTCCTATCTACATATCTATCTATCTATTATAAAGAACCTTTACATCTATTAATTATATAGTGCCTTTCCTATCAATCTATTATAAAGAACCTTTAAATCTATTACTTATATAGTGCCTTTCACATGTACCCATCAGTTACAGAATGCATTTCTATCTATCTATTGTGGAATATGACCCATACACAGACAGGCAGACGCGTTCAACTCACCCACAACAAGTTTATTATACATTATTCACAATTATAAGTGCACCACAACCTCCAAAGTCCCCAAAAGTCCAGGCCAATAACCAAATGCCTCACTCTCTTCAGGCAGCCTCCTTGTCTCCTCCAAGACCTCGTCTTCTTCGCTCCTGACTCCAGCCCCCGAATGGAGGGAGGCGGCCCCTTTTATCCACACCCGGATGTGCTTCAGGTGCTTCCTGACAAGCCTCCGCTGACATTCCCCAGTGTGGTGGAAGTACCGGCTGTGCACCCTGAAGCACTCTGGGTGTCCCTGGTCTTCTCCCCCCATCACTTCAGGGTGTGGCGGAAGTGCTGAAGGCCAGGGCTCCTCAGGCATTAGGGTACCCCCTGGTGGTGACCACGGGCCCCTACAGGGTTGAACTTCAAAGCGCTAGACCCGTGGTCCCCAAAGCCACCAGGGCAGTCACCCCCTCGTGGTCTGAAGGAGGCGCAAGCCCTGCTCTGGTCCTTCTGGGCATCCCGGCTGGGTAGCAGCCCCAGCCACTCGACACACTATCTATCTATCTATCTATCTATTATATAGTGCCTTTTCTACCTATCTACCTTTCTGTCTGTCACTGTCACTGTCACTGTTGACATCTATTATATACTGCTCTTCCCATCTATCTATTTACCTTTGACATTTATTATATAGCACCTTTTTAAAATTTCTATCACAAATGACAAGTATTATATAGTGCCTTTCCTGTAAATCTATTTATTATCTATCATAAAGCTTCTCCTATCCACCTTTGACATCTGTTATATAGTGCCTTTCATGTCCCTGTATTTAATTATATATATATATATTGTCATTTCAGTCGATTTTTTTAATAGTGCCTTTCCTATCTATCTATAATATACAAAGACTCGCAATATGCAAAGTATCAGAACCTACATAGCAATGAGATTTGTATCAAGCACAGAAGAAACCTTAAATAAATGCACAACACTTAAATGAAAAGAAAGTTAAAGGTATCAGTGTGAATATCATGAAAAATGAAACCAAACATCAGAAAGTTTTAACATAAAACCCAGTATACTGTAATGGTTACAAGTGGGTAAGTGATAACAATTAAAAATGAAAAGATTGGTAAAGAGCAATACGTCATTAAAATACAAATACCAAGTAAAACCTCAGCTACCCCACCATTACAGAAGGCAGGTGTTGTGCATTACATTGTGCTGCTATGCCTTGCGCTCTTTTCTGTTTAGATCTTTTTTTTTATTAGCGCTAAGCATACAAAAGTAACAAATAAAGATTCCAAACCAGTGTTTCCTGCCACCCACTTCTGGATTTCTCACTGAGGCTGCAGACCCCCACGTGACGCCGAGAGACGTCCTTATGGCCCAGTTATTTAGTGCACTTGGGCGCCCTCTGGTGGATTTTGCCGTAATTGGTTAAGTTTAAAATACAAATAAAAAAATTTGGATGAGACGTTTTGCGTTTATTTCCTTAGACAACCAGTAAGGAGTGGGTGCAAGTAAAGGGGGTCCTCCAAATGTCAAGACAGGATGCAGTGGGGGCTGGACCAGTGATGTATGTTTTTTTTTTTTGCGGTGACTTTCATTGCAACCATTCTGAGGTGCTTCACACATTTACATCATGCGAGTGCTGTGGGTCATTGGTGGGAATGTCAGATATGTAGCACCTTCTATTTTGAGCACCACTCCAACTTGATAGCGTGCTTACATAATCTGACTCCTGGCCGCTGGGGACTGAGCCGATGGCTAGTAGACTTACAGTATATAGCGCCCTTCATATTAAAGACGAGCCCAAGCCACTTCAGAGGCGGATTACAGCGCTTTCTGTGTTTGCGTTCTGGGCAGCTCAACTTCTTCAGACGTCGGGGGCGCCGCTCACATTTCCCCTTCTGTTCTCATGAACTTTTAAAGGTGCCCACTGGAGTCCATCCTGACAGGCCACTTGCTCAGGTTAAAAGAATGAAAGCATTACATGGGCTGATGCAGGCGGCCCGGGGTATGACTGGCACACAGCTGCGGTCTCCTCAGGACCATCGGAACACTTCACTGACTTTGAAAGGCAAACGGGAGAAATAAGGGGGTCAGTCACTTACCTCACGCCTACCTTCAGGGCTACTGGCGCTCACAGCAGGAGATTTAGGAGCAGTTTGTACTTCAAGTCGCAAGGTGACTGAGCAGACATTTATATGAACACACTCTGGACATGTGCTTGTGCTTGTGTGTGTGTGTGTGTGTGTGTGTATCAACGCCAATCAGCCACCCCATTAAAACCACCCACCTAATATTATGGAGGTCCCTCTCGATGCACCAAAACAGCTCTGACCCATTGAGGCGTGGACTCCACAAGCCCTCTGAAGGTGTCCTATGGAACAGGGACGTGCGGTAAGGTTCATGGCTGGTGGCGAGAGTGAGACTTACAAATATATGAACCCAAAAGAGTCGCTTATTCACTATTCAGTTGGCACTTTGACTACTGGTTATGTTTCATATCTCATCTCATTCTTTACACACACAGAGACAGGTAAGGCGCATATTTGACTAAGAAAGAACGTTACGTTTATAGCGGCGAGAGCGCATTTTCTCCTCACCCTCCATGTGTTCTAAATTTGCCGTTGCAATTCCACAATTCATATTCATTCAATACAAATGAAAGTATAGAGTGGTGTACAAAAAACGGATTTCAGCTTTGACCGTAGTTGAAATATTTAGTTGTTTTTTCAAAGCTTTTAACTCTGAAGCATTAATTAATTTTAATGCAGACTGTTCAACAAAAGGATAACAAGAACAACAAAAGAATATTTTTTAAGGTCAAAATATAATTGTCCCTTAGTTGGAAGCAAACCTTTTAGCTGCGGCGTCGGTCTTCCATTATTTATCTCTTCTTGTTTTGACTGAAACTCCAGTTTTGGGAAATGTTTAAGCTTAGATATGTAATCTTCCATTTTGGCAGTCAGTCGGAACAAAGAATAAAACTAAACGGAGCGCTGCAGTGCACTTGACTTTCTGATGTCGCTAACTTATCGGCGCCTGCGCGTACAACTGGGGTTCTCAACGTCTCAAAGGCAGACAGTACCGTGCTGGCCTGAAGGGGGCACATGTGAGCCCAACAGGTGCTCGTTGCTGCTGTTCTTCTACGCCAGGGGTCCTCAACGTCGGACCTGGGGACCCCCTGTCGCTGCAGGTTTTTGTTCCAACCAGCTTCTGTTTTTAATTGAACTCCTGGGCTAATTAAGTGCACTGATATTTCTCAAGTTCTGTGTTTAAGGAACAATTTAGAAATTAGAAAACTAAGTTTGCTTAAAAAAACAAATATTAAAATGTACCAAGCAGTAATATAGGAATAATGTATTTTTTTTTTTCTTTTTAACTGTATTTTCATCATGATTTTCATTCTACTTTTCTAGGTGTTCTAATTGTTTAATTAATCCATTATTCACTAATTAGTGGGTCTGACTCTAAAGTAGCTGCAGCCTTTGACTATTCCGTGTTGTTTGCCCGAGTGTCTGCTCTGCTCGTTTTAAGTTGTCGTTATTAAGATACAATGAAGGGGGAAAAACTGCACAGAGAAAGGGCAAAATATAATGAAATCAACAAAAGAGAGTTAAGCATTTAAATCTATAGCAAAAACAGAAATATTTTTCAGTTTCTTATAAATGCAAAAATCATGCTGCTGTGCTTTTCTGAATGTGGAATAAAAGAAAAAAAATACCAGCTAATTAAATGAGCTCAGTGCTATAAGGTGTTGTTACTGATTAGGAATCTGGTTGGAACGAAAACCTGCAGCCACAGGGGGTCCCCAGGACCGACGTTGAGGACCCCTGGCGTAGAAGAACAGCAGCAACGAGCACCTGTTGGGCTCACATGTGCCCCCTTCAGGCCAGCACGGTACTGCACGGTACTGTCTGCCTCACTCACATTGTGCCTTTTCACTGCGGTTTAATGTCCGATCAGCAAGACTAAATATGTCGCACACATTCATTAAAGATATTAGACAGACTGTGGAAAGTCAGGGTGTATAATAAACGCGTGTCTAAACAGAGACAGCGACAGGCACACACCAATAGCACGTTCAACCCTGTGTGTGAGGAGAGCGCAGTCCGAGGTGAGGTGAGGCTTGTCGCTGCCGCACCTCACGTTTATCCTCTGTATTTGAACAGGAAATGCGCCAGTTCAGCAATTATAACTATTAAAATGATCAAAAATGATTGGAATCATACAGAAAACAACTGTATAGCACAGAGCAGTGGAAAAGTTTATTTTACGTTATCATTATTAGTTTTTTTACTTTTCATGATGACAGGGGGCAGCACAGTGGTAACGCTGCTGCCTCGCAGTTAGGAGACCCGGGGTTTGCTTCCCGGGTCCTCCCTGCGTGGAGTTTGCATGTTCTCCTCGAGTCTGCGTGGGTTTCCTCCCACAGTTCAAAGACATGCAGGTTATGTGCATTGGTGATCCTAAATTGTCCGTAGTGTGTGCTTGGTGTGTGTGCCCTGTGGTGGGCTGGCACCCTGCCCGGGGTGTTTCCTGCCTTACGCCCTATGTTGGCTGGGATTGGCTCCAGCAGACCCCCTAACCCTGTAGTTAGGATATAGCAGGTTGGATAATGGATGGATAGATAGATAGATAGACAGAAATTGCATGATAGATAGATAGATAGATAGAAATTGCATGATAGATAGATAGATAGATAGATAGATAGATAGATAGATAGATAGATAGATAGATAGATAGATAGATAGACAGACAGAAATTGCATGATAGATAGATAGATATGAAAGGCACTATATAATAATAGATAGATAGATAGATAGATAGATAGATAGATAGATAGATAGAAATTGCATGATAGATAGATAGATAGATAGATAAATAGATAGATAGATATATATGAAAGGCACTATATAATAATAGATAGATAGATAGATAGATAGATAGATAGATAGATATGAAAGGCACTATATGATAGATAGATAGATAGATAGATAGATAGATAGATAGATAGATAGATAGATAGATAGATAGATAGAAATTGCATGATAGATAGATAGATATGAAAGGCACTATATAATAATAGATAGATAGATACTTTATTAATCCCAAGGGGAGATTCACACCAGAGCCTCCCCTGACCGCACGTCCCTGCTATGGCATTGGTCCCCAAGACGTCAAGCGGTCCTGTAAGATGCGAGGTGGGGGTCCTCCATGGGTCACACTCCTTTTCCCAGCACATCCCACAGATGCTCGACTGGACTGAGATCTGAGCAATTTGGTGATCACGTCCCTCAAACCCTCCCTGGACCATTTTTGCAGTGTAGCGGGGCACATGATGGTGCTGAAGGATCAGGGATTCCATCACAAAATGCCATCGACACATTCAGTACAGTACAGCAGTGGCCAAACGTTTTTAGCTGGGACACAAATGTTGTGTTTTGCAAACTTTGTTTCTTCATCATTTTCAGATAATTATTTTTTACGTTTCTATGGTACACTGAAAAAAAGGGAAACGGCAGGCTGTTACATTTATAAAAATGTATTTCCTTTATATTACATGTATTTTTCATGTTCCACTTTTGAACATAACTCGATCGTGTTTAATTTATTGAATCTTGTGTGGAATGTGTAATATATTAAGTTCAGTCATTTAGGTAGAAGTCAAAATAGTTCTATTTAGTCCTCACCGTAATTTGATATTCAACGAGCGAATCCGCCGTCAGCGGAGGTGGGATAACGTGGCGGTAAAGTCACGTGACTTTCAAAGAAGCGACAGGTTGTGAGGTTGAGTTCTCATCGCCGGTTAAGATGAAAAGGTTAGTGAAATGAAAGTTAAAAAAAGACACACGAGAAATATTTAGATATTCATTTAAAAAACTTAATCACACAGAGTAATGTTACTTTATTTGTATTCTCTTTTATTGTTTAATCCAACTGTGCTCACTAACTACCATCACAAGTCAGTAAAGGTACTAGTAAGCCGTTTAGATTTACTCGCTTAGTGCAGGTACGTTTACAAGTCACGTCAAGTTGGGGAGCAGGCATGGGAACAACGCGTTTCTGCACCCACCACACGACGAAACAACTCAGGATCCTGGTTGGGAACCCCCCAGGCAGACACGCGGTCCAGTCCCACCCTCCGGAAATGACCCTCTATCTGGTGCTGCCAGGTGTTACGTGGGTGATCCCTTGGCCTGGTCCAGCCACTCGGGTCCCCAACAATGAGGGTCCTACGAGCCGGATCACCCTCGGGGGGAAACACGCCATATGGCTGTAGTGCTATAACTGACGGTCCCTCACAATGCAGGTCATGTGCCTCATTCGGGACCCCATGAGCAACACAAAGTCAAACCAGCGGCACCCAAGGATTTTACGGAGAGACACAGGAGTCCAGTCTTCATCTCAGGTCACTGAATAGCGTCCGTGTCTCACAAACAGGAAGCCCCAGGACTCTAAAGACTTGGACCTTGGTCCTTATACAGAAATATCGGGAGCGCCACACACCCCTTTCCAGCGACCTCATGACCCCCCATGCTCTCCCAATCCGTCTACTGACTTCATAGTGTGATGGACGGCCAGCAGCTCATCCCGGCCGACACATCAAAGATGCTAGATGGCGTCTTCCCTGCAGCATGGAGGTGCCCCGGATTCCCGCAGGGCACCATGGGAGATGGAGTTCAGCTTCACAGTGCTGCTGGGTGCCATCGTGGGACGCTGCAGGGAGATGTGGGGATTTTTATTTTACCGGTAGCCCAGAAGTACTCCCAAGTCACGAGGACAGAGAAACAGAAGTACTTCCAGGCTGAAGAAAAATATAAGTTTTTATCTGACCCGGAGGTGCTATGGAATCACATGGACAGAAGGAGACAGGAGCACTTCTGGGTAAAGGACTATTTAAAGGACTGGTGCAGACCCAGGAAGCTGAGCCGGAGGTGGGTGGTAGAGTGATGGAGCTGCTGGGAGGAGTGGAGGATTATTGATTATTGTGTTTACTGCATGAGTATTGGAGAATTGTGGCGAGTGTGGTGCTTTGTGCATTGTATTGAAGAAAATAAGATTAAATTCTTGTTGGTGCTTTTAAACCAGTGTCTGCATCTGTCTGTTGGGTTTCACCGGGCAACAGTGACCCCTAGCGTCCACTCATTGACAATAGGAAGAGTCACCACAGACATGCCGAGGGAATTAAACCTCTCAGTGACGAGGTCGACACTCTCTCCTCAGACAGACACAATGGTGATGGTCGTGCCCAAGAGGTCATTAAAGACCTGGATGTTGGTTTTTATCAGGACCCTCGCAAGCCCAGACACTCAGTCTCTTGAGAGCCCCGATCAGAGCATCCATTGACTCAGCGAAGATCACAGATCATCAGGGAATCTCTCTTCACCAACAGATGCCCCCACCACTCAGTCTATTGAACGGAGTTGGAGCAGAACACACCGCTGACGAACCCCAGAATCAACAGGGAAAAAAACACAAGAGGTCCTGCCTCCACTTTGCACAGTACTCATAGTAGCAGTGGACAGATCCAGCAACCTCGAGGAGATCCCACGAACCCTCAGGATGTCTCACAGGGCAGCTCAATCAACTGAATCAAACGCTTTATGAAAATCAACAAAGGCTGCAAAGAAACTCCGCTGATATTCACGTTTGTGCTCCAAGAGAGCCCTCAGTGCCAGGATGCGGTCGATGGTCGACTTCTCAGGCGTAAAACCAGACTCCTCCAGTCGCTGGTAGGTGAACAAGTGATCACGGATCATATGGAGGACGACCCTAGCAAGGACCTTATCCAGCACCGAGAGTAGTGTTATCCCCCTGTAGTTGCTGCAATCCAGGCGATCACCCTTTCCAGATAGGGACGACAAGTCCCGTTTTCCAGTCAGTTGGGATGATGCCAGTCTCCCAAATGGAAGCAAAGATTGCTTGCAATGCCAGGGGGACGGACAGCCTTACCACCAGTCTGGAGAAGTTCACCCCGGATACCACAGGATACTGTAGGATGGAATGAAAAAAAAAACAGTCTTTGGGTGAAAACGGCTTCCCGGCTGGCTATCCTGAAGAAACTTAATCACGAGTCCGACTCACCAAATGGGAGCACCCAGAGAACCCCAGCCCCTGGCCTCTTCTCGGGGATTCGTCGCACTGTTTCAGTTTCGGGGTGGCCATCCACAAATAGCAGACGTCCCTGGGTGAAGTCTGATCCTGAAGATTCTTTTAAGCGTAGATAGTCGCCTCCTTACCTTCTACCTTGATCCCCCATTCCCCTTAAAAAGAAAAGTTTCCCGTTGAAACATCCTGTCCCTGGTTAGTTGTTATAGCAACATGACACCAACAACTAGCAGCTGGAATCCTTACCAGGCGGGGTCCTCCCAGCACTTGGTCGTCCACAAAAGTGCCTGAAGGGATACTCCTTAGACACCCTCCCAGCCACATTACACAGTGACGGCCAGTCTAGAAAGCCAATCTGCTTGACATGTCACGTAGCCTTGCTACACTGTAATTGCTTGATTGGTTGTAATCACCAATCTGTGGGAGCCAGAATTCTGGCTGGGTTGTAGCTGATCAAATCCTTATTTCTCTCAATAACATGGAAGTCAATTTATAACTTTTATGTAATGTGTTTTTTTCTGGATTTTTGCTTGATATTCCGTCTCTCTCCATTAAAATGAAACTACCATACAAATTAGAGACTGTTCATTTCTTTGTAAGTGAGCAAACTTATAAATTCAGCAGGGGATCAAATACTTATTTCCCCCCCACTGTATATTTTTAAGCAATAAGTTTGAGTGTACAAACAGAAAATGCAATTCAGAAAAAGATAAGAGTCTGATTATTTTACACCACTGCTTAAAAGTAAATAAATGCCAGTCCAGTGCATCACAATTATTACAGTTGGCGCATTGATCAGCGGGTGGCACTGCAGCTCACTGCATGGCTCTTCAATAAAGATTTGATTAAAAAAAAAAGACAAAATGAGTGCAGAGAAATCCCAGAGTGGGGTCAGTGAAGTGTCACTATGGCTACAGGTTGACATTCAAACCCTTTTCTGAATTAGTGACCAGTTTTTGCTGCTAATTAACTCTTGCCTTCAACTTAATTGACTTGCCATTTAAGAGACTCCATAACTGTGTGTGTTTTTGCTGCGGGTTGACTTGTTTTGCCTTCTTTTTAATTGACGTGACTCAGACCCCTCAGTTGTTTCTTTTTCTTTAATGAGAAACCATGAGACACAAAACATGCCGCCACATGACCAGCTCACCTGAAAATAAAGAAAGGTAAAGGTCTCGGTCATGTTGGTCTGCTCAGGTTACCAAAACATCTTGACGGTGGTCTTAAAAAAGAAAAAAAAGAAAAAAACTGAACAGAATGAGAGCAGCAACAAGTCCTGATATACAATAATGGCTTTAACTAGCAGTCAAAAATTGGCTTCTCATTAAGGAATTGGTTGGAGTGAAATTGGCTGGAGTTTGACCTTCCAATGTAGCTGACCATCTGTTGGCTGATTTCACGTTTCATTTCTGTTTGGCCAAGTGGCCAAATTGAGTGTGACTTTGAGGGTGCAGTGTCACTCCCTTTGTGTTCGCTTGAGCAGTGCAATGGATGCTACCAGTGCACACTCTGATTTCCCACACCAGTTATATCAAAATCAGCTTTGGAGAACTTACACACATATTACCAGCTATCTCAATCTGCACATTTCCACTGTGGCAACAGCTGATGCACAGCCACAAACCCGTGATGTCTGGAATACTGTACAATGGCTTTCAGAAGAAGTATTACATTAGTCTGAAATAAAGGAGGTTCCTCGACCTTGAATCAAGCAGATAAGGTTTGCCTAGTCCTGGTGAAGTCTACTGAGCTCTCTCTCTGCCACTCATCACCCACCTTAATGCCCAATGGCTCCTTATTGGAAAGGCTGCCAACTACACTGTGTTTTGTCATAAACTCAGATACACCATGAGCTATCTCAACTTGTACATCTGAACTGTGGTAACAGCCAGTCACCAGCCGCAAAGCTGAAGAATTTGGACTGCAATGGCTCTCAAAAGCAATTATTATTGACCTAAGCTGAAGGAGGCTGCTCAACCTTGGACCGACTACGCCAAGTGTTTTGTTTTAAACTAACACACACCACAAGCCATCTCAATTTGCAGATTTGCACGGTGGTAACAGCCAGTTGGTAACTGCAAACACGCAACATTTGGATTGCGTTGGCTCACAGAAGCAACTTCTTATCTGCCCAAGGTGGCTCCTCAACTCTCAACTCTGGGCTGACCAGATAATGTTTCCAAGCACTGTGAGTGGTGTGCTTCCTAGTAACGTCAGCTGAACTCTCGCTCTATCACTCAGTCACCCAAATCTTACTGCACAGCATCTATACCTCCACACTCCATCCATCCATCCACACTGAAAAGGTTGCTGACTACGCCAAGTGTTTTGTTGTAGACTCACACACACCACTGGTCATCCCAATTTGCAGATCTGCAGTGTGGTAACAACCAGTTGCCAGCTGAAAAGCTTCAACATTTGGATTGCAGTGGCTCTCAGAAGCAATTACTTATCGGTCTGAGCTAAAGGAGGCTCCTCAACCTTGGGCCGAGCACATAGTGGTTCTGAACACTGAGAGTGGAGTACTTCCTAGTGATGTCAGCTAAGATCTCGCTCTATCACTCAGCACTCACCTTACTGCACAGAACCTATACTTCCACACTCCATCCATCCATACTGAAAAGGTTGCTGACTACGCCAAGTGTTTTGTTGTAGACTCACACACACCACAAGCCATCCCAATTTGCACGGTGGTAACAACCAGTTGGCAACTGCAAACACGCAATGTTTGGATTGCGTTGGCTCTCAGAAGCAATGTCTTATCTGCCCAAGGTGGCTCCTCAACTTTGGGCTGACCAGATAATGTTTCCAAGCACTGTGAGTGGTGTGCTTCCTAGTGACGTCAGCTGAACTCTCGCTCTATTACTCAGTCACCCACACCTTACTGCACAGCACCTATATACTTCCACACTCCATCTATCCATCCATCCACACTGAAAAGGTTGCTGACTACGCCAAGTGTTTTGTTGTAGACTCAAACACACCATTGCCCAATTTGCAGATCTGAACTGTGGTAACAACCAGTTGCCAGCTGAAAAGCTGCAACAGTTGGATTGCAGTGGCTCTCAGAAGTAATTACTTATTGGCCTGAGCTAAAGGAGGTTCCTCAACCTTTGGGCTGAGCAGATAGTGGTCCTGAGCACAGAGACTGGAGTACTTCCTAGTGACGTCAGCTAAGATCTCGCTGTATCACCAAGTACCCACCTCATTGCACAGCACCGATACTTCCACACTCCATCCATCCATCCATCCATACTGAAAAGGCCGCTGACTACGCCAAGTGTTTTGTTGTAGACTCGCACACACCACAAGCCATCCCAATTTGCAAATTTGCACTGTGGCGACAACCAGTTGCCGGGTGCAAAGCTGCAACGTTTGGATTGCAATGGCTCTCAGAAGCAATTAGTTATTGGCCTGAGCTAAGGGAGTCTCCTCAACTCTGGGCCGAGCAGATAGTGGTCCTGAGCATAGAGAGTGGAGTACTTCTGGTGACGTCAGCTGAGCGATCTCTCTCTCTCAGTCAGCTGCCATCTTACTGAACTGTACATCCACCTACACAGACGACTGGATATTTTTAAGCATACGGCACGTATGTTGCTCACTTTTTTGGAATATTTCTGCATCTTATCACAGTAGCATATAACTGGAGTACAAAATATAAATTCTTTATTAAAGGAGTAGTAAATGTTGAAGCAACCCCCAACTGCAGCATTACACCACTAGTAACTGCTGTATTATAAAGACGAGAATGGAATAACAGAATTGCAAACATAAATTAAATAGCACTTTTATTTACAGATAATTTAAAATAAATGGTAAGAACAAGATTTAAACCTTTTTGCTCAATTGTAAAATCAAAGGAACAGACCACCACTGTTCTACAGTGCCTGAACACAATGCATAGCCTCTTCGTGGTTATACAGTGTGCTGTATGAAAAGGAAAAGCAAATGTTGCTTTGTGTTTTTTGTATGTGTGTTTATGTACAGTATACATAAGTATGCAAAACCTGCTTATTTTAAATTCAATTACCTCAATTCCTTGATTTTAAATGGCCTTCCCATCTTGCACTTTAGTCCATATTCATTTTACATCTAGACTGTAAACATGGAATAAAACTGATAAACATTATACATTTTTATATAAAAATCACTGCATTCTGAGAATTCTAACTACAAAATCCTTACAGAGACAACTAATATTCTTACATTTTGGGACAATGATAGATTGTTGGCACAAGTATAAGGCTTTAGGCTGAGTTTTTCCTCAGAATTTGTAATTTCACAAATAAGTGTTCATTTTGTTTTATTTTTTGTAAGGATACTTTATTTTAATCTGGAATAAAAAAATATACCTCCTTGGCTGGTTTTTGATTGAAAGTGAATAAGATGAACAAATGAGAAACTAAAATAAAATGTGAACAATTTGAAATCCTACCTTTTACATGGGGACAATGCGATTATTTAGCCAGGACTAGCCATCTGTTTTGAGCATCACAGTAGCCTGAGGTCAAAGACCACCAAAGTCTCACTAAGGATGTGAGAGAAAAAAGTCAGCAAGAGCCCTGACTAGTATGGAAGTGAAGAAATGGCACTAGAACAGTGCTTCAGGTTTTCCCCATTATTTTGGCGTGGTGCAGGAACGGACAAATGTGATAGGAAACACCGATATGTTAAAGGAAACGCCTAATTAATTAAAATACAGAACAAAAATTAGGTCAAAATGTAATCAACACATTGTAAAACATACTTTTTCTTATATCTGACATTCGATTGTTCTACGCTGTACAATCTTTGAACATTATTCATTAAAATATAAGTCATATTAAACATTGCCCTGAATAGGCAGCTTTTACTTACAAGAACATACAATCTGGGCTAAAGTGACACAATTCTCGACTATCCACCGGTGGCAAGCGAACCATTAAAACATCTATTTTTAAACGGTGCTCAGCAAACCACTACAGGATAAACATAAATATAACACTATTTTCTTTTTTTTAAATTTTTAAATTATACAACTGTACAATGCTGCGGAGATTGAGCATGGCCCATGATGCATGAGTGTATGAATGTTGTCAGTAAGACATCTAAAAAAATATATTTTGTGGCTTTTCATTCTCTTATTTGTAAATTTTCAGATTTGTAAACATTCCAGTTTGCGGATTTCCTATAATGCAAATGTGATACTTATTAAACGATATGTAATATTACTGAAATATTCATTGCTAATGAAAGCACCATTTATCAGTTGCGGCTTAAGGAACTGCTAGATAAAACGCCGTGAATGTTAAATAGTAATATCACTTAATAAAACAAACAAAAAATAAAAAAGCAGCACGTCTTTGTTCCAAATAAGAGCTAAGAATGATGAATAAAAATTGTTGGATTTAAAACACTGCATAGCAAAGGCACTATCCCATTTGAGGATATAAGTTAGTTTCCTGGTAAAAGTGCAATACAGCTTATTCTCCAAGTCTTTTTTCTTTTGTGGCATAAGTCCTTGTGAGTGTCTTCACAGTAGTAATGCTGATGAGTTCTCAGTGATAAAAAGTGACAATTATTGCAGGTTTGCTCCCAGGCACAGCAGCCTCAGTCTACCGTGTTACAGATCTCAATGACTTTATGATTGAAGTCTTCGGGCTGATCTGCATACACGTAATGACCAGCTCCTCGAATTGCCTGGAACATGAACACATTTTTACATTTTACAAATTTAAGGGTACATTAAAACATACATCAGCACTACTGGACTTGACTACAGCTTTACAAATTGTAAATTAGACTACCAGTAAAATGTCTGAACATACCTAAACATTTTCATGTTCTTGATAGAAACTGATAGAAACCAAAATACCATTAAACTCATTTAAGAATACAGAAATGTAAGACACTGCCAGTGTTTCTAATCACTATAATGTCTTGAAATGACTGATTTTTAATTTATTACTCACAAATGACTACAAATATCTCATTTCTAGTAGCCATTCCTTCAGTGTCCAAATGGTCAACTCCCTTAGCTTATCTTTCATTAATCACGTGCAAATGTTAATCGGTTTATTGCAAAAGTACTGGCATTCCTATAGCTCTGGGTTAAAATGGCCAAAGCAAAACAGCTTTCTCAAGAAACATGTCAGTCTATTGTTTTTTTTTTATATTTTTTGAAGAATGAATGTTACTCTATACAACACATTGCCAAGAAGCTAAAGATTTCATAAGTTACAAAGATGTGTATTATTTTCTACAGCAGGGGTCGGCAACCGTGGCTGCAGGTTTTCATTCTAATCCTTTTCTTAATGAGTGTCCTGTTTTTGCTGCTAATTAACTTCTTTTGAATTACTTTTAATTGACTTGTTCTTGAAGACTCAGACCCCTTAATTGTTTCTTTTTCCTTAATTAGCAGCCAAACAATAATGAGATACAAAATGAGCCAAAACATGACCAGCAAACTGTGTTGCTCATACAATATCTGAAAATAAAGAAAGGTGAAGGTTTCAGGAATGTGAATCTGCTCAGGTCCCCAAAACATTTTAACAGGGCTCTTAGAAAGAGAAAATCAACAAATTCGGAAATTTCTGATAATGCACCACGAGAACAGCAACAGGACACGAAATTAATGAACGGGTTTAATTAATGACAAGAATCGGCACCTCATTAAGCAGCTGGATGGAGTGAAATTGGTTGGAGTTTGAGGCCCTGACTTAGTTGGTCTTCTGTTGGCTCACTTGCTTCGCATTTCATTTCTGTTTGGGTGCCGTTTAAGGAAAGAAATGAAGCAATTCAGAGAGATGATGAAGAAATTCAGGGGAGCAAATCTTAAAAGAGCAATTAAATTAAAATTAATTCACAAGAAGTTAATTAGCAGCACAAATAGGGCACTCGTTAAAAAAAGGGTTAGAATGAAAACCTGCAGCCACGGTGGTCCTCCAGGACTGGACTTGGCAAAGCCCTGTTCTAGAGAGAAGAGAGCAAAGTGCATTTAACCAGGATAGAAAAAGAAGGGGAAGGGCTGAAATGAGCAGCTGCATAAGAGGAGAAGGACATTTGGAGTGTGTAGTGTGAGAAATAAACACTGCACAGGTGCTCAACCAAATTAAAATCAAAGATCATTCTTTAATATCTGTTCTAACAGGTACTCCTATATTTTGAGGGGTAAGCTAAAAGATTCACAGGTGGATCAACCTATGGTGCCCCTGGATAATAAACTATCTGTAGGGCAGACTGAATTTTGTGTGGTTCAAAAACTGCACCACAAGGAACAGGCCTGCCACATTTTTTTATCACCCTGTACAGCTCAGACTATCTCATACAGTGGTGTGAAAAACTATTTGCCCCCTTCCTGATTTCTTATTCTTTTGCATGTTTGTCACACAAAATGTTTCTGATCATCAAACACATTTAACCATTAGTCAAATATAACACAAGTAAACACAAAATGCAGTTTTTAAATGATGGTTTTTATTATTTAGGAGAAAAAATCCAAACCTACATGGCCCTGTGTGAAAAAGTAATTGCCCCCTTGTTAAAAATAACCTAACTGTGGTGTATCACACCTGAGTTCAATTTCCGTAGCCACCCCCAGGCCTGATTACTGCCACACCTGTTTCAATCAAGAAATCACTTAAATAGGAGCTGCCTGACACAGAGAAGTAGACCAAAAGCACCTCAAAAGCTAGACATCATGCCAAGATCCAAAGAAATTCAGGAACAAATGAGAACAGAAGTAATTGAGATCTATCAGTCTGGTAAAGGTTATAAAGCCATTTCTAAAGCTTTGGGACTCCAGCGAACCACAGTGAGAGCCATTATCCACAAATGGCAAAAACATGGAACAGTGGTGAACCTTCCCAGGAGTGGCCGGCCGACCAAAATTACCCCAAGAGCGCAGAGACGACACATCCGAAAGGTCACAAAAGACCCCAGGACAACGTCTAAAGAACTGCAGGCCTCACTTGCCTCAATTAAGGTCAGTGTTCACGACTCCACCATAAGAAAGAGACTGGGCAAAACGGCCTGCATGGCAGATTTCCAAGACGTAAACCACTGTTAAGCAAAAAGAACATTAGGGCTCGTCTCAATTTTGCTAAGGAAAATCTCAATTATTGCCAAGACTTTTGGGAAAATACCTTGTGGACTGATGAGACAAAAGTTGAACTTTTTGGAAGGCAAATGTCCCATTACATCTGGCGTAAAAGGAACACAGCATTTCAGAAAAAGAACATCATACCAACAGTAAAATATGGTGGTGGTAGTGTGATGGTCTGGGGTTGTTTTGCTGCTTCAGGACCTGGAAGGCTTGCTGTGATAGATGGAACTATGAATTCTACTGTCTACCAAAAAATCCTGAAGGAGAATGTCCGGCCATCTGTTCGTCAACTCAAGCTGAAGCGATCTTGGGTGCTGCAACAGGACAATGACCTAAAACACACCAGCAAATCCACCTCTGAATGGCTGAAGAAAAACAAAATGAAGATTTTGGAGTGGCCTAGTCAAAGTCCTGACCTGAATCCAATTGAGATGCTATGGCATGACCTTAAAAAGGCGGTTCATGCTAGAAAACCCTCAAATAAAGCTGAATTACAACAATTCTGCAATGATGAGTGGGCCAAAATTCTTCCAGAGCGCTGTAAGAGACTCATCGCAAGTTATCACAAACGCTCGATTGCAGTTATTGCTGCTAAGGGTGGCCCAACCAGTTATTAGGTTCAGGGGGCAATTACTTTTTCACACAGGGCCATGTAGGTTTGGATTTTTTCTCCCTAAATAATAAAACCATCATTTAAAAACTGCATTTTGTGTTTACTTGTGTTATATTTGACTAATGGTTAAATGTGTTTGATGATCAGAAACATTTTGTGTGACAAACATGCAAAAGAATAAGAAATCAGGAAGGGGGCAAATAGTTTTTCACACCACTGTATGTCACGCTGTCATGTCACTTGCAGAAACTCTCTGATATTGCACACTAATGAAGAGTGTCGACAAGGGGAAATGACGCAAGAGGAAACAATCAGGTGGAGAACTTGTTTATAACTTGATATCAGCCAAAATCAAGGAACTGGTTATTGACTTTTGCCATACCAGAGAGCTTCTATGCTCAGTCACTGTTCAGAAAGTAGACAGGAAGGTGGTGCAACGCTTCGCCCGCTCATTCATTGCTCAAGAATCTCATCTTCAATTCATAAAGTTAACTCCATGCGGTTTTAGTTTCCTGTTTATGATGTGTGTACCAATTTAACAATATTTCAGCAACTATGACTGAATAACTGACATGTGGACTATGCAATTTCTTCCATTTTTGCTGTTGTATAGTATTATTTAATACTGGCCTGTTTTATACTACAAACTCTTTTTTCTCCATTATGCATGAAAATTTGAGATAAAACTTTTTCTCAGTCATCATTACAAACTACATAGGGTAAGTACCACATAAAAATATCACTTTTGAGTACAGTATTCCTTTAAATATATAAAGATCAATGTTATTTTTTAGATGATCCCTGAGAGGAAAGACACAATGCGTTTACATGTGCTTTAATAACTCGGTTATTCACAGAAATCCATGTGTACCCTTAAACTGGTTAGAGAAACTAGGTTATTGGTTTCTGAGAAACCTGGATAACACAGGTAGACTTCTCCGCAAGTAATCTGGTTATACGGTCATGTAAACCCTTAACTAGGTTACTGTTAAAGATTTTGTTGTCTGTGCATGTCCATTACACTCTGATAGACCCTTAACTGGGTTAACTGTTAAGGATTTCGTAGTCTGTGCATATCCGTTGCACACTGTTAGCCTGCACATGTACATGGCCACCAGTCTTTACTTTACACATGGATATGGCAGCCATGGATGAAAAACAGTGGAAGAGTCCACAAAAATAAGATTCCTGATCAGAGTCCTCAGGCAACTGCAATAATCCTTTCCCTGGCTGAAATAATCTACTTAATATTTGAGGAATTGTTAAATGTGGAAATTGTGTCCTTGAGTTCTTAGAAAGGCGCTTTGTATAAAAATAAAAAGTATTATTATTAAATATCTGTTGATTAGCTAAACATGTAGTGCTAAGCTCAGCAGCACCATTTTGGAAGCAGTGTTGGGGGTACTGTGTTAAAAGTAACAGGCATTAGTCAGAATACTTTTTAATTTAACGAGTATCCTAACGCAATATTAAAATACCTGCTTTATTATTATCCCAGCAGTGCTGTGTGAAAGGCAAGAAGCACGCACAGAGATACACTACTCCGTTACAGGGCTCAATCGTACAACATGGCAGAAAAGAGAGTGCTGCATACGATTTTATTCCAACTACTTTCTATACAGTGCATCCAGAAAGTATTCACAGCACATCACTTTTTCCACATTCTGTTATGTTACAGCCTTATTCCAAAATGGATTCAATTCATTTTTTTTCCTCAGAATTCTACACACAACACCCCATAATGACAACGTGAAAAAAGTTTACTTGAGGTTTTTGCAAATTTATTAAAAACAAAAAAACTGAGAAATCACATGCACATAAGTATTCACAGCCTTTGCTCAATACTTTGTCGATGCACCTTTGGCAGCAATTACAGCCTCAAGTCTTTTTGAATATGATGCCACAAGCTTGGCACACCTATCCTTGGCCAGTTTCACCCATTCCTCTTTGCAGCACCTCTCAAGCTCCATCAGATTGGATGGGAAGCGTCGGTGCACAGCCATTTTAAGATCTCTCCAGAGATGTTCAATCGGATTCAAGTCTGGGCTCTGGCTGGGCCACTCAAGGACATTCACAGAGTTGTCCTGAAGCCACTCCTTTAATATCTTGGCTGTGTGCTTAGGGTCGTTGTCCAGCTGAAAGATGAACCGTCACCCCAGTCTGAGGTCAAGAGCGCTCTGGAGCAGGTTTTCATCCAGGATGTCTCTGTACATTGCTGCAGTCATCTTTCTCTTTATCCTGACTAGTCTCCCAGTTCATGATGCTGCCACCACCATGCTTCACTGTAAGGATGGTATTGGCCTGGTGATGAACGGTGCCTGGTTTCCTCCAAACGTGACGCCTGGCATTCACACTAAAGAGTTCAATCTTTGTCTCAGCAGACCAGAGAATTTTGTTTCTCATGGTCTGAGAGTCCTTCAGGTGCCTTTTGGCAAACTCCAGGCGGGCTGCCATGTACCTTTTACTAAGGAGTGGTTTCCGTCTAACCACTCTACCATACAGGCCTGATTGGTGGATTGCTGCAGAGATGGTTGTCCTTCTGGAAGGTTCTCCTCTCTCCACAGAGGACCTCTGGAGCTCTGACAGAGTGACCATCGGGTTCTTGGTCACCTCCCTGACTAAGGCCCTTCTCCCCCAATCGCTCAGTTTAGATGGCCGGCCAGCTCTAGGAAGAGTCCTGGTGGTTTTGAACTTCTTCCACTTACAGATGATGGAGGCCACTGTGCTCATTGGGACCTTCAAAGCAGCAGAAATTTTTCCGTAACCTTCCCCAGATTTGTGCCTCGAGACAATCCTGTCTCGGAGATCTACAGACAATTCCTTTGACTTCATGCTTGGTTTGTGCTCTGACATGAACTGTCAACTGTGGGACCTTCTATAGACAGGTGTGTGCCTTTCCAAATCATGTCACATCAACTGAATTGACCACAGGTGGACTCCAATTAAGCTGTAGAAACATCTCAAGGATGATCAGGGGAAACAGGATGCACCTGAGCTCAATTTGGAGCTGTGAATACTTATGTACATGTGCTTTCTCAATTTTTTTATTTTTAATAAATTTGCAAAAATCTCAAGTAAACCTTTTTCACATTGTCATTATGGGGTGTTGTGTGTAGAATCCTGAGGAAAAAAATGAATTTAATTCATTTTGGAATAAGGCTGTAACATAACAAAATGTGGAAAAAGTGATGCGCTGTGAATACTTTCTGGATGCACTGTAGATATGTTGAAACAGTGTGATAGATAGGGTGATGCAGCGGCCAGTGCCCATAACACACATGTTCTGGGACTTAGGTCGAAAATGTTAAAAGGAGATTTATTTTATTTAGTTCACAGCACATGAAGTAATAAACATATTTGTAAAACACAAGAAAATTATCACATTCGACTGCGTTTCTGGTCAGTTTCATGGAGGATCACATGGCTTTGGATTTAATAATAAATGCAGGCCAGTCAAATGTGCAAGTTTTTTTCTTTAACAAGAAGATAAAGTAATGCAAAACTAACTCACAGTTTGCAATGCATTACATTTTATAAGTAAGTATATAACATATGCTTTATTAATTAATTTATTTTTTTGGTAAGTCATGAGTAAAGTAACTAAGCTCCCGTTAACAGCAACATTCCCCAATGGGGAGCACTCCATTAGTGCACGGGGGACTTTTAAGAAATCAGGTTTTTGCCTTAACCGGGTTACTTACCTTCTCCTGGTTTTGTGTGTGCAAGTAAACACACTCACTGTTCACAGAAACACTACACTTTTGAAAGGTAAACATTCTTTTTACATAAAGCGTAAAGGTGGTGGCATAACTATAGAATAGTAGTGTTGTGTTTTTTTCTTTTTGTTGAGGTTTATGTCTATGTCTGAATGACTCCACACAATAAGTATTGTCTGTGTTTCTGATGAAGATAAAAAATGCAATGACTTACTATTGTCTCCACATGAGAGTTTGGCCTTAGTTCTTTGACTTCATTTCCAGAGTTACCATCAATGTAAGAGCGAGCTCCATAAATCACAGTAATGGGGATGTCTGCTTGAACAAGACCAATTCTCTGCAGCATGGGTCGCTTTGCCCACCCATATGGAATGGTCATATTCCTAAAAGCAGTTTCCCCACTAGGAAAAAAAAAGAATGTATGTTATTCTGTGAAAGCCATTCTCAGATCATGGAAGTCTAAAAAACTGTAACAGATTTATCCAGCATTCACTTCTCAATTTAGACATAATGGAAATGACTTGCATCTGCCCTGCTAAAGTAACAGAAAATGGCTGTTGCTGACAAATTTGCTCAAAATTTCTTTATTAAAAACATTAATCTGATAAAATCCAAATGCACCTTAAAACTATATGCAAAGCATCACTACTAAATATACATAACAAAATAAACATATCTTAAAAAAAAAAAGCTTTAATTTTATTGAAATACCTTGGTTTCTGTACATTGCAGTGGTAAATATATTCGGTCACCGTGTTGTCATCAAACAAAGAAGAATATTTTCTTTTGAAATCCGGTCTCAACCTCTGCACCAAACTAGGACCTGGATGCAAACACATTAGAGAGAACAGAAGGTCTTCATCTCTGCTAACAGTATTAACATAATCCAAAATGAAAACCAGAAATTGCAAGCAACTTCACCATTTCCAAGTTTACAATTGTGCTTTACGAACTAGGCAAGTTGTAGGGCATCAATCACATACACCGCTCAAAACAATTAAGAGATCAACATCTACACTACATAATATTATGAAAAGATTCAGAAAATTAGGGCAAGGTCAGAAACCAATTTTAAATATGTGTGAAATTCAAATCCAGAGGCGACACTGCCTAAGAAATTCTCATGCTACTGTGACAAATATAGCCATCTGATGCTGGGGAGTACTTCAGAAAATCACAGTCCGTCACTGCATCCAGAAATGCAACTTAAAACCATACATCAACGCTATGCAGAAACGCCCACAAGTTCTCTTGGCCCAACTCATCTCAAATGGAAAGAAAGACTGTGGAACCATGTGTTATGGTCAGATGAGTCTAAATTTCATCTTGTTTTTGAAGAAAATGGGCATTGAGTTCTCCATGCCAAAGATGAAAATGACCATCCAGATTGTAATCAGCGAAAAGTCCAAAAGGTAGCATCTGTGATGGTATGGGGGTACATCAGTGCCCACGGCATGGGTGCGAGTTGCATGTAGGTGAAGGTACTATTGACTCCAAGGAGTATATTAGGATTTTCGAGAGACATACAGTATACAGTATGTTATCATCAAGGCGACATCTCTTTCTGGGATGTCTATGCTTATTTCAGCAGGACAATGCCAGAACACATTCTGCACAGGCTACAACAGTGTGGCTTCATAGTGTCTCCTATTAAAAATGTATGGTGCATCACGGAGAAGAGAATCACACAATGGTAAACACTTACGGTAGAACAGCTGAAGTCTTATATAAGGCAAGAATGGACACAATTTCTAATTGCAAAACTACCACAATTAGTATTCTCAGTTCCAAAACGTTTAAAAAGTGTCATTAAAAGGAAAGGTGATGTAACACAATGGGGTAAACATGCCTCTGTCCCAACTTTTGTTGCATGTGTTGCAGCCATGAAATTCTAAATTTGTGTATATTTACAAAATACAAATAAGTTGGTGAGTAAAACTATTGAAAATCTTTTCTTGGTACTTATGTCAGTTAAATAAAGGATCACATGAAATTACATATTAAAGATTTTTGTCTTTATTGCATTTTGGAAAATATCCCAACTTTTCTGGAAATGGGGGTTTGTATATTTATTTCCTTACTCATCTACATATTTATGCATTTATTTATTTAACCCTCATAAATATTTGTGCGGTATATTTTATGCACCAGTGTTAAAATGGCTATTTGTATGCACACTGTGAGGTTGTAATATTAAATATTGCAATAATTTTAAATTGTACATGTTTTTAATGTAATTTAATACCATATTATTGAATAGCATGACCCAGTCTAGGACTATCTGAAAATAAATCTGATCCACTTCTCCATTGCTCATTTGCAAATTTTTATTTACTGCTGGATTTCAGTTGTTGAACGTTCTTTGCAGACAAAGCCATTTCAGGAAGAACATCTCATTGTTGGCATACATACGTAAGTTCCCGCGTGGTGTACCAAATGCGCCATATGGAACTTGTGACTGTGCATTCACTCACAAAACTGGCTGGGGGCACACTGGTGGGAAATCATTGCGACACTTTACTTGTAGTGAATCAAGCTGAGGATAGACAGAGATTGCTGTTGGTAGGTTCAAGAAAAAGGACGTTGGACAAAAATAACTGAGACTGGTGTACAAAATACACCAGCATGAGTAGTTAAGGGTTAAAGAGCTTCTGTAAAAAGCTACATTTCCCCAGGGGTCAAATAAAGTTCTATCTATCTAATCCAAGGGTCTCCAACATGTCGCTCGCTCGCAAATCCTTTCCAAGTAACTCGCCAAAGAGTTAATGAATCCTATATAAATGTGAAAACTTGATTAGTCAAATTAGGGGTGGCCGATCTTTCCAAAAAATCATATCACGGTCCACAATCTGAATTGCAATTTATCTTTTCAATGTGGCATACACTTAAGAGAATATCCGGACTCAAACTCATCAAGACCTAAGTAACACTTTATTTTAAATATCAAAGTTGAATTAAATTGTTCTCTCGTTCACTAGCTGAGCGGAGTTAAGGAACACGCCCTGAAGCTGGCGATTGACTGAGGAAGGCCCCTCCCCCCGGCCCGTTGTGTGGATCTCGGATTTGCGGAAATAAATCGGTACCTCAAGCGAACTATGATACATAGCAAAATGAAAGAAGTCGCAACATCAACTGGAATGTTCAAGGAAATTATAGAAAGAAACCCAATCTAAATCCGACAAGTACTTTTCTCGTGAAAAGCGGAGAGACAGACATTGGATTTTCCATATTATATATTAATGAACCTTCAAAATAAAGTGCAGTTAAAGTCTCAACAGCATTTCTGGAGCTTAGTAGAGCCAGATAACTACAAGAATCTTCACCAAGCAGCTCTGAAAATGTCTGCTTTGTTTGGGTCTCCATTCCTCTGTGAGTCTGACGTGAATGTCATGAAATCAAAGTTCTGAACACGACTGACAGACGAACACTGAAATGACTCCATAAGAGTGAACCTAAGTGGCTCCACTCCACCATACACCTGCTTGACTCCATACAGTCTAAGTAAAAAACATCACACATGCAACTGGACCTGTGCATAAAGTGAAACAGTGACATGTGACAAAATGACAAATGAATAACTCATATCTGTGGATTTGGAATTGCATTGTTTTGATAGCATTCATGTTTTAATAGTGTGAGATACACTAGAAAATGCATACAGACATACAAAATGCACTTGCAGGTGAACTCAATATTTTTTGTGATGTTTTAATGCAAAATGTGAGTTGTGGACACCAACATTTTTAAATGTTCAGGCAAAACAAGCTTATTCAGTTTGTTTGGGTAGAAATAAGCTATGAGAATATACAAAACACGAGTAGCTCTCGGCCATTTTCATTTTGTAAAAGTAGCTCTCAGGGGAAAAAAGGTTGGAGACCCCTGATCTAATCACTAAGAAATGCTACTCTCAATGATGAACAATACAACATTCACAAGAACGTCTTTGTTTTACATTTATGCTTTTGTGAGCCATTGGAAACAAAATTTCAAAACTGATATGATAACACTGGTCAACAAGCATTTTGCTACTGGGATTCTTTCAGTACTTTAACAAATTTCACTTGCTGACTCCAAATCTGAAAACTGTTTTCGCCCATTTTTTAGTTATGATGTTCCAAGTCTTGGACAACTAGGGTGTTTGTACAGTAAAGGTGATGCTTTTCAGCATTAAAGACATAAGTTTGGTCTCGAGAAAAGTGAAGCCAAAATGAAGGAAGGTGTTTTTATTGGCCCTGAAATCTGTGAACTGATGCTTGATGGAGGAGTTCAAAAGGAAATTGAAGCCCACTGAATCAGCACCCTCATTCGTGCAGGTTGTCCAGAATTTTCTTGACAAGCACAGAGCAGAGAATAACGCTGAGCTTGTAGAGAACCTGCTGAAAGTATATTAGCTTAAGGGAGACAGAATGTCACTGAAGACGCATTTTTTACATTCGACTGTTTGCCACCAACTCTGGGAGACGTCAGCGATGAGTATAGGGAAAGATTTCATCATGATATAAAGGTAAAGGAAAACTGATATCGGGGGAAAATTTACTCCGTATGATGGGTGACTACTGTTGGTTCTTGCAAAGAGAGACGATGTGCAGTACAAGCGCAAAAGCGAGTGCCTCCAACATTTTTGGGCACGCTGATCTCACTTTTATATTACAACAACAACATTTATTTATATAGCACATTTTCATACAAAAAAATGTAGCTCAAAGTGCTTTACATAATAAAGAATAGAAGAATAAAAGACACAGTAAGAAAATAAAATAAGTCAACATTAATTAACATAGAATAAGAGTAAAGTCCAATGGCCAGGGTGGACAGAAAAAACAAACAAAACTCCAGACGACTGGAGAAAAAAATAAAATCTGTAGGGATTCCAGACCATTAGACTGCCCAGTCCCCTTCTGGGCATTCGACCTAACATAAATGAAACAGTCCTCTTTGTATTTAGGGTTCTCACGGAAGGACTTGATGATGATGGTCACGTAGACTTTAGGCTTTAGGCAATGTTGGAGCATCATGATGCTTTGAGTAGGTGGTGGTGGTGCAGGCCGCCACTACAAAGAAACCGGAAAAAGAAACAGAGGTTTCTATATTGAGGTAAATTGACATAAATATACTATAACGTGTCTCTGGTATCGTCTTCTGGTTTGGTTTCAGAATAAACACATCAAAACAATCTTGGTGGGACAGAGTCCAAACTCCAGATATCGTGTTGATATATTATGTTGATATTCAAAAGTGTCAAAACGTAAATGATTTGTATTTCAAAAATCTGATGTGCTGGCTTAATTCCGATTTCATATATGAAATCACTGTAAAAAAACTTAATAAAGAGGTGCTCTGAAGTTCCCAGTAGCAAACAAAAATTATTTTTTTTGTAGACCAGTGCAATGTATAATTTTGTATGTGCTGTTTGTTTAATCAGGTTGTCTTTATTTATTATTATGACTTGGATCCAAACCAGGGAACATTTTAGGAGCCATTCATTTAGGCATCCAGAAAATTTGAAAGGGTTCACAAACTTTCAACTGCAAGCCATACAATATAAAACAACTTCGAGATTAAGCAGGCGTCAAAACAGCGTGTAAACAACCATACCAGCTGGAGCAAACAGACGACACCACAGCTTTTAAAGTGTGTATTCTTAAAAGGATCTGCCAGCAACACAAATCTTTTAACACATAATGTTTGAGACAGGTGGACATGATAAAAGAATAAAGACAAAAACAAAAAAAACACACATACTTAAGTAAAAATGACACTGTTGCTTCAATATTTAACATTTTAATTACAGTCACATAATAAAAATACTCTAATAAAATATTAGGGTAAGAACATAAAGTACTACTAGTCACAACTGAAATATTCCACTAAATGTAATTAACCTTAAAGGGATGTGCATTGTTCAACTCATAAACATGTAAGAAAGTAACATTTTTTAATTTGGTATTTGGCAGCTTGTGTTAATGCCCGAGGTGCCAGTCTTTGTGTTGTTCAGAATTCTGGCCACAAAACATTTGGCTAATTTTAGTTCTGTGGCTCTTACACTTACATGATTATAACATTTAAATAAAAACTTTTTTAAGACTGCACTCTTCACATACAGGGGCGGTTTTACTGTCTATATTTTGTGTTGTTTCAATTGATTTCTTTGTTTCATCAGTTCAGTACTCTCTATTCCCAACTTCAGAAAATTGGAAGTTCCTTGCTGTGTGTCAATTCTTGTTATTTATTGCATTGTTTTAATTTTGTGCAATTCATTAATTCATCAGTTTGATATATTATTCTAATCTTATTTGCTCTAATGTGTTGTGGCAGACAACGAGGGACCTTGCCCCACTGGGACGCCTGGAGCAGGGAAGGACCGGGAGAGGGGCAATGTATTCCCCTGGACGCTGGAGGGCAGCCCCCCTGGATTCCATCAGGGCCACGGATACAGAGCTTGGGAGGCTCATCCCTGTGGGTGTCTGTGGCTGACCACCAGGGGCGCCTGGATGATTCCTGAGCCATGGACTGCAGCACTTCTGCCACACCAAGAAGAGCTGCTGGAACAGGAACCAGATACGACCAGAGTGCTTCCGGGTGCAAGGGCAGCACTTCTGCCACACCAGGAAGTACTGCCTGAAGATCATCAAGGAGCACCAGGAGCACATCCGGATGTGCCATACAAGGGGCCACCTCACACTATTCGGGGAGCCAGAGTCAGGTGGAAGAGGACGGGGCTTGCGAGGAGTAGAGTACAGACGGCAGAAGAAAGGACTGTGAGCACTGTGGCTAACTGTGCACTGTGGTATTGTGTTGAGGAATAAAACGTGTGTGGTTTGGACATCTGGCTGTCTCAGTGTCTGTCTGTGTCCGGGGCACCTTTTACAGTGTTTTTGTTTGCACTTGTTGTTAATAGCACTATATAAAATGAACACAGATTAATAAAACTATTTAGAGAAGCATAATGAACAGCTTTTCTAATTTGTTCATAAATCCCCATGAATTTAACTGTTTAACTCTTTGAGGGCTGAATATTTTTTACAGGCAACTCTGTTTTCTGAAAAGCATACGAAGCAAAGGTTTCACATGGTAATCAGTGTAAAACGTCTGTTGCTGTGGCTGCTGTCGACGCCTGTTCAGAGTCTCTGGTGGCTGTGTAGGGATAGCTCGATGGCTGATAGGAATGTGTGGATGGCCGGCTGCTTGGTCTGTCTTCGAGTGGCAGTGCGACACAATCTGGTTTGTACCTGTTGTCACTGTAAGTGGCATTCCTCCCAGGTGAACATTGCCGTGGGCGCATCAGCTACACAAGCGTGTTTAGCACCACGGTCAGCTGGGGACTGATCAGCTGAAGCCAGTACCTCACTTTCGTTTTCAATCTCCATTTTCAGATCACTTGCATCAAAATCGGAGTTCAACAAGTCAGAATCTGATTCGGCAATAATACGCAAAATGTCGTCCACTGAGTATTTTGGTTTGTGTATTCCCTTTGGTCTCTTGCCAGATGTCGACGCCATTTTAGAGGTTATTTGCTCTTCGCTACTCACGCATGTGCAGGTAATTGAGGTCAAATCAAAAAAGCAAACTTTTCTTCTAGCAAAGAGAGTCGAACTAAGACATAACAGCGGGATTTGTCACCGTTTATGGCTGATTACTGTTCTTTACCCCTGAATTTAAACAAAAGTCGACAATCGCCCTGAAAGAGTGATATCGCCTTTCCAGGTCAATGCCAAATTAAGGATATCAGTTCCTTATTGTGCATTGTGACCAGTAAAGGGAGTTGCAGCATCCCCAAACCCCAGACACAAGTCCTGGTATAATAAAAAAGGTACTTTTCTAAAAGGCTTCAACAATGGCATAAACACAATGCAATTCTTTTTCTCTCTCTCTTTCTTTCTTTCTTCTCCTCCACACCTCCCAGATAAGCTGTGTCTGTCCTCTACACCCGACTCCAGCTCACCCGGTTCCTTTATACCGGACCTGGGTGTATTTCCAGTGCTAACACATTGCATCCAGAAAGCACTTCTGAGTTAAGGGGAACCTCTCCGTAATAGGAGAGCCAGCCTTCAGCAGCTCCACCTAGAGGCACCCAGGGACCCCAACAGGGATGAAAGGCAGAGGGATGTCGCCATCCACTGTACTGGGGAAGCAGTCTCCCCCTGTCCATTCCATTATAACGGCCTCCCAACCAGAAAAGGTACCATTAACCAACCTGGTAAAGATGCCCAGCCACTCATACCACCCATTAAAAAAAGTCTCCTGGCCAGGTAAAGAGCCATCCATCCCAACTAGGCAGCCAGCCAACCCACATTGTCTATGACAGCATTCAGAAGCAGGCTAATATTATGCCAACACATGCCTGCTAAACTGAATGCACAATTTCTGTAATGTCGTTTTGGGGGTAATGTGGCACAATTGTTACTTTGTATCAAGGAGAACACTGCATTTATCAAATTACAATTATCATCTGTTAAAAATAAAATATAGTTACTAATGACCTAGTGGACCAGCCAGTCTCAAACCAGCCAGTGGGTTGAAGGGACTCAGCATTGCTCCCAGGGCTTTAATCCAGATTGGGATTGGTCTGTCCAGATCAGCGTTGTTAGGTCTCTCGGGAAAACCCCATGGCTCCACTAAAATCAGGTGCTTTACCCTGGATAAGAAAAATATTAATAAAAAAAAATCAAAATAAAGTAATGAAACGCATAGTAAAAAATCTGATCAGTAAACATTTTTGTCAATCTGTCAATGTAGAAATTAAAATGGATTGCAGCAAATGTAACAGCAGCAATGTTACCAAGTTGTGCCATGCACTGCCCTCAACGTAAGAATGTTAACTAGTTCTTCAATTGCACATATTTTACATTTTATACTACGTTGCTGTGCACAGTAACCACTTAACATCTGTGGAGGTTATGATACTTCAACTCATGTTAATAGCTAAAACTGTAGATAATTAAGATGACCCAGCTACATTTTATATATATATATATATATATATATATATATATATACACACACACACACACAGTGGTGTAAAAAACTATTTGCCCCCTTCCTGATTTCTTCTTCTTTTGCATGTTTGTCACACAAAATGTTTCTGATCATCAAACACATTTAACCATTAGTCAAATATAACACAAGTAAACACAAAGTGCAGTTTTTAAATGATGGTTTTATTATTTAGGAGAAAAAATCCAAACCTACATGGCCCTGTGTGAAAAGTAATTGCCCCTGAACCTAATAACTGGTTGGGCCACCCTTAGCAGCAATAACTGCAATCAAGCGTTTGCGATAACTTGCAATGAGTCTTTTACAGCTCTGGAGGAATTTTGGCCCCTCATCTTTGCAGAATTGTTGTAATTCAGCTTTATTTGAGGGTTTTCTAGCATGAACCGCCTTTTTAAGGTCATGCCAAAGCATCTCAATTGGATTCAGGTCAGGACTTTGACTAGGCCACTCCAAAGTCTTCATTTTGTTTTTCTTCAGCCATTCAGAGGTGGATTTGCTGGTGTGTTTTGGGTCATTGTCCTGTTGCAGCACCCAAGATCGCTTCAGCTTGAGTTGACAAACAGATGGCCGGACATTCTCCTTCAGCATTTTTTGGTAGACAGTAGAATTCATGGTTCCATCTATCACAGCAAGCCTTCCAGGTGCTGAACCAGCAAAACAACCCCAGACCATCACACTACCACCACCATATTTTACTGTTGGTATAATGTTCTTTTTCTGAAATGCTGTGTTCCTTTTACACCAGATGTAACATTTGACATTTGCCTTCCAAAAAGTTCAACTTTTGTCTGTTTGAAATCACTTTATAACCTTTACCAGACTGATAGATCTCAATTACTTCTGTTCTCATTTGTTCCTGAATTTCTTTGGATCTTGGCATGATGTCTAGCTTTTGAGGTGCTTTTGGTCTACTTCCCTGTGTCAGGCAGCTCCTATTTAAGTGATTTCTTGATTGAAACAGGTGTGGCAGTAATCAGGCCTGGGGTGGCTACGAAATTGAACTCAGGTGTGATACACCACAGTTAGGTTATTTTTAACAAGGGGCAATTACTTTTTCACACAGGGCCATGTAGGTTTGGATTTTTTCTCCCTAAATAATAAAACCATCATTTAAAACTGCATTTTGTGTTTACTTGTGTTATATTTGACTAATGGTTAAATGTGTTTGATGATCAGAAACATTTTGTGTGACAAACATGCAAAAGAATAAGAAATCAGGAAGGGGGCAAATAGTTTTTCACACCACTGTGTGTGTGTATATATATATATATATATATATATGTGTTATTATGCAACATGAATTGCAGTCCTTGCCTAAAACTAAACACCATGTCACATTACACAACATTTTCAACAAATTTCAGGCACAAGACTTTACGTAATTTCTGTATTCTAATACTGTCAACACACATCTTTTTAGTAATATCAAAAAGGCAAGTTTACAGGGAGATATTATAGTCATTGGGGACTTTAATTATCCGAATATTAACTGGGATAACCTTGCAGATGGAGGAGCACAAAAGCAGGAGTTTTTAGAAGTAATCAGTGACTGTTTTTTAACACAGCATGTTAAAGCACCAACATGGGGTAAAGCCTGTCTGAATTTAGTATTTTGTAATAATCAGGATAGAATTGAGGGTGTAGAGGTGATTGGGCCACTAGGGTCACGTGACCATAATGTAATACACTTCTCAGTATTTTGTAAAAGTGCAGATGCAAAGACTAAAATTGTTAAGTTGAACTTTAGTAGGGCTATTTTTGAGCAGATACGACAAAGTCTAAGTAGGTTGCACTAGGATAAGCTTTTAAGTTTGACACAGTCGAGGAGCAGTGGAACAGGTTTAAAAATGTTTTACATGTAATGCAGGACAGATACATACCTAAATTTGGAATTAATAGGAAACTAAAAAAAACTCCACGGTGGGTTAATCAAGATTTAAAAAAAGAAGTTGCAAAGGAAAATACTGCTTTATAAGGCATATAAGACTAATGACTGCAAAGCGAATCGTAGAGCGTATGAGAACATGAGGGCAACCATTAAGAAGGATATCAGAGAGGCTAAAAGTCAGCTGGAGAGGAATATAGCAGATAAGGTGAAAGAAGACCCCAAGAGATTCTTTCAGTATTTTAGTAGTAAAAGAACAGTCAAGAAGGAGGTCAAGTTCATCAGGAATAGTAAAGGGGAATTAAAAGATACAGACAGTGAAATAGCGGATGCCCTAAACTTACATTTTTCTGAGGTGTTTACAAGAGAACAAGTGGATAACCTCCCAGAGGTAAATGCAACTACTAAGGAGGTACTGAGGGATTTGGAAATTGTAGAGGGAGAAGTGCTGCTCAGATTAAATAGGCTGAAATCAAACAAATCACCAGGCCCAGATAATATTTATCCTCGTGTTCTTAAGGAGGCTAGTGAGTACAGATATAAACCCTTGACACATATTTTTAGGAAGTCACTGCATACTGGAGAGATTCCGAAGGACTGGAAAATGGCAAATATCATCCCATTATACAAAAAGGGTGACAGGACAGATCCAAGCAACTATAGGCCAGTAAGCTTAACATGCATCACAGGAAAATTAATGAAAGGAATTATTAAGGATAAGGTTGAGCAACACATGGCAAGGACAGGAGTTATTAGTTACAGTCAGCATGGGTTCAGAAGAGGGAGGTCGTGTTTTACTAACATGCTGGAATTCTACGAGGAGGCAACAAAAGGATACGATCAAAGTGGAGCTTATGATATTATTTATCTGGACTTTCAGAAAGCATTTGATAAGGTGCCACATGAGAGGTTGGGCATCAAATTAAAAGAAGTGGGAGTTCAGGGAGATGTTTTTAGATGGGTGCAGAATTGGCTCAGACATAGGAAGCAGAGGGTGAAGGGGTGAGGAACCTCATCAGAACTGGCCGATGTTAATAGTAGTGACTAGCAGGGGGGCAGCGCTAGGGCCGCTGCTATTTTTAATATATATAAACTAGCCATTTGCGCCCAACTACGTTGCGCGTGTTAAAGTTGTCTGTGAAGGGCTCCCTGTTTAAATGTGGCTGCCAGTCGTGAACTGGGCCCTTCGTCACACAGCATTATGATTTTTTTTTTTATTAAGGAAACAAAATTACAAAAGAAAACCCTTGGATATTGATTCGATAGGAACGGCCTACTCGGAATCACTGTTTGAATCATAATTATGTGGTGGTGTAGGAGCATTTCTGCTTCTGTCCGTTCACAGTCCGTCTCGTTTTCAGGACGCTATCGTTTCCTCTCACGATGTCTTCTCAACCTTTCTCCAATCTCGCAGGTTGCTTTGTGGCAATCCAAAGAGTAAGGCAATATACACGGAGCAATGGTTATTAAAGGGGGACACATAGGTATCCAGGCTCTTTAAAACATAAATAGGGATCACGTCACTGACATGTGAGCAAGCCACGGTACAACTGTGAGACGCGCACTCTCGCCGGCTACAACGTAACAATAATAATTTTTGGAACGTGCTGTTACGTTGTCATTCATTGTACCCACTGTCTTTCTTTCATTCATATGTTACGTAGGCAAGTACCTTTTATCTTCGGCAATCTCATTCTCTAACCAGGTGTCAGGAGCTAACCAGCATAACACTGTCCATCACCCCTTTCGTTATTCCGGCACATTGTTGACATCTGTGAGTAACAACAACGTACTAAACTGGAAGGTGGTCTACGCATGCGTGGAATTCGCAGACAAACAAAGATCAAGATCTAAATGAAAATCTCTTTAGTTAATTTAAAGCACAACAATTTCTTTAGTTTGAATGTCTGTGTTTTGAGGTGTGACTGGCGTACTGCAGTCTTCAGTAGTATAAGCCTGGAGGAGATTCTTAATGCAATGCCTATGTTTTAGCTGTCTCTCTACTGCCATCTAGTGCTTCTTCTTCTAATTCATTTGCGGACAAACAAAGATCAAGATCCAAATGAAGATTATATATAGAGATGATTTAGATAGGAATATAACTAACAAGCTGGTTAAGTTTGCAGATGATACCAAGATAGGTGGATTAGCAGATAATTTGGAATCCGTTATATCATTACAGAAGGACTTGGATAGCATATAGGCTTGGGCAGATTTGTGGCAGATGAAATTAAATGTCAGTAAATGTAAAGAATTACACATAGAAAGTCAAAATTTTAAGTTTGAATACACAATGGGCGGTCAGAAAATCGAGAGTACACCTTATGAGAAGGATTTTGGAGTCATAGTGGACTCCAAGCTATCAACTTCCCAACAGTGTTCAGAAGCCATTAAGAAGGCTAACAGAATGTTAGGATATATAGCACGATGTGTGGAATACAAGTCCAAGGAGGTTATGCTCATTCTTTATAATGCACTGGTGAGGCCTCATCTTGAGTCCTGTGTGCAGCTTTGGTCTCCAGGCTACAAAAAAGGACATAGCAGTGCTAGAAAAGGTCCAGAGAAGAGCGACTAGGCTAATTCCAGGGCTACAGGAATTGAACTAAGATTAAAAGAGCTGAGCCTTTACAGTTTAAGCAAAAGAAGATTAAGAGGTGACATGATTGAAGTGTTTAAAATTATGAATGGAATTAGTACAGTGGATTGAGACTTGTATTTTAAAATGAGTTCATCAAGAACACGGGGACACAGATGGAAATTTGTTAAGGGTAAATTTCGCACAAACATTAGGAAGTTTTTCTTTACACAAAGAACGATAGACACTTGGAATAAGCTACCAAGTAGTGTGGTAGACAGTAAGACGTTAGGGACTTTCAAAACTCGACTTGATGTTTTCTTGGAAGAAATAAGTGGATAGGACCGGCGAGCTTTGTTGGGCTGAATGGCATGTTCTCGTCTAGATTGTTCTAATGTTCTTAGCGACTCGGGGAGCAGCAGTGTAGTCTGACATACACAGCGGCTCAGTCCCACCAGTCTGCCAATCGATTAGGTTTGATTTTCTGTTAAATCGCAGCGGGCTTGTGTGAGTGACAAGCTAACAACCAATGAGTACTCACCCAGACGTACAATGTATGTAATGCTGCTACAAGGAATAAGAAACACGGGTGCCTTGGACCTGACAGACACAACAGAGACTACTCGTTTGACTGATGTTATCTGTTTTACACACTACAGCAAAATGGAAAAAAGTAAAAGGGTACAGATGGCAGCTAAACTCGCCACACTTGTCAAGCCTTTGCACAGGCACCGGCTCTTTAAGGCAGCTCATTGTTAACTCATAAAACTAAGTTTTGTAATTTCTGCATGGGTATAAAAAAGAAATAAAGTGGGAAAGCACCAGAGTCCAATTAAAAGCAGGAGTTAGATAGGACAAAAATCTGCAGTCACAGAGTTGTCCCCTACCCCTAACCCTGGGACTAAACCTGGGAACGACTGACACTAGACTGTGAATACTGAACTAAGTTACTTAGGAGCACTGCAAAGAAAATGGCACATATTCACGGCATTAACAAATAATGCATTCAGTGTTTTTGAAACACACTTTGTGAGCTGATTTTCCCAGTACAATGTGGCAAGAATCCAAAGCATAGCTCCAAGGGAACCAGTATAAGGCAAGAGCCTTCCTCAGATGTAATAATATACACACACACACATATACAGTATACACATTAAGAATGTAGATCTAGAGCATCCAATTGACATGTCTTAGTACTATAGAAGCATACTGGTGTTCCTAAAAGAAATGCAAAGGGAGAAAATACAAAGTCCTTCCAAGTGGCACCCCACCCAGTAATCAATCCAGGGTCCAAGAACCAGGACACAATAAATTTATCCCTTATGTCATTGTGACAGTAATATATAGTGCAAAGGTTAATATAAGTAGCATCATGCTATATAATTAAATGAATCATATGATATTAGAGATTTATTGCAGCCAAATCACCCTTGCCAAGTGTTCTTTAGACTATAATGGAGTTACGTGTTGCAGGACTAAGGATTAATGTTAACTTGAGGCATCTGCGCACCTTAGGTGTGTTATGACCAGAGTACACACACAAGAATGTTACCAAAAATAAGTTAGAAATGTAAGCATGGCACAACAATCAGGTGCGTTCAGAGAGTTTGTTAACTGAGCATTTTTCATTTTTGTTTATTTATTTCATCAAAGACAGATACTGCATTTCTGTTTATTAAACAAGCACCACATCCAAAACCAACACTGATGATAGAATGTACTTACACGTATTAGCTGACTACATTAAATACTGCATGTGTTTTCAATACCATTTTATAATATCATGTAGTTAAAAACCACATTAAATGAGATTTGCGGTGGCTAAAATAGTTATAACCGTCACCAGATTCCTACTCCAGTGATATGAAATTTGTATTTTCTGTACTATTGTTAGTTGTGGAGAATTTATGGCTAATTGTATGATCTTGTTTTCCCTTTTTTCACTAAACAGTTTCTGATTTGTTTTCACCTTCTTTGAATAGATATAGATGGAAAAATTTCTGACAGGATTTATCTTGGCTTCATTTTGTATTACACAAAATCTACAATTTTGGCAGGGGTGTGTAGACTTTTTATATATCGTTTTTTGAAAGTAACACCCAATGGAGAGTTAATAAACCCTATGGTTAAGTCACAAGATAAAATTTTTGGATGTAACACATCATAGCTCCGTCTATATATATACAGTGGGTACGGAAAGTATTCAGACCCCCTTCAATTTTTCACTCTTTGTTATATTGCAGCCATTTGCTAAAATCATTTAAATTAATTTTTTCCCTCATTAACGTACACACAGCACCCCATATTGACAGACAAAAAAATAATAATTTTTGAAATTGTTGCAGATTTAATAAAAAAGAAAAAGTGCCTGGTTGTCTCCACAAATACCGCTTAGAATTAAGGCCAAATAGTTCTATCTTGGTCTCATCAGAACAGAGAATTTTATTTCTCACCATGTCAGAGTCCTTCAGGTGTCTTTTAGCAAACTCCATGCGGGCTGTCATGTGTCTTGCCTCTCCTCAGTGTGTGGAGACAACCAGGCACTGCTCATCACTTGTCCAATACAGTCCCCACAGTGAAGCATGGCGGTGGCAGCATCATGCTGTGGGGGTGTTTTTCAGCAGCAGGGACAGGACGACTGGTTGCAATCGAGGGAAAGATGAATGCGGCCAAGTACAGGGATATCCAGGACAAAAACCTTCTCCAGAGTGCTAAGGACCTCAGACTGGGCCGAAGGTTTACCTTCCAACAAGACAATGACCCTAAGCACACAGCTAAAATAACGAAGGAGTGGCTTCACAACAACTCTGTGACTGTTCTTGAACGGCCCAGCCAGAGCCCCGACTTAAACCCAATTGTGCATCTCTGGAGAGACCTAAAAATGGCTGTCCACCAACGTTTACCATCCAACTGGACAGAACTGGAGAGGATCTGCAAGGAGGAATGGCAGAGGACCCCCAAATCCAGGTGTGAAAAACTTGTTGCATCTTTCCCAAGAAGACTCATGGCTGTATGAGCTGAAAAGGGTGCTTTTACTAAATACTGAGCAAAGGGTCTGAATACTTAGGACCAGGTGATATTTCAGTTTTTCTTTTTTAATAAATCTGCAACAATTTCAAAAATTATTTTTTTTGTCTGTCAATATGGGGTGCTGTGTGTACATTAATGAGGGAAAAAAGTAATTTAAATGATTTTAGCAAATGGCTGCAATATAACAAAGAGTGAAAAATTGAAGGGGATCTGAATATTTTCCGTACCCACTGTGTGTGTGTATATATATATATATATATATATATATATTTATATATATATAATCCAAAGTCTGTCTGTCTGTCTGCTTTTCATAAGAGAATTACTTAAAGGATTTAGATTGGGTTTTCTCTAAAATTTGCTTGAACATTCCGGTTGATTTTGTGACTTCTCTCATTGCGCTAAGTATCATAGTTTGCTTGCAGTACCAATTTAATTGTGCAAATCCGGCAGAGACACTGCGGGCTGAGGAGAGGGAGGCGGGGGCCCTCTTCACTCACGCACCACCCTCCATTTGAGTCGGCCACGAGTTGGAACGTACCATGCCTCCACTTAGCTACCGATATCTGTTTGTTCAACAGATTATCATCTACAGACTGTTTAGGAGTAACGATTGACGTTTTTGAGAGAGAGAGAGATCAGAGCTATGTGTGTTTTACAGGGTAGATGCTAATTGCCAAAAATATCATGGCCATGTGCTCTTCTCCATATGCGGGGGACGCTCTCCCGTCAGAGCTGAACACGATCAGATACACTGCCAACATCTGACATTGGAGCATACAGTAGAACCTCTTGTAACGACCGTTTCTGAACACACACAAATTGGGTTACAATCAAAAAGTTCACCAAACTTTTGCATCAGTTCATGAGCACACATTCTGATGGCGAACAAAAACACTGGCAGCCAGTTTCCCTTCGGATTCGTACACGCCAATGATTTCCGCACGTGTTCTCATCGTTCTCAGTCAGACATGCGTGCATTTGCTGTGAACTCTTTGGACTCTATTTTGTGTGCTTTTGTATTAATTTTGCAATTAACTATGGCCTCGAAGCAAGTGAAGAGTGGTAGTGTTGGAGAGAAGAAAGGTTCAAAGAAAATTGAAATCTAATTAAAGAAAGAAATTATTGAAAAGTATGACCGTGGCATTCATGTTACCGATCTTGCTGCCGAGTACAAGAAGTCAAAATCTACTAGAAATTTATCGATTTCTAAATCAAAATCTTCCCTCGCGGAGCCGGACTCTCCCTCAAAACTATAACCTCCTCTCCACCCAGCTTCCTCCTCACTTCCTTCACACCAGAACTCGACTCATGCATGGCTAGTTTTCTTAGTTGTTTATGGCTAGTTTTTGCATAAATTAAGGATTTTTCCAACTTTAATTTTTTTCCCCGTGATTAAAACTCATAAAAAAAGTGTTTACAGCGAGTGGTCCTTAAGGGTGCAGCGCAAACTCTTGCAATGTTAGTTTTATTTCCCTTTCCTGGCAGTAGTACTTTGCCTCAAACATTTCCCCAAATGGTCACATTATGGTAAAGCACCATATTATAAGCTTTTTTTTTTTTGTATCTTTGCACTTTTTTGAAAAATGACCAGTTTTAGAGATAATCGCAATTTTCAGTTTTATGTTCAAATGGCAATACATACATATTTGAGGACATTTTTGCTTTACGTAAATGAAATTTTGTGTACAAGTATTACACCACACACATTACTAAAGTCTCTTGCAACTTATGACCCACTTCCGCTTACTGAAAGTGGTAATTTACCTGAATTGTTCACCAAAATAAAATTATCATGGCAAATGTTTTATTCATTCAGCTGCAGAGTCCGATTTATCAACATTACTTTTATAATAATCGTTCAATATATTATTAATTTGATTTGTTTTTGATGGTTCTTTAATGTACATGATATAAAAATATAATCATTATCTTGTGGTTTACTCCTCAAATATCCATCCTCATATCTGAGTATACGAGAAAGTCAATGGGAGACCACTCCCGATTTTCAAAAAATTTGCATACTATGCTCTATTTGAGATATCTCAAGAAACACCGAACCTTCATGCCAAATTTAATGAAGAATATTTTTAGCAAATTTAAAAAAAAATTGGTTTACTGGGCATCAAGCTGTTACACACAGATATGATAATGTCAGTAGAAGCTTTGTACATTTTAAGTGTACGCACATAACAAAAAGAAATACAGCATTCTGATCCTGAATACAAATATATTATCCAACTGCTCTCATTCACTACCTATCTTTACTCATCAATGTTCATTTTCTTTATATTTACCATATGGTCTTGCTTAGATTCAATTAAACGAAGTGTTTGCTAAGCAGTGTTGTAATAATGTGTGGTATGAATGTCACTTTCTAAAGTAAAGATCGTTTAAATGACTGACTGAAAAAAACTCTTACAAAGGAGTGAACCATTCAAATAACAACATACCCTGCAGTGACTTGCTACTATATATTTAGCATTTCAGCTTCCATCACAGCAGTCTCTGTAGTAACAGAAAAATATTGTGAATGTGGGAGTCGTGATTAGTAGATACAGTACGTTCTTCAATATTCATAAAAGATACTGCATGTTCTCTCAGTCATTATAACCATGACCAGTACGTAGAATGTTTCTTCTCACCTTGTTGGGTATTTCAATGTATAGGCTGCTGCCAAGTATCCGCCTAAGTTGTGCCCAAGGATGATCATCATCTCCACACCCACCTTTGCCCTCCATTCTTCTATTGATTCAACAAACTGGTTTTCTGCCTCTTCGGCATCAGCACTGAAATTTGGTCGACTGCTCCTTCCAAATCCTAGCAGGTCAAAAGCATAAACTGTCCTTTGTTGACAAAGGGCATCAAAGTTTAACGCCCACAGGGCCAATCCTCCGCCGAACCCATGAATAAGAATAAGTGGAGTTTTATTGGCAATGTCCCCATTAAATATCAGTGTCCATAATTTGTTCCCATTGGACATAAGGATGTATTGTTTCAAAAATGAGCTTGTAATACCTGGAAGAACAGAAAGATGATTGTTAATAAAGATTTAAAAATACGTGAACAATTCAACAATGCAAGTCCTGTAATGACTATTGCTAGCTCAGTAAATAGGGTGGTAAAACACTGTAATTTAAAACTAGTTTACTATATACAAAAAGTGAAAAAGTAAGTACACACCATTAAGTGTTTTTTTTTCCTTTCTTGACATATGTGAACATGTCAAGATTTAATCTTTATTTAAATAGTGTCTTTAAGACTAAATGTGATGTGATTGGGTTATAAAAAAATATATTTAGAGAAATGGACAGATGGCATTTCCGCCAGTGCTAAAAGTTAAGTCCAGCCTTGACTCTAATAGCTGGCATTGCCTCAACAAGTTGGCTTTTCCTGAAACTGTTAAGTAGTCTCTGATACCAGCTGGGAGAAAGTTTCTCCCACTCCTCCATACAGAATTCTTGAGGGGTGTCTTGCGGGCACAGCCAATTTCATATTCCCCCCACAGCATCTAGATAGGATTTAGATCCATGTTTTGACTTGGTCATTCCAGAACCCCCTGCTACTTTCTTTTTAGCCATTCTCTGTTGGATTTACTGGTACGTTTAGAGTCATTGTCATGCAAGGTCCACTTCTGGCTGAGCTTTAATCTTCTAACAGATGGTCTCACATTATCCTCAAGCACTGTCCCAGATAGAATGAAAAATTCTTAAGAAGATGCTGTGATGGTGAGCTACCCAGGCCCTGATTTAGCGAAGCAGCCCCAAACCAGAACATTTCCACCACCATGCTTTAAAGCTGGTATCAGGGTCATCTGGTCAAATGCTGTCTTTAGTTTTTACCAAACATGTCTTATGAGGCTATGGCCAAATAACTTGCTTTGTCTGTTCAGAGCACATTATTCCAGAAATCATGTTCTTTGCATTGGTGTTCATGGGCAAACGTTAGCACCTCTACCACTTCCCATGTAGATATAGATGTACTGCCCCTTTGAAATGGTAGACTTGTGCACTTTGACATCAACAGTTGCAAAAGCTACCTGGAGCACTGATGGTGAAATTCTGAATTTATTTAAGCATCTTGAGTTCTGCTCCCAGGTGGAGCTTGTCAGAACAGCGTGGCCTGGTCAAGCTGGCAGTTGTTTAAAATCTTCTCCACCCGTAGATGCCCCGGACAGTGCAATGGTTGATTTCCAGTTGTTTGGAGGAATTTCTTCCTAGACGTACTGGCAACTACAACCTTCTTAATGAAAGAATTAGAGAGCCATCTTGATCTCTGCGTTATGATAACACTTAGTTCAATGACAAAGAGCCAACCAAACCAAATACCTGAGGTTTAAATAAGACAAGACCCTCTCTAATTATTTGTTCTAATCATTTTCACCTGATTCTAATTTGAGGTATTTCTGGTAGTGAAAAACTGACTTCATGTGCATATTTTGCATTTATGTTTATTTAAATTTTACAATGGACTATATAAATGTGTCATTAGGTTTGTGATACTACATCACCTTTACATATAGATACTGCTTATGTTCACATATTAAAAAGGAAAACATATTTCAAGGGATGTGCATACTTTTTCACATGACTGTAGACATAGATGCTGAAAACTAAAATCAAGCGTATTACTGAATCTGGATTCATCATGGAAGCATATATATACATGAACATTTCAAAACATATCTTCACATTTAAAAAAATACTCTATTCAATTAGACCTATTTTAAGTGACTGACAAAGCACTAAACTAATATTAAAATAGAAAATAATTAAGGAAAAGTTGATACAGAGTAAAAATTCTAAATACGAATGCCTTTAAATATAAACCTGTAGCATAACCTGACCAGGTCTGACCTCACTTACTGCCACCTAAAACCCTGTACTGACAGCAGCAGCTCCCTGTAATCCAAGTCAGAGTTTTTATGTGTAATTGGTGGGAGTTGTTTGTTTTTATCGTCTGTAAAATTTTAATTTCTCCTTGGGGATAAATAAAGTATAATCTATCTGTCTTTGGAAAACAAGACACCGTTCAGTAACATAATAACGTGGTTTCTTATTAGCTACGTACATTGTTTTATTATCTCATTTTGATCCTTTTTAATGATAATCAGAGCTTTCTCTTCAGCTTTATTCAAATCAGACTCTTCAGTCTGATTCAAATACCCAAAACCCTTTGGGTGAAATAAGGCATTTTCCTGGATTGTGTCTCAAATTCAAATTCCCTTATTTCTGGTGTCCTTACACTAAGTATGTGCTTTACTATTTAACTGAAAGAATTCTGCAGATTATTTACCCATTTTCAATCCAGCTTTCATTTTAAAGCTCGAGGGTGCACAATACTGCATCAGCCATTGTCTCCCATAATGACAATCAGCCACAATGGTAGTGCATGAAACAGCAACCACAATCTGTGCTCTGCTTTAAAATTCACCTCCAATGTGGAGTGTAGCATGCAACAATTGGTCCTCAACATTGAGTACACTTAGCGCTATTACATGCACTTCAATAACCTGATTATTCACAGAAACCTGGTTTCTAAAATGCCACATAAACCCTTATTCCGACTGAAGAAATCCAGTTATAGGTCTCTGACAAACCTGACTAACATTAGTTGATTTCTCTGGAAATAATCTGATTAAGTGGACATGTAAACACTTAATTCGGGTTACTGTTAAGGATTTTGTAGTCTTTGCATGTCTGCTGCACTGTGTCAGCCTGCGAACATATTTGCTTTGCACACACTTTTAACAGCCAGGGGTAGAAAATACATTTCCAGAGGAAATATTTGGGGGATCACATTATTTGTTCTCCTTGCTAAATGATCTGTCTCAATATTTTAGAAATCGCTAAATGTATTTTGATGAGCTGAACCTGCAGTGCTAAGCTCAGCAACACAATTTCAGGAACAGTTGAGTAACACATTAAAAACAACAACAACAAAGTCTGACTACTTTTTAGAGTATAGAGTAATTTAATGCAATAGTTATCTTGCTGAAGTAAAAATACCTGCGTTGTTTTTATTTCAGCAGTACTGAGCGTAAGGCAAGAAGCACATATCTGTATGCCGGTCCTTTTCACAGCTCAATCACATAGCCAAGACTTTGCTTTTTACGTCAGTCTGACTAAACATATTGTCATGCATGTGAGTCAGAGGACCTCCTCAATGGCTCACTTGAGGTATGTAAGAACTCGCCAGGATGAAATGGGCATTTTTCTCTAACACCATCATCTTCTTTCTCCCCAGTACCGAAAGGACACCTGGGGGGGGCAACTAACCCTGCCCCTTCCGGTTAATCCGCTAAAAAAACCCTGTTATCCTGGAAGGAGGCATCATTACTGGCCTGAGTGACCTGCTGGACAGAGCTCTGCTAGCGATCAGACCTTGGCTACCTAGCCCAACAACTCCTTTGCTTTCACCTTGAATAATCCGCATAACGGGAAGCGTTTCCTTTTGTTTTGTTTCTGTTCCACCTGCAGACAACAAACAGGACAACCCAGTTGGTGCCCAGGATTTTCTCACATAGTGGAGCATTCCTGCACTTGGTCACAATATTTATAAAACACAAGAAAATTATCACAATTATCATGTTTATTTTCAAATTCACAGTGGCCGATAACAATGTTTTAATCCATTTGTGCGAAGTATAATGGCATTGGAGCATTTTGCCTAAGGACAACTCCAGGGGCCTCATGCATAATGCCAGGCATACAATTCACACTATATCATGGCGTATGGACAAAAGTGGAAATGTACGTATGCACAAAAAAATCCAGATGCATAAATCTGTGCGTTCGCCAACTTCCACGTACTACCAATACATAAATCCCGGTCAGTGTGAAAAATAACGCAGTGCACGCGCCTGCTGCTACTCCCCAACTCCTCAGAGAATTACGCCTCATTGACTATGCAAATCAATATAAATACCCTTAAGCTCAGCGTTCTGTGAAAAGGCAATGGCAAAAGCACGGGGGAAAACAGAAGGATTTCAACGAATACCAAGTGGAGGCAAGGAAAAACGTACTATTTGTTGGTTTAAACAGTGATATAAACAACAAAAGGAAGTTGATCGAGTGACAGAGAGTGTCGGAGAAACTCGAAAGCTCAAGTTCACAAAGTCGCACAGTGCCTGAAATAAAAAAGAAGTTGTCAGATATCAAAGTCACCATGAAAAGGTGAGTCATAGCCCACCATCCGAGTGTCATATGAAAGCTTATTAGGGTATAGAGGAAAAAAAAAAATAGGGTCACAGTGGGGAAAAAAGCTCAAAATGTCAACTTTAATCACGTAGTTTATTTTGTCGTTAAAGTAGAACATCATAAACTTTATCTGAAAATGTTTAAATTACTAGCTTCTCTAATCCCATCATAATTAAAGCAGCACGTTGAATGCTTTGTTTTGTATTTGTTCTTCTATGCGCTCTATGTGTGTGAATCACTACGTGCTTCTTAAACGGGCTTTCTCTTACACCGACAGGACACAGAATCCATTACATTTGTGATATTACAGCTCTCTGAATAATTTAAATACTGAGATGTATACTTGATATCATTTCAGCATTCATATCATATCAATTAAAGAATGTATTAAACATGGGAACATGGTGGCGCAGTGATAGTGACAAACTGGCGCCCCATCCAAAGATTGTTCCTGCCTCACGCAAGATGCTTGCTGCACCATGCGCGACATTCAATGAAATAATTTATTGCAGCAGTACTGTCTCTTTCAAACGTACTAACCCCCAATTCCTGTCCTTCCTTTTCTTTCTCCAAGTACCCAATCACCACACAATCAGCTCTGTAATAGACGTTAAGCCATCTGTAAGCTTAGAACAAAACTTTTAAAGAACATTGAAATATCTTCGTAGTACATGTTTAATTATTCTATCCATCTATCCTTCCAGTGTCACGCCAGCCCCAGGAAAAATAAAGCGTGAGGCAGGAGCAATCCCTGAACGAGGAGTCAGCTTGCTCCTTGCTAGCGTTGCGACACAGTGTCCACACATGTTTAATTATTAAAAGTACAGATTATTTAAATAATGTTAACATTTTATCTGTATAATGTAATAAACATATTTTGCTGCATTTCATCTTAAAAATGATATCGTCATCATACGTAAATACGCACTAAAGTGGCTCAGGTTGTGTAATATTATAACTATCGCAAGTTTACAGTGAGGTGATTGTACTTATAAGTACAAACAGTTCTACAAGGAGCACTTGGACTGATTGAGTGCGTTTATAGTTCTTGGGATGAAACTGTTTCTGAACCGCAAGGTCTGTACAGAAAAGGCTCTGAAGCGTTTGTCATATGAGAGCAGTTCAAATAGGCAGTGTGTGCTTGATGCTGTATACCGATAATTCTCTTTCCAATCAGCTGCTGTAGAGCTGTGATTCCACACTCAGATACAGTGATATAAATACTCCGAGTATTGCAGTGAGAGTAAAATGGAAAAAGATGATCCGCTGTGGCAACCCCTAATGGCAGCAACTGAAAGAAGAAGGTGCAGTGAGAGTAACAACGCAAAAGTAGCTATGGTATTTGGAATAGTTTGTCTATTCTGTAGACCATTATATTGGTACAGATTAATTACAATCCGATGCCTTAAACTAATAAACAAAATGCGGTTAATTTCAGTGTTTTTGATAAAGCTATGTTAGGGATATGGATCTAAAAGAGAAAGGTAAACCACACTCTAACAAAAGCACTGCTTTGACGCTGGGTGTTGCCAGTTTGCAAAACCGAGCAGAGAACCTGCGTACGCTAAGCATTTAGCTGGCATGAAAATGTGCGTGGCTTTATGCCAAGTTTAGGTTTTATACATCGCAATGTGAGCGTGGAAATGGGCGTACGCAACATTTTTGTGTGTACCTACCCTTTATACATGAGGCCCCAGGAGATTACTTGCATGTGTAAACGCAAACTATTAAGAAACCAGGTTTGTGCCTTAACCAGGGTTATTAACCCAATTATGAGTGAACATGAAAACATATTGACTGTCTTACATGAGAAATACCAGAAAGTATTAAGTGTAACTTTTATTTTACAAACCCTGCCAAGTGTGAAATACTTATTGATTTGTTTATGTCAACAATACAAGTAATAATTTAATTACAAGAAAACCCAGAAGTGTATTTACATATACAGCATACCAGACCAAACTTACAATTTTATAAAGACAAAGTACTTACATTAGATTTATAATTCATTTTACAACAGAATGAGTAAAAACACATGAAAGATTAAGGATAAATTAATCTGTTTATTAATATTATAATTACTTTAGCAGGAACTGAAGCAATCGGTATGATGCTCACACATACTAAAACACCACTTCATTTCACAGGTAAAAACAACTGTCAGCGAGAGCTGCTTTAACAAACATCTCTGGAATTAGCTGTCAGAAAGATGTATTGCCTGGCTTCTCTAAAAGTGAACAGTGGAAGCAAATAATTATTTCAGTTGGTATTGCATAACTGACAATATTATTGATTCTGTCTGGAGGAAAAACACAAAAAGAAAAAATTTACACTGAAGCATTTTATCCTCAGCATTCTTCAGAAGTGTGAGAGAAGTAGGGCACCATGCTGGCAACCAACTGGAAATCCACCAGGACCTACAAAAAAAGAAAAACATTCATTATTGATACCCAATATGTAAAGCATCAGAGACTTACAGAAAATATTTCATTTTAGGATGACTGTATATTAGCAATTAAAGAATACAATAGCACTATAAAGTCATGTGATCACTCATTAATGGCCCCTTATTCAATAATGTCTTCTTCTACTTTGTTCGGCTGCTCCCATTTAGGGGATACCACAGTGGATCATCTGCTCCATCTCTCCGTCTTTTACATCATTTACTACCACACCAACTGCCTTCATGTCCTCCCTCACCACATCCATAAACCTCTTCTTTGGCCTTCCCCGTACCTGGCAGTTCCATCCTCAACATTCTTTTTCCGATGTACCCCTTATCTCTCCTGTGCGTGTGCCCAAACCATCTCAATCTGGCCTCTCTCACTTTGTCACCAAACTGTTGTCCCTGTGCTGTCCCTGTAATATTCTCATTCCTGATCCTGTCTACATTTATTACTCCAAGCAAAAATTACAGCATCTTCAACTCTGCCTCCTGTCTTTTCGTCAGTAGCATCGTCTCCAAACAATACAACGTGGCAGTTCTTCCTATCGTTTTACAGACCTTCTCTTTCACTCCTGCAGGTGCTTTTCTATGACAAATCACTTCTGCCACTCTTCTCCAACAAGTCCACCCTGCCTGCACTCTCTTCTTCACCTCACTGCCGCAATCTCTGTTGCTTTGGACTGTTGAACCCAAGTGTTTAAATATGTCTAACTTCATCATCACTGCTCCTTGCAGTCGCACCCTACCACCACTTTCCCTGTCATTCACCCACATGTACTCCATCTTACTCCTACTTACTTTCATTTCCCTTTTCTTCAGGTTTGTCTCAACCTGTTGTCTACTCTCACTACAGATGTCATACGCAAACATCACAATCTACAGAGACTCCTGTCTGACTTCATCTGTCAACCTGTCCATTACCATTACAAACAAAAAAGGGTTCAGAGCCAACCCTTGATATAATTCCACTCTCACCTTGAACCTTATTCAATAATGTAAGATGTCTAAATCTTGTTCCACACGTTGCCAAGACTATGGATTTTTGTTCTTGATGGCTGCATATACTGAGACCTTTTAATTAGTCTCTCTTAAAAAGACGACTTTACTACCCCCACCCTGTTAATAACTTGGAAAGGAAACCGATTCCACACCATTCTAGGTCAAATGATTCTCATTTCATTGGTCACTGTTTTGTACCTTAATTGTTTTTAAATTGAAGCAATCATAAGGATAATGTAATGTAACCAATATACTGTGCCATCGCCAAGAGGATTTTTATAGATTTTCAAAAATTAAGTAAAATCTTCAGTTGAAGAAAACAAATGCATTCCTCCGAGTATGAATATTTGTATACGTATAAGACGAGATTATATGCTACAGGAAAAAAAATATCAAACCTATAGCACTGTATACCTCTAACACAACAGTATTATTAATACAGTGATCCCTCGCTATATCGCGCTTCGACTTTCGTGGCTTCACTCCATCGCGGATTTTAAATGTAAGCATATCTAAATATATATCACGGATTTTTCGCTGGCTCACGGATTTCTGCAGACAATGGGTCTTTTAATTTATGGTACATGCTTCCTCAGTTTGTTTGCCCAGTTGATTTCATACAAGGGACGCTATTGGCGGATGGCTTAGAAGCTTCCCAATCAGAGCATGTATTACGTATTAAGTAAAACTCCTCAATGATATACGATGTGTTTCCCGCGCAGTGCTTGATTGTTTGCTTTTCTCTGTCTCTCTCACTCTCTCTGCCTGACGGAGGGGATGTGAGCACAGAGGCTGTTTGCCTAGAGGATACGGACGCTCCTCTACAAAATGCCGCTTTATTGTGGTGCTTCGGCATACTTAAAAGCAAAAAGTATTGATTTTTTGATTGTTTGCTTTACTCTCGTGCACGCTCTCTCTCTCTGACATTCTCTGCCCCTACCGTTTACTTCTTTGAAGAGGAAGATATGTTTGCATTCTTTTAATTGTGAGAAAGAAATGTCATCTCTGTCTTGTCATGGAGTACACTTTAAACTTTTGACTAAAGGTGTTATTTCATGTCTAGGGGGCTCAAAATATATAAAAATAACCATACAAACATATGGTTTCTACTTCTCGGATTTTCATCTATCGCGGGGGGTTCTGGAACACAACCCCCGCGATCGAGGAGGGATTACTGTATAGCCAGATTCAAATGGTCAATTTAAAGAAAAGATAAACCACCAATAAACTAAAAATCTCTATACTGTCAATACATATACCAATATCAGAGTCACACCTCAACAATACAAACCAGGTGCCAAACTCATCATTTATCTTTATTAAAAACACACACACCTGTTATGTAAATATAATGCCCACACTGTTCCACAATTAGATCAATGCCGCCACATGATGGTAAAATTAGCACTCGTTATCTGATCCCCTCTATGTACATTGCTGCAGCAACTGCACTGTAGACAGGGGAAATGTCCCAGTTTCGTAAATCTATTGGGTAAATCCTAATGACTATTCAACTTCAGGTCAGACGTTTTAACCATGATTATCCTTAATATTGCGGTTACATGCGAGAGAGAACACAGGTGGTGATCTAAAAAATGGAAGTAACTGTAAAACAGGCCAGTGTTTGAGAATACTAATTGCACTAGAATGCATGGAGACATGTAAATCTGCACATTAAATTGTCAGTGCACTGTCAGGACAACAAAGTATCCTTATGGATATACGAGGTGTGGCAGAAAAGTAATGAGACTGATTTTTTATTTACCAAAGTTTTTATTTTTTTCAAACATCAATGTTATCCCCTTCAAAGTAGTTCCCTTGGGCAGCTACACACCGATGGAGACGTTGTTCTCACTGTTGGTAGCAGCGTTGGAAGTCTTCAACCGGTATGGTCTTCAGCATGTCCGTTACACTCTTTTGGATGTTTTCTAAAGTCCCGAAATGACGTCCTTTGAGGACATTTTTCAGTTTAGGAAAAAGGAAAAAGTCACACGGACTGAGGTCAGGTGAATAAGGGGGCTGGGGAACCACAGGAAGGTCTTTTAAGGTCAAAAATTCTGTTATGGAGAGGGCAGTGTGACATGGGGCGTTGTCATGATGGAGCATCCATTTGTCTGCAATGTCTGGTCTCACGCGAATGACCCTTTTTCTAAGCCTTTCAAGGACGTCTTTATAAAAATTCTCCAAGCTTAACACAAAATTTAATGGCACAACGTTGCTCCAAATTCCGGTGTTCCATCTTGCGTGACGCACAACCAAAACACAACTTCGCTAACAGCAGGCACAAAAATCACGTAGTTAACGGAAGGAGTTGAAACTCGCACTGAGCTATGGGAGGGTACCGATACACGTGGTCTATCAAGGACAACAGCGCAGCGTTGCCAAGATCGCTTGCAGTGTTGCCAGTCTCATTACTTTTCTGCCACACCTCGTATAAGCTGGTATCAAGAGGTACACTCTAGATTTGAGGATTGTCGATTCTGTTGGATCGTAGATTTGGGGCTCAATATATAAGAATCTGTAGGTTGGTGGACTGCGTGATGTCCTGCTTCTTCAAGCATTAACACATGAGTACAGGGAAAGTATTGTAATCATCCAAATATTCAATTTTGATGAATCTAAACGTTTTAGATCTCCCTGACTTTCTCGTATACGAAGTAAAGGGTAAGTATTGGAATCCTCCGAAAGCTCCATTTCGAGATTTTAATGAATCTCGATGTTTTAGACCCTCCTGAGTCCGAAAATATCATTTTTGACATTATGTCTGTTTGTGTGTATGCAAACATGATAACTTGAGTACACTTTCACTTAGGTCAACCAAATTTTACATACAAGGATTAGGCACAAAGCATAGATTTCTATCAACATTTGTGCTATTTCCGCCAACCAGTAGGAGTAGTTTACCTTTTATTCATGAAGTCGCAGAGTCTGATTTATTCAAATTTACTTTTATAATAATTGTTCAATATATTATTAATTTGATTTGTTGTTGATGGTTCTTTAATGTACATAATATAAAAGTATAATCATTCTCTTGTGGTTTACCCCTCAAATATCCATCCCCATACCCGAGTATACAAGAAAGTCGAGGGGAGACCACTCCCGATTTTTAAAAGGGAGCTTGCACAATTTCAAAAAATCTGCATACTATCCTCTATTTGAGATATCTCAAGAAACACTGAAGCTTCATGCCAAATTTTAATGAAGAATATTTTTAGCAAATTTAAACCAAATTGGTTTACTGGGAATCAAGCTGTTACACGCAGATATGATAATGTCAGTAGAAGCTTTGTACATTTAGAGTACACACATAACAAAAAGAAATACAGCATTCTGATCCTGAATACAAATATATTATCCAACTGTTCTCACTCACCACCTACCTTTACTCATCAATGTTCGTTTTCTTTATATTTACCATATGATCTTGCTTAGATTCAATTAAACTAAATGTTTGCTAAGCAGTGTTGTAATAATGTGTAAATAATATAAAAATATATTCCATGTTTTGCGGTTTACTCCTCAAATATCCATCCCCATAGCTGAGCATACGAGAAAGCTGATTGGAGATCACTCCTGATTTTTCTGGATTGATTACTTTTCATAAGATTGACTTTGAGATGTTGTGCATAAACAAAAACGGGGGTTTTCAGTTTAACTGCAAGGGCATTATTATTGCATAATAGGGGTGTGTTTATTGATAAAGATAAATAGTTTGGCACCTGGCTTCTATTGATGAGGTGTGATTCTGATATTATTTGTAGTGAAGCTATACATATTTATAGTATATTGGAGGTTTATTTTTTTTTTTTAAATTGACCACTTGAATCTAGCTATATTAATAATACTTACTGTTGCGTTAGAAACTATAGGTTTGAAAATATAGTTACACTTCTTTTTTACTGTTACATTTTTTTTCTGAGTATGTGTAGATTCTAATATTTCTGACAGTTGTTGCTGACAAATAAAAAAAAGAAACACTAAAAGATCAGACTATATCTATAGAATATGCAGCACAACTCCTAGTCCAGGCTTTGGTCTTGTCATGTCTAGACTACTGCAACTTTGAAATACCTGCATGTGCTTTCCAAGCTGTTGTAGATGATTCAAAATGCAGTGGCAAGTCTTGTGTTCAACCATCTGAGATGGACACGTCACTACACTGGCTCCCTGTAGCAGCATGCATCGATTAACTAAAGAGTAGTCAGTAGATCAGCACCTACGAGGAGGGACCCAAAATATCCAGGAATTGCTAATATAAATATATAAAAGCCAAATACCTCTGACTCACTCATCACATAATCTCCCGAACGATGAGGACTTGAGACCTGAAATTTGGAATGTTGGTGACCATTGGCCCATAGGTGCTCGCTAAGAAACGGTTTTAAAAATTTTATGGTCCAAGCACGTTCTGTCTGTATGTCTGTTCGATTTTCACGAGAGAATTACTTAACAGATTTAGATCTGGTTGTTTTCTATAATTTGCTTGAACTTTCCGGTTGATTTTGTGACTTCTCTCATCGCGCTAAGTACCACAGTTCGCTTGCGGTACCGATGTATTTATGCAAATCTAACAGAACGGCTGTGGGCCGAGAGCAGGGGGACGGGGCCTTCCTCATTCACTCGCCAGCCTCTGTTCGAGTTGGTCTACGTCTCGCCACGTGTTGGAGTGCACCTTGCCTCCGCTTAGCTAGCGATACCAGTTTGCTCAACAGACATTATCATGGGCACTGCCCACCTAGTAATGAAACAGGACAGTGAGGAGGGCCCCGCCCAGTCCTGACGTGACGTCACGCTTCCCCCTACCCTCAGTCAGTACCCTCTCTCTCAGATTTGCGCAAATAAATCACTACCACAAGTGAACTTTGATACTTGGCGCAATGAGAGAAGTCACAAAATCAACCGGAATGTTCAAGCAAATTATAGAAAAAATCCCGATCTAAATACGTTAAGCAGACAGACAGACAGATGTTGAATTCTATACACAGAGAGATGCTGCGCTCTTTTGTTAAGATACTTTCTGCTGAATAAACGTAAATATAATTGAAATGTAGGGAAAAAAAAAAATCAAACGGTTTCCACTCTAAGTCTTTTAAGGTTGAAAGGTTCCCCCCTTCAACAGGGAAAAATGGTCATCTTAAATGAGCTGTGGCTTTAGTTTGCGACTCTACTCAATGCTTGCATGTTTAGTGTTCATTCTTGGTGGCTACTGATACGAGTCATTCTTGTGGGTGGTGTGGTAACCCATAAATTCGTGAGACTAGCTAGACCACAGCATCTGAACCTGCCAGTGGGATTCTGTTTCTATTAGTATATGGTGATGCATGGCCATGACTGTTGCGACAGCTTCAGTGTTTCTCCCTCAAGGACTTTCAAAGTCACGCTATATTTTGTAAGGTTAGAAAACAAATCATTCAGAGAGTGGTGGAACCAAAGTACACAATAAAAGCACACAATAAGGCTGAGTCAATACCACCTCAAGAGATTCCAAACATGGACGTCATATAAATACCCAGGCACAGTGCACCTTAACATAATAATAGTTACTGTATGTTTGCAGTTTATCAGCATATTAAAATCTGAAATCCTGGAGCACTTTTTTGACAACTCTGGTGCAGGTGTATTGAAGCAAGCTACTCTGGTCACCTTTCCATATGGGCCATTTTTTACTCACATAGTCATTTACTGTCCACCTGTTCCATAAGTATCTATAGTTTAATTGTTGTAGCCTAAAAAAGCAAATGCTACACTATTAAGTAGCTCACACAATTACGAAACGAATGAGCCAATCGATTGTATGTGTCTCCATCCATCTATCTTCTACTACATATCTAGCAGGAAAGATGTCCAGACATTCCTTTTCCCTGCCACCTACTCCAACTGTTCTGAGAAGATACCGATGCATTCACAGGGCAGCTGGGAGATATCATCTCTCCAGTGTGTCCTGGGTCTGCCCCAAGGTCTACTCCTGGCTGGACATGACAAACATTCCATCTCAGGTAGGCACTTAAGAGTGCAACCTAATCCGATGCCCTAGCCACCTCAAATGTCTCCTTTCAATGTGGACAAGCAGCGGCTCTACTTTGTGTTCCTCGCCTTCTATCTAGGGATGAGCCCTGACACCCTGCTAAGGAAACTCATTTCTGATGCTTGTGTCCACAGTTTAGTTCCCTTAGTCACTACCCAAAGCTTGTGACCATACACTATCAGTCAAAAGATTTAAAACAACTCCGTTTTTTCCAGTTTTTACTCACACTTAATCATTTGAAATGCAATGAATGGCCTAAAATGGTGAAACGGTAAGCAGCAAACTGCAAGAGGTGAAAATTTAAACTTTAGGTTAGCAAAAACTGAAAAAAGGACATTTCAGAATATTACAAATGGGCCTTCTTCAGGGAACAACTGATAGGTTACAACCTACAGATGTTCTGCAGTAATTAAAGTTGAAGCAAACAATTTGCACAGGTGTCCCAACTTCTGTTGATTACTTAAAAACCCTCCGTCTGTCTTAAAGCAGAGTTGGAACAGACTGTGTTACTACACCCTCTGAAGTACTACTTGGACCATAGTCTACTGATAATTGTAATTAACAAATGAAATGAGACAGAGCTTTATTACACTTAGAAGTTTAGGTGTTCATTTTGAGAAATAGCAGTTAGGTCAGGTTGGGGAACACACACTAATACAGAGTGTTGCCGCACCCACTACACAATGAAAAAGCTCAGGTTCCTGGTTGGCAAACCCCCAGGCAGACACGCGGTCCAGTCCCACGCTCCGGAAATGACCCTCTATCTGCCGCAGCCAGGTGTTAGGTGTGTGTAACCTTGGCCTGGTCCAGCCTCTCAGGTCCTCAACAATGAAGATCCTGTGAGCTGATCACCCTCGGGGAATCACGCCACATGGCCATAGTGCCGTAACTGACGCTCACTCACAGTGCAGGTAATGTGCCTCATTCGGGACTCCGTGAGCAACACAAAGTCAAACCAGCAGTGCCCAAGGACTCTCCAGAGACACAGTACTGAAGGAGTCCAGTCTTCGTTTCAGGTCACTGGATAGTGTTCGTGTCTCACAAAACATAAAGCACCAAGATTCTAAAGATTTGGACTTTTGTCCTTTTGCAGATATATCGGGAGCACCATACACCCATTTCCAGCGACCTCATGACCACCCATGCTCTCCCAATCCATCAACTGACTTCACAAAAAGAGTCACCAGAGACATGAATGTCACTGCCGAGGTAAGTAAACCTCTCAACGCTATTGACACTCTCTCCACAGCTGCTGATGGCCGTGCCCAAGAGGTCATTAAAGGCCTGGGTCTTGGTTTTTATCAGGACACTTGCAAGCCCAGACACTCAGACTCTCCAGACCCCCGATTGGAGCCTCCATTGACTCCACGAAGATCACAGCATTGTCAGCAAAGTCAAGATCACTGAATCTTTCTTCGCCAATAGATGCCCCATAGCCGCTGAACCCCACGACCCTGCCCAACACCTAGTCCATACAAGTATCGAACAGAGTAGAAGCAGAACACCACACTGACGAACCCCAGAATCAACTGGGAATGATGCAGAGGGTCTGCCTCCACTCTGCACAGCACTCACAGTACAAGTGTATAGGCCGGTCATGATATCCAGCAACCTTTAGGGGATCCCACGAAGTCTGAGGATATCTCACAGGGCAGCGAAAATCGCCAAAGGCTGCAAAGAAACTCTACTGATATTCGTATCTGCACTCCATGAGAACCCTCAGTGCCAGGATGCAGTCGATGGTCGACTTCTTAGGCATAAAACCAGACTGCTCCGGTCGCTGGGAGATGAGCAAGTGATCACAGATCCTATTGAGGACGATCCTAGCGAGCACCTTACCCGGCACCGAGAGTAGTGTTATCCCCCTGTAGTTGCTGCAATCCAGGTGATCACCCTACCCTTTCCAGACAGAGACAAGTCCCATTTTCCAGTCAGTTGGGATGATGCCAGTCTCTCAAATGGAAGCAAAGCTTGCTTGTGATGCCAGGAAGACAGCCTTACCACCAGCCTGGAGAAGTTCACCCCGGATACAATAGACCCCTGCAACCTTCCCTATCCTCAGCTGGTTCACCACCTGTGCAATCTCAGTGAGACTGGGGGGGTCCACAGCTAATTGGAGGATATGTAATGTAAAATCAATGTACGGTCAGTGAGTCCGGTGGTGTGCAAAGGCAATTGGAAACTGGAAGAAACTCTTATAGGAAGAGACCTGCCAGATCCAAAGTAACAACCCAATCACAAGACAAGTTTGTGAGTCACCAGCTTGCATGATAGGCGCCTCACAGCACAACAGTGCAGGTTGAAAAAAGCAAGTGTCAGTTTGTACTATGAAGAGGAGACTTAGTGTTTAGTTTTCTTAAAGGACAAATTAATGCCTGAAATACTGTCTGTAGACGACTGCAGACTGGAAGTCAGTCTGTTGGTCTGATGAATCAAAATCTGAAATCTTTGGTTCATCATGGTCTGTACACCGTCAAGGTGGTGAAAGGATGGCTTCTCAGTGTGTGACACTCGTAAAAATCGTAGATCAAGCAAAACATCAAGAGAGTTGCCTTTCAGCTCAGCTCTTTCTTCTCTACGACTGACTGGTATGACATCCACATCACTGGAGACACCACTCTGATCCAACTGTCAATATCTCACTCCCTTCTTCACTCACTTGTAAACAAGATGCTCCTGTCTACATTCATCCATTTTGTATACTTGATGAATTAGTACAGAGCTCGTGGAGGGCTGGTGGTATGACAGTAAAGTTGAAATGATCCATGGATGGGATTCGATTCCATCACAAGGCACATTCCTTCACACTACAATATTCTACCAAAAGTTGCCAAAGATCCCAATTAAAATTCTTGCCTTTATGATGTAGGAGAAAACTGTAATAGAAAATAGGAAGAATATGCAAATACCATAAGTAAAATAACCAGCCTAAGAGCTGAACCAATGTCTCTAGGGATGAAGCCACAGAATCCACTACTACAACACAATGCCAAATCTGTACTTATCAGTGACTAGCTGTCCCCGGTGGCTCTGCTCACGTAGTAGCAAAACAGGACAATCTTTAAAAATCAATACACGTTGCCACTGTATCTGATAATATTCAGGTGTGATGGGACAGCATCCCCTACGTGGGGAGAAAAGCATGTGGCCGTGATATCTCTCCCAATGAGCAGCTACCCTCTAAAACACTCGTAGCTCTAATCCCTCTCTAAAAAACGCCAAACACTACTCCTTAACAATCTGTAGATGATAATGTCTTTTGAACAAACAGGTGTCGCTAGCTAAGTGGAGGCAAGGTACACTCCAACATGTGGCCAATTCGAATGGAGGCTGACGTGTGAGTGAGGAGGGCCCCGCCCCCCGTCCGCACAGATTTGATCAAATAAATTGGTACCGCAAGTGAACAATGATACTTAGCATGATGAGAGAAGTCACAAAATCAACCAGAACGTTCAAGCAAATTATATAAAAAAAAAAAAAAAAGAGTTAAATCCATTAAATAGTTCTCTCATGAAAAGCGGTATATATATATATATATATATATATATATACTAATAAAAGGCAAAGCCCTCACTCACTCACTCACTCATCACTAATTCTCCAACTTCCCGTAGGTAGAAGGCTGAAATTTGGCAGGCTCATTCCTTACAGCTTACTTACAAAAGTTGGGCAGGTTTCATTTCGAAATTCTATGCCTAATGGTCATAACTGGAAGGTATTTTTCTCCATTAACTGTAATGGAGTTGAGCTGCAATGACGTGGGGGGCGGAGTTTCGTGTGACATCATCACGCCTCCCACGTAATCACGTGAACTGACTGTCAACGAGTGCGTAGAAAACCAGGAAGACCTCCAAAAGCGCTTAAGAAAACATGCATTATATCATTGAGAAGGCAGCGAAACAATAAGAAGCGAGCGAGTGACATATACTACCATATTCATGAGTGCTGCTACCTCGAAAGAAAGCAAGGTGTAAACCTAAACTTTAAATTAAGTTCATAGACAGGCTACGCTGGCGTTTCACATGCCCACAGGTAATGCGGGATACAAGTTTAATGAGAGGACGAGGATATAAACGAGAGTTTTGATCACTTTGTAACTAAGTTAAAATTGTAGGTGAAGGGGTGTGCTTATGCAAATTCCGAGAGACTGTGTTTGTGGGGGATTGACAGTTAAGGCGGGTGGGGGAGTCACGTCATCATCTCCCCGCCCATTCATCTCATTTCACTCTGAGCTGAGCTTTGCAGCTAACGCCGTCTTCCGAAGCAACTTCGTCAGACTGCCACCAAATACTCACAGAAAAATCCACAAGTTAATACACACGCTCTCTAGAGTTTCTCCACACTGAATCCTCCAGGCACTACTTACAAAAGGTCACATTGACAATCGTGTTACGTTATTTTTAAAATCTTTCCTTTTCTTAGCACAAGCACAGCTGAGAAGCTTCGATGCATGTGCTCCATAACGCGTTAAAAATAATGCATTTAATCACACTTTGCATTACAAGCAAAGGGGAGCTTTTGTCAATGCATGATTTCCTGGTACACGGATTACATTGATCAGCGCATCCCGATTCATTTTATCCTCGCACCACCTTAGTTTGAGAAGAAGTATGAAAAAATATGAGGTTAACACAGAAAAACAGATCACCAATTCAAGCTTTATGAATAATCGATTCGCCATCAATAATTGTTTTGGTAAAGCCATCCTCCTTCCATTTTATAATTTTTCTGCCATTAGCCATGATTAAATGAACGGTAAATAAAGTAAGAGCAAAGCGAGCGTGACTTATTTAGGCAGGCATATATATGACAGCAACACTCATGACAATGTCAATCATGTTACGTTATTATTAAAATGTTTCCTTTTCTTTTTCATTACTTCTTTAACACACTACTTCTCCGCTCGAGGCGCAGGTATTTTGCTATATATATAATATATGAATTACCTCCAAAGAGCGCTGAGACTTTTGATATCATGAACGTGTGTACAAAAGGGGTCTCCTGCCCAGCAAAAGTCGAGCAGCCAGCGCGCGTGCATAGCTGTGCCGGCCTTTGAGACGCTGACTGCGCTTCTGCCTTAAGTCAAAGTGAGCACTTTTAATTTTTTCATCCTCCCCTGTGCTATAGCCCAGACAAGTGCAAACACGGACCCCTTTTCTACACCACGGCAAAATAATATTAAGGCGATTCACACTTTCTTTTGCACGATACGATTATGAGGTCCTACTCGGATTATGAATTCACGCACACGAGTGCAGGACTGACAGTGCCATCACAGCCGATTAATGGCGGGACGCCTCACCAGTCTACACAAGACCCACGCGACTGTCCCCAAAAGGCGATCATAACGCCAGCGAACACATCTCTCTATACTATATAAAAGAAAAAGGCAACTTTCCTTTCTTTACACCTTTTTCCTTTTATCGCAAACCAAAGCCTTTCTCTCTTAACACTGCAGAGGACACAAAACTAATTTTCTTTAAATGCCGGTAAGGCACATTACCAGAGGCACAAATTTGAACGCTCACATAGAAAATGTAATTTCTATACCACAGCCGTCGTGTAGCGCCTTTCAAAAGGGATCTACTACCGAGAGATGATCCATATACATTTTAGCTGCTGTTAGTTACTTACCTGTTGTGTTACACAGTCTTTAAAATGTAGTTTACCCACAACCACTCCAGTAGTGCTCAATGTACCTGTACTTCTTAAAACGTTAATGTTTTACTGTTTAATAACTTATAGACTATATTTTATTATTTTTCCCTTGCACTCAGTGACCAAAGCTATATACACACATATAGACACATACAAACATACACACAAGTATATATATGTGTATATATATATATATATATATATATATATATATATATATATATATATATATATATATATATATATATATATATATATGTATATATATATATATATATATATATATATATATATATATATATATATATATATATATATGTATATATATATGTATATATATATGTATATATGTATATATATGTATATATATATATATATATATATATATGTATATATATATATATATGTGTATATATACACACACACACACAGTGTCACTACTGGTAGCATGAGGCGATACCTGGACCCTACAGAGGTTGCACAGGTAGTCCAGCTTCTCCAGGATGGCACATCAATACGTGTCATTGCCAGAAGGTTTGCTGTGTCTCCCTGCACAGTCTCAAGGGCATGGAGGAGATTCTAGGAGACAAGCAGTTACTCTAGGAGAGCTGGAGAGGGCCATAGAAGGTCCATAACCCATCAGCAGGACCAGTATCTGCTCCTTTGGGCAAGGAGGAACAGGATGAGCACTGCCAGAGCCCTACAAAATGACCTCCAGCAGGCCACTGGTGTGAATGTCTCTGACCAAACAACCAGAAAGACTTCATGAGGGTGACCCAAGGGCCCCATGTCCTCTAATGGGCCCTGAGCTCACTGCCCAGCAGCATGCAGCTCGATTGGCATTCGCCATAGAATACCAGAATTGGCAGATGCCCCACTGGTGCCCTGTGCTTTTTACAGATGAGAGCAGGTTCACCCTGAGCACGTGACAGAAGTGAAAGGGTCTGGAGAAGCCATGGATATATATACACACACACACACTGTGTATTAGTGAAACAGGACAGTGAGGAGGGCCCAGCTCTCTACCCCTGACGTCACTCTTCCCCCCTCCCTTCGGCCTGCAGCCTCTGTCTCAGATCAGCGCAAATATATCGCTCCTACAATCAATCTATGACTCTTAGCATAATAATTCTTTCATTCACTAACTAAGCGGGGTTAAGGTTACGCCCGAGGCAGACGAGTGAGTGAGGAGGGCCTTGCCCCCCTCCCTGCAGCCCAATGAGTCTCTCTCGGATTTGTACTAATGAAATCGGTACCGCAAGCAAACTCTGATACATAGCGCAATGAGAAAGTGAGAAAATCAATGGAATGTTCAAGCAAATTACAGAAATAAACCCGCTCTAAATCCGTTAAGCAGTTCTCTCGTGAAATTCGGACAGACATACAAACGGGTCTAAAAAACTATAAGAAATTTTGCACTTGGACCATGACATTTTTAAAAGCGTTTCTTAGCAAGCACCTGTGGGCCAAGGGTAACTTACATTCCACATTTCAAGCCCCAACTCCTCAGGTCTTCGGGAAATTTTGTGATGAGTGAGTCAGTGGTATTTGGTTTATATATATATATATATATATATACAGAAGATGCAGTATAAGTCAAAATTATGTTGATACTAATGGATTATTTTTATCTCGACCACACCTTTCCAGGTCGATGGACAGGTCATGGTGGACCATTGCCATGACCTCTACACTCCTGATTTGACACCCTGTGATTTATGCTTATGATGTACTGTATGGTGAAGGAGCTCCGTGTGTATAGCAGGAAAGTTTATGATATCAATGACCTGAAGGACCAAAAACAGACCGTGGTATCATCCTTTCCCCATGAAATATGTGTCTGGGCTTTAAATGCTACTGTTGCCTGTTGGTTTTTGTGTGTTGAACATGATGGCGAACAGGTTGAGACATTCCTGTAAATCATCCTGCACATATGAAGTACGTTTTGTGAATTGTTACCACCATTCAAATATTAACATAATTTTGACTCACACTGGACAGACAGACGGACAGATAGATATGAAAGGCACAGATAGATAGATACCAGCTGGGAAAGAGCTGTTGTGGGCTGGTACCCAGCCCGGGATTTGTTCCTGCCTTGTGCCCTGTTCTGGCTGGGATTGGCTCCAGCAGACCCCCATAACCCTGTGCTAGGATATAGCGGGTTGGACGATGACTGACTGACTGATAGCTGGGAAAAAGCAAACAAGTGTCAATACAAAAAAAGAAATCTATAAATTCATAAAAAGGAAAGTGTTTGAGTTCAACAGAAACCTCAGGTGACTGAACACCACTTTCACTTTAACATCGTGATGTTTACAGCTAATCTGTGGCGCACAATGAAGATGGCGTGGTGATGTTGGCAGGATTACAGTCAATGCAGTTCAAAGTCAATGATGACATAGTTGTTTCAGAAGTGATGGAGCAAGAGATGCAATCAAGAGTTTGTCCTCAGGCTACAGTTACTAGTGTACTTTCAGTTTCTGATGACGTATGGCGGTGTGTGGAAACTAAACCACTGGACTGTAAATGACGAGGCAGTCGGTGTTATTTGTTGTGTGACATTCCCCTTCCATAAACATGGAAACATTATATTTGTAATTTGTAAAGACAGAGGCTAGAGAACGTGGTTTGGACCCCTTCACTTTCTGCACACTGCTGTGCTGTAGATTTAACTTTGAAATGGATACATTTGCTATTTGTGCCCATCAATCCGCACTCAATAGCCCAAAGTGAGAACAGGTTTTCTTAAAGGTTTGCAAATTTATTAAAAATCAAAAACAGAAATCTCTACAAGTGTTTGTCCACCTTAAGCATGGTTGCTAAGGAGCCCTTTATGTTACTGGTTCAGGCCACGTATCCTGTACTGTATATACTGCCATGTAAAAATGAGATGCCCTAAGGCCCATCTAGATGTAAACTACACACTCTTGCCATCAACAGTTCTCACTAAGTACGGAAAAACCTTGTATGTCACATCTTTTCAAGTTTTGTGCAAAAAATGAGAAAATGTCACTCTTAAAATTAACTATCTTTAGATTTCATTTTTACTTGTTTTTTTGCAAGAATCAACAACATCTGCCATTTAAACCAAGCAGTCGCAGCATTTAAATCACATGATCGTAATCCATTGTTTTCATTGGTCTTTCCTCATTGGTCAGTGAAGTTGCTAGGTTTTTTTCTTGCAGTACATAAAATACTGTGCACATACGAGCTTCTTCCATCATGCTATGACGGGAATGAAGACATATTTCGCTATCACCGCTACCTTATAACCTCAGGAAAGACCTAGCATCTCCAAAAACTAAAAAAAAAAAAAACTCAATTTTGGGGAAAAAAACAAAACAAAACCATGGCACTTACTAGTTTTTTGCACGTGAGAGTTTATCAAGTGCTGTTGAGTGGGATGGCTTTTACTTGGGACTTTTTACCAGCCTAGTAACGTGCTGCAGGTAATCAGGCTAGTTTCCTTCCTAGCGTGCAAGCGTAAACTAAAACTGCTGACAAAGTGTCTGAAGAGAGTTGTTCATATTGTTCTTTTTTAACTTTCTAATGTTGATGTTCATTTTTTTAGACCTCCTTTTATCTTCTAACCCTTGCGCTCACATTTTTTCCCCTGTAGGAAGTGATACCAGGAATATGCAGAATCAGAAAGATTCCGGACTCTGACTTGTGTGGATTCCGTAAACAAAGCACAACTTAATTTTTATGAGAGGACAAAGGCAACGTGTTTGGTCAAAGACAGTGATCTTCAGAGACTAAAACAAAATAGTCAAAAAAATTCAGAGATTAAAACAAAAACAAAACAACACTACATTTAACATTTTTCAGTAAAGATATTGCATTCCATTTATATCACAGAGCACAAGTTCATATTTACATAAGACAACATGCCTTGCAAATCTCTCGAGGGCAGATAATGCAGCACCACCTAAATTGTTACAGAGGGACCTGGACAGCACACTGGCTTGGGCAGATCTGTGGCAGATGAAATTTAATGTAAGTAATAAGCATAAAATATTACAAGTAGGAATCTGAATGCACATGTGTGTGTGGAAACTAAAGCACTGGACTGTAAATGACAAGGCAGTCAGTAGTATTTATTGTGTGACATTCCAGTTCAATAAACATGGAAGCATTAGATTTGTAATCGGGGCTGTGGAGTCGGTAGATAAATCCTTCGACTCCGACTCCCCGATTCTGACTCTTCTGTATTTAATATGCTAAAATATTTTCCATGTTGATTAAAGGAAAGCAACATAGACGTCATTTAACCACAGAACTACTGGCTAGGAATCTGACTCTCTACCGTACTGGCCAGTTTAAACAAAAGACAAGGAGTCCTGAACACACATCTCCACCTACACCATTACACTTGCTTACACTCACATGAACTTGTTAAACACATTAGATCTGAAATAAAATGAAAACACTTGTTGTAATGTTCCATAATCCAGATTACGATATGTGAATGTCAGGTTGTATAATAGCTCAGCTGAACTTCACACTAGTAGTAACAAAGTAAAGCACGGTAACTATGCACTGGGCTTTTATTCATACATCAGAGAAGTACTACATTAGGACTATTGTTTGTGAAATGGGACATTTGTACTTGCTGTACTTTTTTTTCATTACAATTTAAAGTTACTAGGAGTCGGTACATTTTTGCTGACTCCGACTCCAAGTACCCAAAATTCTCTCAGACTCCGACTCCACATCCCTGTTTGTAATGCTTGAAATACTCGTAATACTGCTTACGAGAGGAGTCCGGTGGTGAAGCGGGTCCACACCTCAAGTTAACAGGGCCACTTTTTAAATAAATAATCGCCGCACTTGCAGCTTAGCAAGGGGGCCTGGTTTTTTTTGGCGGATCGATTCCCGATGAATATGTGATGCAGGCGAACCTTGCTTAAGTGCACAGGTGAGGAGTCGTCCGCATCCGTAATTGTTCCCGGGAGCTGCTGATTGCCACAGCTGATCCACGTCCCCGTGATATATAGAAGCGCAAGGCGGCTAGTGGTGGGGGGTGGGGGGAGAAGAAAAGAAAGAGACGGAGGTTGCAGGGAAGAAGGCGTCAGGAAGCAGAGAGAGAGAGAGAGAGAGAGAGAGCAGACTCGGCGGAGCAAAGGCAGGCAGCTGGGAGGTGAGCCCCTGCAGAGGAGTGTTTGCTCGACACTCGGTGGAGCTAAAGAAAGTGGTCGCTCCAGCTGAGCGATCATGGAGCTGGAGTGACCGGTATTGGAGACGACTGGCTGTCGAAAGGCAGCGGCAGTCGTGGATGCTTTGGGCTGGTTTAGCCCCAGTGTGAGCTCCCTGGCCGTTTGGGAAAGAACCCAAGTCTCGGTCCGGATGGAGCCGACATAGTCAGGGATCGGAGGGCTACCGGACCAGTGTGGAAGGCAGCTGCACCTGCAGGTAGGGCGACTCCCCTGTTGTGAAGCCTGATGGGAGAAGCAGGGGAGCCACCAGGTAGAAAGAAGAAGACACCATGCTTTGGATTTTAAGAGACTGCTTACAGCCATTGTTTTAACCTCGTTGTTTTAAAAGATTTTTTTTATCGTGTTTTAACCTCCACCTTTCACCTGTTGTTACTGGATTATTTATTTAAAGATATGAAGCACTACACTATTTATTTAAACACTTGTTTTGTTTTAATAAAAGCACTTTGCACTTTTTGCACCATCCCCTTGCTTCATTGTTGTGCCTCACTGCCAAGCTCATTGGTGACATTACCGACAGTTTCGGGGTTCAAGGGCTCCTAGAAGCTGAATGGGAACACGGAGCAAACCCGCATCATCACAGGTCCAGGCCTACGTTCACACTAATACGTCTTCATTTAAAAGCAAACTTTTTTTTTTTTATTAATTTTATTGTAATCATTCCATACAAATAGATCCATTTTTACAAAAAAAGCAAGTCACCCCCCCACCCCGAGAGAGACAGCATGGCCAACGGAGTAAAACTTAAGGCTTGTAAACATACCTAAATTGATGAGTTTAATAGGGCAATAGAGATGAATGGAGAAGAAAAAGAAACGTGGAGATAATTGCTCCCTCACGAGCTTATTCTAAAATATTATTGATTAGATCCTGCCAGGTTTTGAAAAAATTCTGTACAGATCCTCTAACTGAATATTTGATTTTTTCCCCAATTTCAAATAGTATAAAACATCGGTTTCCCACTGACTTAAAAGAGGAGAGTTAGGATTCTTTCAGTTTAGCAAAACAAGTCTGTGTGTCAATAGTGTAGTGAATGCAATCACAGTTTGTTTGACCTTCTCCACCTTAAACCCATCTGGAAGAACCCCAAACACAGCTGTTAATGGCTTAGGAGGGATTGTGAGACCAAGGCTGTCTGAAAGGCACCTAAAAATGTTGGTCCAGAATGATGTTAATTTGGTGCAGGCCCAGAACATGTGACCCAGTGAGGCTGGGACTTGACTGCAGCGTTCGCAGGTTGGATCTTGTCCTGGAAACATTTTGGACAGTTTTAGGCGAGACAGATGTGCTCGATATATATAATTTGGAGTTGAATAATTGTATGCTTTGCGTATATGGAGCTCGAGTGAAGGCTCTGCATTGCTATTTTCCAATCCTTTTCTGATATATTGATTAAGAGATCTTTTTCTCATTGCCCTCTTGGATCTATAAAAGGGAGGGGCTGTAAAATAAGTTTATATATTGCAGAAATAATGTGTCTAAGTACTTGAAAAGCAAACATTTTTTAAAACAAAAAAACAATCTCTGCCCACACTAGCATTTTCACCTCATTTACAAAATGAGCTCCGTCCACATTTAAAGTAATGGAAAATGCCGGTGCCGTAGTGATTCACCGACACTGGGCATGCATGCATTGGTAGGAACAGGAAGTGTGCTCAGCTTGCGTTTATGCATGGAGAACAGTGTTGGAGAATACGCAAAGCACAGAAAAAGATTGCTTTGTTAAGACTAACGATGAGGTGGAATGGTAATTGAGAGTAACGCGCGTGTATAAGGTGAGTAAAGACGTAGAGAGAATGCAATGAAAAATGACATCCAATCAGGGAAGGAGGAGGATGGGACATTGTGCTGATTACAGCGCTTTGCCACACCCACCACACGGCAAACCACCAGGACTGACATCCGAGTGCTGGGCCACCAACTCCATCACATCATGATATACGAGTCTGTGTTTTCAAAACTTTCAGTTTTCCATCATCCGCACTACAACACTGAGCTGGCTAAAACGCCAGGGTAGTTTGGCCAAATCATGAAAATGGAGACTAATGTAGTAGCATGGATGCAGTGGACTCATCACTATCTACATCCAGGCAGAGTACACAAGTGATGAAGAAAGCTATCAAGATGTAAGGCTCTACCATGATATGTAAAATACTATAATACCCCGGGGTGTCTGCACCCACGGGCACTACTCTTTGTTCCAGGACATCTTGTAGTTTATAATTAAGGACAGACTAGGGTGAGTGAGGATGCAACAGCAGAGTCTTATGCAAAAAGTGCAAAGATGCAAAGTTATTATTGTGCAAAAAGAAAGAGCATAAGCATGTTGTCCCAGCATTTTAAGATCAACCATATACTGTAAAAAAATAAATGCTTACAATTAAAATCCCATAAGCAGTTAAAATGAACAGTCCATTTCCAGCTAAGAACACTTCAGCCGTCCAACAAGGGATACACAACAAAGACAATCTGAACTTTTAGTTCAGCGCATCAACAGGGTCTCACCAGTCTGCTGATCTAATCTAAATCGCCAGGGTAGTGTAGACAAATCGTGAAAATGGAGACTAATGTAGTAGTAAGGATGCAGTGGACTCATCACTATCTACATCCAGGCAGAGTGCACAAGTGATGAAGAAGACTAACAAGATGCAAGGCTCTACCACGATATGTAAAATACTAGGCAAGTACTATAATGCCCCAGGATGCTTCTGCTGCCACGCTCCTGGCTTCCTCATCCTGTAAAACACAGGAACGACCCTAAGCAACTTGTTTATGGCATCTCTGCTCAAAGCCCACACACTGAACAGCTTCATAGGCTGGCACACAGCTCACCCCCGACCCAACACTGCTCTCCTTCCAGGTCGTGACCTGACAGAAAACCGATTCCACCTCCACTGCTAATATTAAGCAAATCATAAGTCTGACATTGTGGTCAGCAGCACAGGAGCGCCACAGGGGACTGGACTTTCTCCGGTCCCTGTTCAGCCAACATACATCGGACTTCCAATACAACTCGGAGTCCTGCCACATGCAAAAGTTCGCTGATGACACTGCTATGGTGGGCTGCATCAGGAGTGGGCAGGAGGAGGAGTATAGGAACCTAATCAATGACTTTGTTAAATGGTGCAACTCAAACCACCTAAAACTGAACACCAGCAAAACCAAGGAGCTGGTGGTGGATTTTAGGAGGACCAGGCCCTTCATGGACCCTGTGATCATCAGAGGTGACTGTGCAGAGGGTGCAGACCTATAAATACCTGGGAGTGCAGCTGGATGATAAATTGGACTGGACTGCCAATACTGATGCTCTGTGCAGAAGGCTGGTGTCCTTCAACATCTGCAATAAGATGCTGCAGATGTTCTATCAGACGGTTGTGGCGTGCGCCCTCTTCTACATGGTGGTGTGCTGGGGAGGCAGCATAAAGAAGAGGGACGCCTCACGCCTGGACAAACTGGTGAGGAAGGCAGGTCTATTGTAGGCATGGAGCTGGACAGTTTGACATCTGTGGCAGAGCGACGGGCATTAAGCAAACTCCTGTCAATCATGGAGAATCCACTGCATCCACTGAACAGGATCATCTCCAGACAGAGGAGCAGCTTCAGCGACAGACTGCGGTCACCATCCTGCTCCACTGACAGACTGAGGAGACCCCACACTATGCGACTCTTCAATTCCACCCAAGGGGGGGTAAACGTTAACATTATACAAAGTTATTGTCTGTAATACCTGCATTGTTATCACTCTTTAATTTAATAGTGTTCTTTATTCGTATACTGCTGCTGGATTATGTGAATTTCCCCTTGGGATTAATAAAGTATCTATCTATCAATTAGCCAGCAGGTCCAGATGCCTCATAATGGTTTCCAAGCTCCAGGACTTCTTTTTCATTCCTTACTCTTACACACTCATTCCTCTCCACTCCCATTGTGCTCTCCAAACTCTCATGCTCTGGTGCAATCCTGATGCTTCACACTCTGGTCATAATTCTCAGTGCTCACCTGGCACTTTATGGTCAGTTTAAGCGTTCTTCATACCCGCTCCCTGGTGAGTCGTGCTATGCACCACACATTGAAGCAATAATCCCCCCTGTGAAGTCACTATCGCTTCGGGGGTCTCCATTGAACAATGCACCTCACTTCACACCGCATCACTCTTCTTTGGATGTTACATACAGTATTTTGCAGAAAGGTTAGAGTTGACGTTGTGTGGTGTGAAGGCAGCACATCATACAAACAAAGTTGCTGTGGTAGGAAAACGCCTACAAATGCTAGCCAGAGAAAGATCCACACAATGAGTAAGATGAAGCGGATTTACTGGGTGTGGAGGGTCTTGATCTCGGACGTGACACTGAGCGCTGCCTTATGTGTGAAACAGTCGTAGTGCACATGGCACATTTTCTCACCCTACCATGTGCAGCGGTGAGTGTTAAGAATGGGAGAGTACAGAGGTACGTCCTGATATGTTCCTTGCCAAGATTTTCTAGCTTTAACATAAATCAATTGTATGTCACACATTTACACGTGATGAAGATTATGGCTTCAAAATGTAGTTTCTCTAACCTTAGTCTCTATTTTTATTTTCCAGTATTGGAATAACCTTTACCTTTATTAACCTTATTGTCTATTTTTGCTTCCCAGTGCGGGAATAACCTTTATCTATATCTTTTACTTAACAACTGTTTATACGTATTTTACAACTGGAGCACAAGCAAGTTCACTGACCTCCTCAGGGTACACAATAAGGAAAAGGTGGGAACTAAATCTGGGCTTCAAGGCTGGGCCTTAGCTACAACACCACACTGCCCGACTCAGACTAATACTTGAGAACATTTAACGAAAAACTAATAAATTAATAAAGCTGAAGCTGTTTGCGATTAAAATCAATACAAATACTACAATACATGTAGTAGTTATTTCACTTACTGTACATGCAGTATTCAGAATAAGCTAGTTTAAAATTAACCTATTACCTGCTTATATATTGGCCCTTGTAAGAGCCATGAAAGTATGCCAGCTGGATGGAGGAAAATGACATCTTGCCCTTCTGGAGGTACAGTGTATATAAATGACAGGTGGCATTGGGCCTCCTGAGGTATGCCAGTTTGGACACCCTCAGGGGTGCATGGGAGTTGGAAAATGGAAGTGTAACCCTGTCAGGGTCCCTGGGTGCCGTTAGAGGGCACTGCCTGGAGGCGAGGACCTCCCTGGTTTCCACATCACCCAGAAGTGTTTCCAAGAGGGCACACTATAACACTGGAAGCACTCCCAGGTGCAGCTTAAAAAGGAGCCCCACGGCCTCACCTGGATGAGTCAGAGTTGAGAGGCTGTGGGCGACATTAATCAGGAGGTGCAGATGGAGAAGACAAAGATTCACATGTTTGTCTTTGTGATTTGGTTGGTTGTGTACAGTTGGTGAGCTATTTGTGCAAATAAAGTCCTTTATTTGAACACGGGACTGTGTTGGATGATACTGTGTCTGAGTTTTGAGCTTCAGTGGTGCCCCCTTGTGGTCACACCCTCTATAATATTTTCATGAGTCTTACCTTAACCCAGTGTTTCTCAATTATTTTCTGTCATGCCCCCCCTAGGAAGAAGAAGAAACCATCTCCATGTCCATCAACTATGGCTATATATAAAGGCTAACTAAGAACGTAAATCAGTATGATGGCCAGTTATTATGTCTCCAAGTTAGCTTAGCTCTGTCCAAGAAAATAACCGCAGAAAATAAAATGCAGTTACAGTGATCCCTCGCTATATCGTACTTCGACTTTCGCGGCTTCACTCCATCGCGGATTTTAAATGTAAGCATATGTAAATATATATCACGGATTTTTCGCTGGTTCGCGGATTTCTGCGGACAATGTGTCTTTTTACTTCCTGTACATGCTTCCTCAGTTGGTTTGCCCAGTTGATTTCATACAAGGGACGCTATTGGCAGATGGCTGAGAAGCTACCCAATCAGAGCACATATTACGTATTAAATAAAACTCCTCAATGATGTACGATATGCTTCCCGCATGGTGCTTCGCATACTTGAAAGCCCGAACAGCACGTATTGATTTTTGATTGTTTGCTTTTCTCTGTCTCTCTCACTCTCTCTGACATTCTCTGCTCCTGACGGAGGGGCTGTTCGTACACTGGCCTCTACAAAATGCTGAAAGACTACCTTCACATTGCTCCCTTCCTTGCAGCTGCTTTGTCCGGCGGTGCTTCACATACTTAAAAGCCCAAACAGCCCGTATTGATTTTTGATTGTTTGCTTTTCTCTCTCACTCTCTCTGACATTCTCTGCTCCTGACGCGCACTCCTTTGAAGAGGAAGATATGTTTGCATTCTTTTAATTGTGAGACAGAACAGTCATCTCTGTCTTGTCATGGAGCACAGTTTAAACTTTTGACTAAAGGGTGTTATTTCATGTCTAGAGGGCTCTAATAATGTTAAAAATGTGTTTAGAAGGTCGTAAACAGGTTTTCTATGCTCTAACTGCAAAAATATTCGATTTATAAATAAAGAATCCTACTTTGCGGAAATGCATTTATCGTGGCAGAGTCTGGAACGGATTAACCGTGATAAACGAGGGTTTACTGTAATTGGTGAAAGCTTTCATGTTATGATATTAGTGACACACACCCATACCTCACAGTGATGTGTAGTTACTTGTGCTTGTGTTTCAGACAATGTTGTTTTTTTTTTTTAAACCCAGAACATAATTACACACTTAACTGAAATAAATGGATTTAATTTTGACAAATAATTTTATTGTATGCAATTTAACCAACAGAAATGTCGTTTTTTTCCTAAAAAAGGAAATCGATTAGCTGCTAATGTGAAGAGAGATGTTTTATTTTCTCTTTTGTACATTTACTCTTGATCTTAAATAAAGCAAAAGTATTTCATATCTGATTATTCGATTAATCCACGGAATAATTGATAGAATACTCGATTACTTAAATAATCGATTCCTGCAGCCCTACTAAGGGTCTTTGCTGGTATCTGGAGGGTTGCCGGCTCAAATCCCATTCCTCCGTTGGGCCTTTGATTAAGGCCTGTAACCTGAAAACTGCTTTTAGTGCTCTGTTGTAATGGCTGACCCTACACTCTGACCTCCAAAGGTCATGCAAAAAAATCCTTCAGGGATTATTAAAGTACATCAAAAATAAAAAAAATAAAAATCATTACGGTTGTGTTCATCAAATAGAAGGATGGCATTATTTTATTGTACAACCCCTGACATTTTGCACTGCAAAAACGCCAGACTTTAAATTAGCTTCTGCTCCTTCAACTGAAACCTACAGAACACCAACTCTTCTTAAATACGCTGTTTACTTTATTGCAATTGGTCCAAATTATATAACCTCAAAATCTGAGCCATACCAAATATTTCTAGGTTTCACTTGAAAATGTTACTGCTCTGAAAGAAGCCTTAGGCCATTTCTGAAAGCGCTTAACCCTTATAAATAACACAGCCAGCAATTTCCAAGAAATTCTGTAGTTCTTTCTAGTTTGCTCGAGTACACTTTGTTCCAATGTGAATTTCCCTCTCACCCATTAAAAAAGCTGATTAGCAAAATAACTCCACGAGCTTCCCCAACTTGTACCCCCCATTGCCAGCCAGTGCCAGAAAAATAAACACACTAATCAAGTTAGAGAATAAAAAGAACATTATTGCATAAAAAATGACAACTAGGGGATACTGGCACATAATGACAAGGCATACTGAAACAAAATTCTTTCAGCAGTTCCTTCTAATATGCCATACTGTTCTGCCACCCTGCTTTAAAGAAATGCACACTGAACAACAAATATGACCCGAACTGAAAATTGTAGTAAAACCTGAATAAACTTCTATTATTTATGTTTTTTAGGTAAACAACCAAAGACACAGAAACTGAAATAGGACCATCAACTTGTTATCACAGGCAGCAAACGTCTGTATCTACATGAACAAATTGATAATTGTTACTTCGGGTTATTATGTAAGCAAATTCAAAAGTGCTGCTCATTGATAAGTGAAGAAGATGATAAAAGTTCAAATCCAGATGTGAAACGTTCATATATGGTATACTGTGGCTGAACAGTCGAAAGCAATGATTGGGTTACTGCAGCCAGAGCTGGTAAAAATGTTCAGAGTCCGACTCAATGTAAAGCTACCATATAATAAAATGCTGTTATGTGTGTCCAGTCCATCAAGGCAATCTGATTGGTCAGTTTGGCTTTGGTGATGTGACTGAAAGAGGAATGCTGAAAAAGGCTAGCCTCCCTCAACAAGTGCTGCTGAGCTACTAGCCCTGCACCACAGAGAGTATTTTCAGCCTATTGTATTTGTGTGTGGACATCTCACTGATCGGAAAGGACTACAGTGAGATGTGTCAAGAGTGCAGACGATTGCCGGGGTGCAGATTCCAGCCCTGGAGAACATTTATAGTACACGCTGCCTCAGGAAAACCACCAGCATCTGCATGGATCCCACTCATCTGAACATCTCCCATCTGGCAAATGCTACTGAGCCTTTCATGTACGGACCTCGAGTCTCAGAGACGGCTTTATCCCAAGAGTAGAACAATTAGAATTACCTCACTGTAAACTTGCACTACAATCACAACATTGCATAATATGAGCCATTTTATGAACAATCTACACTATTTGCACTATATGCATATGTACATTATATTTGTGTTTTCATATTGGTGACGCACGAAAAACCAAACCATCTCCAACTCCAACATCGATGTACGTTTCTTATCCCGTACACGAAACGAAAGAGATGCAGTACAAAAATTTGTACTTACTAGTTAGAGGAGGTGGGTTGGCACTTTGCTCAGGATTGGTACCTGCCTTGTACCCTGTGTTGGCTGGGATTGGCTCCAGCAGACCCCCGTGACCCTGTATTCGGATTCAGCGGGTTGGAAAGTGGATGGATGGATAGTTAGAGGAGGTGCTGGAAATGATTTCCTTATGCATCAATAAACTGTTCTGCACTTCGCACCATATTGTCATAGACGGGGCGCAGCTCAGCTGCTTCAATTTACCCAATTTCACTCCAAATACTGTCCTTCAGTTCCTCTAATGTCTTTGGATTATTGACATACACTTTTCCCTTCAGATTGCCCCACAGGTAAAAGTCGCAAGTGGATAGGTCCGGTGATCTTGGTGGCCACAAACCTTTGCTGACAGTTTGTTCCTCTGTGAAGACGTTGTGAATTTGAGAAAGTGACTCGCGAGAATTGTGACATGTTGCTCCATCCATGTTGTGACGGCACCCGCCTGTATAACAGCTCGAGCCAGCCGATCGGAGACGGTTCGGTTTTTCGTACGCCACCCTTTATATTTTTATTATTTTAGCATATTACTTTTATCATTTTAAAGGAAGATGCTGCACACTGAATCTCATTGTACTGTGAACAACTGAAATTCAATTCTGGAGCAAGTGTTCGATGCTAAAGGAGGAGTAAAGGCATAGGAGGCACGCTGACAGTCTCCTTTAAAGACAGGAAGTTTTAAAGCAGACAGGAGGTAAGCAAGGCGCCCCGAGATGACAAAATCTGAAAGGAAGCAAACCTTACAGGAACTCGCTTGACAGACAGAATGCTGGACAAGAGAGGATCAGACACACAAGGACACTGTAGAAAGGCATTGAAGGTACAGTAACATAGGGCAGGAGCTCTCAAACATTTTGCGTTTATTTTAAAAAAACAGGTAACGTGTCTAGTAGCAATGTGTTAAAATTTCCAATTTCACATGTACTGATTCAATGAAACTACTTTTTCTTCTATAGTTTTTATAAAAAAATTTTTTTTTTTAAATTCTTAAGTTTACTTTTATGTTTAATGTTTCTTAAGTACTTGTAAACCACAACAGCCTTTAAACCCGAACTTTAACTTGTTAGAGTGGTAAAAAGTAGCCTGATGATTCAGTGGCAGTGATGAAGTGCCTTCTATCTTGCATGTTGTGTACTTTCAATCACCATAGTAAATATATGAGCCTAATGACAAGTCGGAGATGGAGTCGAATGTTTAGGGTGCCGACTTCACAGCCCTGCAACCAACTAGCACTATGCATGATTCCTTAAGCTATATAAAGAATAAAAGACGACAAACTGGATCTAACCACAAAAGAAAAAGAAGGGGAAGGCCCCAATGCACAACTGCATAAGAGGATAAGACACCTTATAGGTCCTTAGTTGGCTTCTTCCTAAAATGCAAACCAAGTCCCAGTGTCATCTGCAACAGAGGAAAGACAACTCCCAGGATGGTAGCTTAAGAAGCAGAGGTTCAAAGATTTGAAACTGGCAAATAAAAAGAAAAGGTTAAAAAGGGCAAAAGGACACAGACATTGGAGAACCGATGACTGGAAACAAGCATTGTGGTCAGCATCCCAGAGTCTTCTTTTCTCTGTTGAAGAAGAAACTGGTGTTTGGGGTGTATTTAATGAAAGAAGCCAACTGAGGACCTGTAAGGAGTTTGTTTCTCAAACTACAGACTGTGATGCCCTTCTCCTCTTATGCAATTGAGCATCTGTGGCTTCCCGTTTTTTTGTATCCTTTATTGTGCAAAACAGACTTGTCACATTTCCTGAGAAAGAGGTTTGTTTTGTTTTGGCAGTTTTTGAACACAGGAGTGAATTTTATGAATGCCAGTACCTTGCAATAAAAGTGAACCGAATATCAGGTTTCAAGGGTGCTAATGCAAATACAAAAGGTTTCATTAATAACCAATTCTAGAGAAGACAGTCATTATGCAGCTTAATGACCACCTCAATAAACCTACTATTCTTTATAAGTTTCAGTCGGGTTTCAGAAACTGCACTCGTTAAAATAGTAAATGACTTGCGGGCAAATGCAGACAGAGGCCGTTTATCTGTTCTCGTCCTCTTGGATCCGAGTGCCGCATTTGATACCATTGATCACAATACTCTTAGAAATCACCTAAGTCAGTGGGTGGGCCTCTCTGGCAGGGTCTTAAATTGGTTTGAATCGAACCTGGTAGGTAGAAAATTCTTTGTTAGTTGTGGTAATTATACTTCAAAGACACGTGATATCCTATATGGTGTTCCACAAGGCACTATCCTGGGTCCGCTGATCTTTTCGATCTACATGCTTCTATTAGGTCAGATTATCTCAGGGCACAACATGAGCTACCACAGCTATGCTGATGACACACAACTGTATTTATTAATAGCACCTGACGACCCTGATTCTCTTGATTCACTAACACAATGTCTGACTTGTGTTTCTGAATGGATGAGTAGTAATTTTCTCAAACTAAATAAAGAGAAAACTGAAATTTCAGTGATTGGCAATAATGAGGTTATTAGAAATAAACTTGATGCATTAGGATTAAAAGTCAAGAAGGACGTAAAGAATTTAGGGGTTAACTATTGACTGTGTGACCTGAATTTTAAATCACATATTAATCTGATCACTAGGACAGCATTTTTTCAGTTAAGTAATCTAACAAAAGTTAGACCTCTTATATCATTGCAAGATGCCGTGAAATTAATTCACGCTTTTGTTTTCAGTCAACTAGATTACTGTAACGCACTCCTCTCAGGACTACCTAAAAAAGACAAATTGATTGCAACGAGTGCAGAATGCAGCTGCTAGAATCTTAACTAGGAAAACAAAAATCTGAGCACATCTCTCCAGTTTTGATGTCACTACACTGGTTACCTGTGTCATTCAGAATTGACTTTAAAATACTGCTTATGGTTTATAAAGTCTTCATTAATCTCACTCCATCCTATATTTTAGAATGTCTGACACCTTACACTAGGGCTGTTCGATATAACGATATACATCGGATGACAATATGAAAACGTCTATCGCTGCACATTACGCTATCGTTTGTTTCGTGGTGTCGCAAAATAAACTGTTTACAGCAATATTTTTTTCATTGTTTTGATGGCCACCACGTGGAGGCAGACACACTAGCATGGCTGATGAAGACGAGGCAACACCAGGTAGCTCCACACAGAAGGACCTTGTTCCTAAACGAGGGGCTACCTCTGTAGTATGGAGATGGTTTGGATTTGAAGAGTCTGACACGGACCAGAAAACGGTACTGTGCAAATTATGCTGCAAACCGATCGCTACCACAGACTCCAACACGACAAACCTCTTCTACCACCTCCACAAAAGCACGTGAGCGAGCATGCAGAGAGTTTACAACTGAGAGGCAGGCCACGTAGGATATTACAGTTGTAAAGGTACTATTTAAACGAGCATGTTAAAAGCTTGGAAGATTAATTGCTACCAAAACAATTTGCTTAAGGCATAATTTTCCCTTCAGCGTTTGCTGTCAGCGTTAATCTTGTTAAAATTACGCACGCCACAACTGCATTAACGGCAAATCTCCGTTAACGAGTTACCGCGGATCGCCCCGTGCTTGGGGCTGGACGGCATCAACACGTTAGCGCCGACCAGTCCCACGCACGGTGCGATCAGCTGTAACTCATTAACGGAGATTTGCCACACTACGATGTGCAAATTAACATTTTACTAGAATGTAGCCTAAAAAATATTATATTTAATATTATATATTTAATATATTTTTGTCGTAAGCCTTATTGCTGCTACAGTTTGAAGTACAATGTTTACATTTGGTTTTGACAGTTAATGTTAGACTTGTATTTATTTTGTTTAAAGGGTTTATTGGCCTTACTGTATATAGTTTAGTTGTTAGTGCTTTGATCCTTTTATATTTAATATATGTTGTGAGAGTTATTGCTGCTACAGTTCACATTTTGTTTATGTCAGGCATTTTATATAGCAGTATTTTATATTGGGCCTTTAGTAATTTGTTTTTGAAAAGTGTTTTATATTTGATACATTAACATTTTATGTTTACATTCTAAGTCAAACATTTGCTCAAATGTTCTAAATAAAAGAACAGAAATAATTACAAGTTGAGTACTTCTCATTTTTGATTTTTTTAATTTAAATGAAAAAAAGGAGTGGTGATTATATAAACTATTCACTGAATACAAAGAAAATGTACTATATCGTGATATCGGGATATGAAATGAAATATCGGGATATAAGATTTTGGTCATATCGCACAGCCCTACCTTACACTCCAAATCGTAACCTTAGATCTCAAATGAGTGTCTACTTAGAATTCCAAGAGCTAAACTTAAAAGAAGCGGCGAGGTGGCCTTCTGTTGTTATGGACCTAAAACCTGGAAATAGCCTGCCAATAGGAATTCGCCAGGCTGATACGCTGGAGCACTTTAAAACACTTCTGAAAACACATTACTTTAACATGGCTTTCTCATAGCTTCATCTTAGTTAATTCCTGATGCTCTGTATATTCAATTAATTATCATTATTATTCATGGTGGCTCTGCAATCCACATTAACCCCTCCACTACTCTCTTCTTCTGTCCTTTTTCCGGTTTTCTGTGGTGGCGACCTGCGCCACCACCACCTAATCAAAGCACCGTGATGTTCCTACATTGATGGATTAAAGGCCAGAAGTCCACGTGACCGTCATCAAGTCCTTCCATGAGAACCCTGAATACAATGTGGACTGCTTGTGGCCATTTATGAGAGGTAGAATGCCTAGAGGGGGCTGGGTGGTCTCGTGGCCTTGGACCCCCTGCAGATTTTATTTTTTCTCCAGCTCTCTGGAGTTTTTTTTTTGTTTTTTTCTGTCCTCCCTGGCCATCGGGACCTTACTTTTATTCTATGTTAATTAGTGTTCTCTGATTTTAATTCTTACTTTGTCTTTTTTCTCTTTCTTCATCATGTAAAGCACTTTGAGTTACATTATTTGTATGAAAATGTGCTATAGAAATAAATGTTGTTGTAATTAGCATTTAAAATGACTAACTAAGGATAAGCTAAGGGAGTCGACCATTAGGACACTGAAGGAATGGCAGCTGAAAATGGTATTCCTATGTGAATAATAAATTAGAAAACAGTCATTTCAGGCAGTAATAGCCATTAGTAACAATGGGAAGGTCTTGGCTGTATTTTTAAAACAATTTAATGGTATCTTGATAACAAAAGGTCTCAATTTCTATTAAAAACATGAACATGTTGGTTTACTATTGTTTGTCAAAGATAACAGACCTTATTTTAATGTTCAGTATTATTTATTTCCATATGACCAATTGTTATTTAACTTTACATTTATTAACTTGGGCTAACATCTTACAGTATGTGAACTTTAACTAAAATGGTCCAGGTCGAATTTACATTGAGCTCATAAACACTTTCTGCTCTGTTTCTACAACTTTAAATAACCGAGCACAAAAAAACATTTTTTTTAAAAAATGGTGTCGTGAGAATGGTAAAGATTACCCATCCCCTTATCCTGTTAAATTTTTAAAATCCTGCTATTCATAAAACATACAGTGGTGTGAAAAACTATTTGCCCCCTTCCTGATTTCTTCTTCTTTTGCATGTTTGTCACACAAAATGTTTCTGATCATCAAACACATTTAACCATTAGTCAAATATAACACAAGTAAACACAAAATGCAGTTTTTAAACGATGGTTTTTATTATTTAGGGAGAAAAAAATCCAAACCTACATGGCCCTGTGTGAAAAAGTAATTGCCCCCTGAACCTAAAAACTGGTTGGGCCACCCTTAGCAGCAATAACTGCAATCAAGCGTTTGCGATAACTTGCAATGAGTCTTTTACGTCGCTCTGGAGGAATTTTGGCCCACTCATCTTTGCAGAATTGTTGTAATTCAGCTTTATTTGAGGGTTTTCTAGCATGAACCGCTTTTTTAAGGTCATGCCATAGCATCTCAATTGGATTCAGGTCAGGACTTTGACTAGGCCACTCCAAAGTCTTCATTTTGTTTTTCTTCAGCCATTCAGAGGTGGATTTGCTGGTGTGTTTTGGGTCATTGTCCTGTTGCAGCACCCAAGATCGCTTCAGCTTGAGTTGACGAACAGATGGCCAGACATTCTCCTTCAGCATTTTTTGGTAGACAGTAGAATTCATGGTTCCATCTATCACAGCAAGCCTTCCAGGTCCTGAAGCAGCAAAACAACCCCAGACCATCACACTACCACCACCATATTTTACTGTTGGTATGATTTTCTTTTTCTGAAATGCTGTGTTCCTTTTACGCCAGATGTAACGGGACATTTGCCTTCCAAAAAGTTCAACTTTTGTCTCATCAGTCCACAAGGTATTTTCCCAAAAGTCTTGGCAATCATTGAGATGTTTCTTAGCAAAATTGAGACGAGCCCTAATGTTCTTTTTGCTTAACAGTGGTTTGCGTCTTGGAAATCTGCCATGCAGGCCGTTTTTGCCCAGTCTCTTTCTTATGGTGGAGTCGTGAACACTGACCTTAATTGAGGCAAGTGAGGCCTGCAGTTCTTTAGACGTTGTCCTGGGGTCTTTTGTGACCTCTCGGATGAGTCGTCTCTGCGCTCTTGGGGTAATTTTGGTCGGCCAGCCACTCCTGGGAAGGTTCACCACTGTTCCATGTTTTTGCCATTTGTGGATAATGGCTCTCACTGTGGTTCGCTGGAGTCCCAAAGCTTTAGAAATGGCTTTATAACCTTTACCAGACTGATAGATCTCAATGACTTCTGTTCTCATTTGTTCCTGAATTTCTTTGGATCTTGGCATGATGTCTAGCTTTTGAGGTGCTTTTGATCTACTTCTCTGTGTCAGGCAGCTCCTATTGAAGTGATTTCTTGATTGAAACAGGTGTGGCAGTAATCAGGAAATTGAACTCAGGTGTGATACACCACAGTTAGGTGATTTTTGAACAAGGGGGCAATTACTTTTTCACACAGGGCCATGTAGGTTTGGATTTTTTTTCTCCCTAAATAATAAAAACCATCATTTAAAAACTGCATTTTGTGTTTACTTGTGTTATATTTGACTAATGGTTAAATGTGTTTGATGATCAGAAACATTCTGTGTGACAAACATGCAAAAGAAGAAGAAATCAGGAAGGGGGCAAATAGTTTTTCACACCACTGTAAACATGTGCAACTAATGCAAACTTTATAAGTGACAATACAGTCTGGCTTAGAGGTTTACTATATCCATAAATCAGAGGACTGCAGTTTCACTCCCTTCCATTGGCACAATGTGTGACCATCCACCTTAATAAAAGGGTCTGTTTGTTTGTCTGGCTACTAAGCCTCAGTCACTACAAAAGATGGCGCATCACAAATGTTTTTAGTAATAAAATGCTTTGCATTTCTCACTCCAGCAGCTGACACAGCACAAACATTAACACTGTTTTTACAAATCCCACACCAAATGGCATTTAACAGAGACATATGCACTACAAGGTGCACTGCAAACTAACGCTGAGGTTTATGTTGATCACTTACATGACAACCCGTCTTAGATGGGTGGCACAGCTGGTCCACCTTAATAAAAGGGTAAGTGTCAATATTTCAGAAAAGGAGTGCAAAGTAACATTGCACAGAATTCACTCGAGCTCCATATCCCCAAAGCATACAATTATTCAACTTAAAATTATGTATCGAGCGCATCTCTCTCATTTAAAATTGTCCAAAATGTTTCCAGGGCAAGATCCAACCGGCGAACGCTGCAATCAAGTTTTGGGCCTGCACCAAATTAACATTTTAGACTAAAATCTTTAAATGCCTTTCAGACAGCTTGGATGTCACAATCCCTCCTGATACACTAACAGCTGTGTTTGGTGTCCTTCCAGAAGGGCAAACTAAAATTGCCTTTACTTCACTATTAACACGTAGACTTATCTCGCTCAACTGGAAGAATCCTAACTCACCTCCTCTAATTCAGTGGGTAACTGATGTTATATACTATTTGAAACTGGGAAAAAACCAAATTCGCACTTAGAGGATCTGTGTAAAACTTTTTCAAAGCCTGGCAGGATCTCATCAATAACTTTTTAGAATAAGCATTCAAATAGAGGAAGCAGGTTCTATCCCCTCTTTTACTCCATTTATTTTTATTCATTTATTATATTATCTTTTACTCCATTTATCTTTATTCAATTATTATATTATCTATTTATTTGTCTTTACTAGCATAAAGTTTTACACTGCTGGCCTAGCTCTCTTTCTCAGGGGTGGGGGTTGATTTGTTTTGAACCTTTTTCTTTTTGTAAAACTCGAGTTGTGTGTATGGAGTGTTATTTGATGTTAATAAATTCAATAAAGTTAAAAATAAAAGGATAAGTGTTTATTTGTCTATCTGGTTGCTGTCTCAGTCATTCCAACAGATGGTGCACCACAAATATTAACACTGCATTTACAAATCCCATACCACATGGTTTAAAACAGAGACATACACACTGCATAGTGCGCTGCAAACTTTAATGTTGAGGTCTACGCTGATTACTTAGATTTCAACCCGTCTTAGACAGGGAGCACAGCTAGTTTGTAAGTCATTTAACTTGCGAACAGTAACTACACAACTGCCTTACTACAACTGTAAATTGACCTAGTGATCTGGAAAAAAAAGCAACAACCAAATTGATAAAAACAAATAATTTATGCAAGAAGCATGTAAAAAAGACATGAAATGTCCAGACTAAGAAGATGCTTGACACAAATTGTTAGGATTAGTGTGTCTGTCCTTGGGAGGAGTGGGATGTATAATCACATTCACAGTTGCACCCACCATTCTCGTCAGGGACAGGTTCTAAAGCACTGAAGGACTGAAAGCAGTTTTCATGTCCAAAATGTCACAACATAAGCACAATTACACTGTAGATAACTGAAAATTTGGCAGGTATGTTAAGGTGCAGTGTCACCTAATAAGGTGAACTAAGAACTGCTCCTTGATAAGCTCATTCTCAACCAATGACTCACTGTATTATGCTCAGAGCGTCACCTAATCGGCCAATGCTGTTCACTCCGGAAAGGAACTAAAGAAAAATTAATGTCAATCAATGACAGGCTGACATTCTCAAGGATTAAAAAAAATCATTTACAAAGTATAATTATACGAAATATATCATAGCAATAATCATTATAATAATAATGAGCCCCCAGATCAGTAATTCTTAACCTTTTTTGAGTCACGGCCCCCTTTAAGAATCTGATGAAAGCTATAAAAAAAAAAAAATATTCACATAAACACAACTTTGCATACAATGAATGTAATGTACTTTCTTTATCGAGATTGGATTGTCTCATACATATATGACATACACAAAGTATTATTAAACTTTAAAGTAAATAATCTATGTAAAAACTAATGGCCACTCATTATAATCAGGAAATCCAGTCATCTTGTGCAAATTAAAACAGATCTTCTGCTAGTACTACTACATCTACTCTATCATTATCTACTTTATTTCAATGAGAATGTTGTTCAGCTGGGCTATATAGTGAATATAAATGCCAATTTTTATCTGACCTCACAGACCCCCTGAAACCCATCCATGGACCCCCTAGGGGTCCACGGACCTCAGGTTAACAACCCCTGTGCGAGATAGTATCCAGCATGACAAGGGACACTTATTACAGGCAACGTGTGGGTATACTGGTTAAGGTTTTGAACTTCAATCCCTAAGGTTGTGGGTTCAGATCCTACTGCTAACTGGTCTGTCCAAGAGCAGGTCACTTCACCTGCCAGTGCTTCAATTGGAAAAACAAAAGAAATGGAGCCAACTTTATCTCAGATATTGCCTTGGATAAAAGGGATCCCCCAAATAAGTAAATGAACATCTATGCAAAAAGTCAAGTCTCACCTAATCTAATGACATCGACCTGGTCTCTCTGGGACCGTTACTTTGTCTGATTTACATTAATGACATTGATTTTGGAATAGTTAGTAAACCTTTGAAATTTGCAGATGATACCAAAATCGCAGCAATGCCATACACTGACTGAGAAGGCAGCAAAAACAATGCAGAAAGACTTGGACAAGCTTCAGAAGTGGGCGAACACTTGGAAAATGCAATTTAATGTACAAACGTGTAAAAGGAACATCAATCGTAAAATACAAGATGGAAGACACTGTTCTAGAGAAAAAATGATTTTTAGGGGTTTATGTTGGCACAACATTTTGTCATCGAAGCATTGCAAAAGCAACTAGAATTGCAAATAAAATATGAGATTATAATATCATACAAACATCTGAAGTTAAATCAAGTGACGTTACGTTCGGACTACATAATGCACTGGTGAGACCACATCTACTGTACAAGAAAGACATAGCAGCGCTTGAAGGGTGTGCAGAGGTGTGACGATGTGGGTTCTGGCTCCACACTCCCTTTGCATTTTGGGAACCCTTGAACCCAACACCGTCGATAATGTTGCCGAGTGAGCTAGTCAGTGAAGGCAAATTGACAATTGAGCAAGGGGTGTTGCAAAAAGTGCAATAGTGCTTTTATTAAAAGCAGTCAACAAATCAAAAACAGTGTTCCAATAAATAGTGCAGATCTTCAAAATTCATTAAATAAATAATCCATAAAAAGAACACGTGGAGGTTAAAAATCAATAGAAAAAACACAATCCTTTAAAACGTGATGTTAAATCTTCTTATGGAAGCAGTCTTTAAAACAATAACAAATCCGGTGCCTATTTTCTGTATGCGTCTCACCTGCTTATCCCGTATGGGCTTAGCAGCAGGCAAGACGCTCTCTGCAGCTGCCCTCCTACATCACACGCTCGAGACTGGAGACCTCCCGATCCCTGGCTCGTATGGCACTCATCCCAGTCCCGGAGAACTTGGTTTCCCACAACGGCCAGGTCGCTCACGTTGGGGATTCCCACCACCAAGTCTCCCGACTTCCGCTGCCTTTCAATGGCCTCTCTGCGGCCAGTCGCCTTCCCTGGTCACTCCCGCTACATGATCGCTCAGCGGAGCGACATCAACACAAACACGTGGGTGTCGGCCTAACACCCAGCTTCTACGCAGCTGTCCACGAGCGCTCATTCGCTCGCCCGTCCGCTTGCTCTTCGCGGCTCTCTCTCTCTCTTTCACCGACCTGCTTCCGGTAACCTCCGTCCTCTCCTTTCCTTTTTCTCTCCGATCGTTTCTTTTTTCACCGAACGTTTCTTTTTTTTTCCCTTAAAACCGACTCGCGCTTCTTTTTAAAAATGACGAGGGCCACCGCAGCTGCAGCATTAGCCACGGGACAATCATGAATGTGGGCAGTTCCTCACCTGTGCACTAGGTGAGAAACGCCCACACCCTACGGATCGTCCCGCGGCCCACTATGGCCCAACGTCCCCTCGCTAAGCCGCGAGCACATCGATTATTTATTAAACATTGCCTTTTCTCAACGAGCTGTGGACCCATAACACCACAAGAGGACAGCAACCAAGCACATCCCAGGATACTCTGACAGACTCGGAGCAGAGGATGAATGCGTGGGGGACCCAAACCAGAACTGCAAAATCTTCAAAGGCATTGATTAAGCAGATACTGCAGACTTCTTCCAACTTAACAGCGAATCGGCTAGTCAAGGATATCACTGGAAATAATGGGGAGGAGCATTTAGGACTGAAGTCAGGAAGCACTTGTTTCTACAAAGAGTTGTGGGACTCTGGAACAAACTACCGAGAAATGGAGTTGAAGCAGAAAACCATGACATCCTTAAAGATGTACAGTTATCTAGATGAGATACTGGGACAGTTTAGCTATTAGTTAAATATACTCAGCAAAAAAAGAAACGCCCTCTGACTTTCAACTGTTTTTACTTTCAGTAAACTTAATGTGTAAATATTTGTATGAACACTAAAAAAGTCAACACCATAAGACATAAACTAAAAATGTTTCACAATGTGTCCCTGAATGAAGGGAGGCTCAAAATCAAAAGTACCAGTCAGTATGTGGTGTGGCCACCAGCTGCTTGAAGTACTGCAGTGCATCTCCTCCTCATGGACTGGACCAGATTTGTCAGTTCTTGCTGTGAGATGTTACCCCACTCTTCCACCAAGGCACCTGCAAGTTCCTGGACATTTCTGGGGAATGGCCTAGCCCTCACCCCTGATCCAACAGGTCCCAGACGTGCTCAATTCCTTTGACGATAAACACAAATCCGTCCATCACCCCTGGTGAGACAAAACTGTGACTCGTCAGTGAAAAGCACTTTTTGCCACTCCTGTCTGGTCCAGCGAAGGTGGGTTTGTGCCCATAGGCGGCGTTGTTGCTGGTGATGTCTGGTAAGGACCTGCCTTACAACAGGCCTACAAGCCCTCAGTCCAGCCTCTCTCAGCCTATTGCGGACAGTCTGAGCACTGATGGAGGGATTGTGTGTTCCTGGTGTGACTCGGGCAGTTGTTGTGGCCATCCTGTACCTGTCACGCAGGTGTGATATTCACATGTACCAATCCTGTGCAGGTGTTGTTACACGTGGTCTTCCACTGCGAGGATGATCAGCTGTCCTTCCTGTCTCCCTGTAGAGCTGTCTTAGGCGTCTCACAGTGTGGACATGGCAATTTATTGCCCTGGCCACATCAGCAGTCCTCATGCCTCCCTGCAGCATGCCTAATGCACGTTCACGCAGATGAGCAGGGACCCTGGGCATCTTTCACAGTCGGTAGACAAGTCTCTTTAGTGTCCTGCGTTTTTAGAACTGTGACCTTAAATGCCTACTTTCTGTAAGCTGTTAAGGTCTTCACGACCATTCCACAGGTGCTGTTAATTAATCGATTATGGTTAATTGAACATGCATGGAAAACATTGTTTAAATCCTTTACAATGAAGATCTGTAAAGTTATTTGGATTTTTAAAACATTATTGTTGAAATACACAGTCCTGAAAAAGGGACGTTTCTTTTTTTGCTGAGTATATATGAGCTTGATGGACTAAATTGGATCCTCAAATTTCTTACGTAATTCCTTCAGCACCTTGCATTCTGCTCTCTGGCTGACCACTCTGGGACAGCTTGGCCTGGACAAGTTGGCAGTTGTTTGAAATCTCCTCTAATTATAGACGATATTCCAAACTGTGTGGAATTTTTGATTTTGAATTGTCATCAGATCTTTTTAATTCACTTCCCAGACTCACAGGCATCTATTACCTTATGTTTTAAAGTCTTATAAAGGACTCTTTCTCTGGAGGCATGATGCTGACACACACAACTACAACTTATTTTTTTTCTATATCACACTTCTCTGACTGAAGGCACACAGAACTGTGAACTTCTTCTACTTCTTCTGGCTTCTCCAGTTAGGGGTTGCCACAGTGGATCATTTTCTTTCATATCTTTCTGTCGTCTGCATCTTCTTCTGTTATACCCAACACCTGCATGTCCTCTCTCACCACATCCATAAACCTTCTCTTAGGCCTTTCTCTTTTTTTCTTGTCTGGCAGCTCTGTCCTTAGCACCCTTCTCCCAATATACCCAGCATCTCTCCTCTGCACATGTCCAAACCAACGCAATCTCGCCTCTCTGACTTTGTCTCCCAAACGTCCAACTTGAACTGACCCTCTAATGTCCTCATTTCTAATCCTATCCATCCTTGTCACACTCAATGCAAATCTTGGTATCTAACTCTGCTACCTCCAGCTCTGTCTCCTGTGCCACCATCTCCAGCCCATATAACACAGCTGGTCTCACTACCGTCCTGTAGACCTTCCCTTTCACTCTTGCTGGTACCCATCTGTCATAAATCACTCTTGACACTCTTCTCCACCCACTCCACCCTGCCTGCACTCTCTACTTCACTTCTCTTCTACAATCCCCATTACCCTGTACTGTTGATCCCAAGTAAACTTATCCACCTTCGCCAACTCTACTCCCCTCATCCTCACCATTCCTCTGACCTCCCTCTCATTCACACACATGTATTCTGTCTTTTTCCAGCTGACCTTCATTCCTCTCCTCTTTAGAGCATATCTCCACCTCTCCAGGGTCTCCTCAACCTGCTCCCTACTCTCGCTACAGATCACAATGTCATCAGCAAACATCATAGTCCACAGGGACTCCTGTCTAATCTCATCTATCTACCTGTCCTCAGTGCCGATCCCTGATGTAATCCCACCTCCATCACTCCTACTGCAGACCTCACCACTGTCACACTTCCCTCATACATATCCTGTACAACTCTTACGTACTTCTCTGCCACTCCCGACTTCCTCATACAATACCACAGCTCCTCTCTTGTCACCCTGTCATATGCTTTCTCCAGGTCCACAAAGACACAATGCAACTCCTTCTGGCCTTCTCTAAACTTCTCCATCAACATCCTCAGAGCAAACATTGCATCTGTGGTGCTCTTTCTTGGCACTGTGAACAATTCTTAGTTAACATACAAGTATAGATTATACTAATTACTAATACGTACAGATAAAAATACAGATTTGTTACAACACACTGAGAACAAGGAAAAAACTGATTAAGCATAAATGAAATCAACATAATCTGTCCATTAATTAACTGATGAACTATGGCCAGTTCACAATAGAGGACAATAAAATTGTAAAAGAGAAAGTCAAAAACAAAGTCACCATCCTGGAGACCTTGGCAAACTGGCTGTCTACCTGCTCCTGGATTTTCTTTAGTGAAGTCTGTGCTGGCCGCCCAATCTGATGAGAGAATCTTTCCATCTGATGATTTCCTAGATAAAGGAGTATTCAGCAACAAGATGCAAACCCCACAACATGTCTGAGGTTTAACTAAGACAAGATCCTCTCCAATGATGTGCTAATCATCTGCAGCTGCTCTTGTGCATTCTAATCTGAGGAATTTGAGGTCCTGATAAATAAAGGGGTGCAATTACCTTTTCTACAAGCAAAAAAATGCATTAATGTTTACTTAAATTATACAAATGACACCAAAATGTAATGGTGACAAGATGTTTGATTTAATAAACCACCTTTAGCTATTGGCACTCTTTAAACACATATCAAATATTGGTGCCTCCTTTTCTTCTTCTGGCTGCTGTCATTTAGGGGTCACCACATCCGTATCCAATTATCTCTGTCATTTTCTGCCCTACCGACTGCCTTCCTGTCCTCCCTCATCACATCCATAAACCTCCTTCTCTGTCATTCCTCTTCATTCTTTTCCTGATGTACCCCTCATCTGCCCTTTGCATGTGCCCAAACCATCTCTTACTTGGTCACCACACTGTACTACCTGTGTTGTCCCTCTAATAACACTCATTTCTAGTCCTGCATACTCTCATTACTTCGAGCGAAAATCGTAGCATCTTCGGCTCTGCCACTTCCTGCTCTGCCTCCTGTCTTTTTGTCAGTGCCACCATACAGTTGTGGCCAGGAGTTTTGAGAATGACACAAGTGTTGGTTTTCACAAAGTTTGCTGCTTCAGTGTTTTTAGGTCTTTTTCTCAGATGTTTCTCTGGTATACTGAAGTAGAATTACAAGCATTCAATGTTTCAAAGAATTTTATTGACAATTATATGAAGTTTATGCAAAGACTCAATATTTGCAGTGTTGGCTCTTCTTTTTCCAAGACCTCTGCAATCCACCCTGACAAACATCGAAATTTGGGGTCCATGGCCAGGAAACTCCCCACTGAGAACTTGTGGCCAATCCTCAAGAGGCGGGTGGACAAACAAAAACCCACAAATTCTGACAAACTCCAGGCACTGATTATGCAAGAATGGGCTGCCATCAGTCAGGATTTGGCCCACAAGTTGATTGACAGACAGCATGCCAAGGCGAATTGTAGAGGTCTTGTAAAAGAAGAGCCAACACTGCAAATATTGAGTCTTTGCATAAACTTAATAATAATAATTCATTGCATTTATATAGCACTTTTCTCACTACTCAAAGCGCTCAGCAATTGCAGGTTAAGGGTCTTGCTCAAGGGCCCAACAGAGCAGAGTCCCTATTGGCATTTACGGGATTTGAACCGAAAACCTTCCGATTGCCAGTGCAGATCCCTAGCCTCAGAGCCACCACTCCACCTAACTTAATATAATTGTCAATAATTACGAAATGCTTGTAATTCTTCTTCAGTATACCATAGAAACATCTGACAAAAAGATCTAAAAACACTGAAGCAGCACACTTTGTGAAAACCACTACTTGTGTCATTCTCAAACTTTTGGCCACGATTGTACAACATAGCTGGTCTCGCTACCATTTTGTAGACCTCTTTAACTCTTGCAGTTGCTCGTCTATCACAAATCACTCCTGCCACTCTCCTCCATGCAGTCCACCCAGCCTGCACCCTCTTCTTCACCTCTTGGTTGCTTTGGACTGTTGAACCCAAGTATTTGAATTTGTCTACCTTCACCACCTCTGCTCCTAGCATCTCATTCACGCACATGTACTCCATCTTACTCCTACTGGCTCTCACTCCCCATCTCTTCAGTGTGTACCCCAACCTCTCCAGGTTCGTCTCAACCTGCTGTCTACTCCCACTACAGACCACAGTGTCATCCAAGGAGTCTCCCGTCTGATCTCATCTGTCAACCAGTCCATCACTACCGTAAACAGGAAAGGGCTGAGAGCCGATCCTTGATGTAATCCCACTCTCACCTTGAATCAGGCTGCCTTTCCTACTGCACACCTCACCGCAGTCGCACTGTCCTCATACGTATCCTGCACCACCCTCACATACTTTTCTGCTCCTACCATCTTCCTCATATGGCACCACAACTCCTCTCGTGGCACCCCGTCATACACTTTCCGTAAGTCCACAAACACCCAATGTAAATCCTTCTGGCCACCTAGATCCTTCTCCAACAGCACTTTTAAAGCAAGCATCACATCCATAGTACTCATTTCTGGTATGAAACCATATTGCTGCTCACAGATCGCTTCCTACCTCTCCTCTCAGCCTGGCATCCATCACTCTTTCACATATGGTCATGGTGTGGCTGAACAACATATGTGTGTCCATATACTTCAAAAAAGAAAACATGACAAGGGGTGCAGTTACTTTTTCACGTGACTGTGTGTTCCATTGGCCTAGAGTGAGTGTACATGTACACACAGACACAAATTACACAATATGAACCTAATATTTACATCCAGGCAGGTATAAAATACCAAGCACTCGAAAGTCTGCAATTGGCGTGTATACACCGCTAACCCTCAGAGACCTAACCGGCACTGACATTAATAAACCGGTAACTGTCCCATCTGGTAAACATCAACGTAAAATGACAGATGGAACCCATCATGAGCCTCCTTCACTTTTACAGAGCGCCTTTCTGCCAGCTGACACATTCATCTCATTTGATTTCCAAGCAAAGAAATCCTTCAAAAAAAAGAAACAGGCCAAAAAACAAAAGAAAACTCGGCAAGGGCTATTTAAACAAAAGGACCGGGTTCTAGTAATGTCACTGCTTCGGACAAAGCTGTGCCTCTACCAGTCTGTATTGTACGCTGTGCCTTATCGCGCCACGGTCAAAGCCGCTCTCTGCTGCGGCGTGCAAGCTTTGCGAAATCCGTCTTTAGTGAAATCAAAACAAACCCTCTGTGTATGGAAGCCTCTCTGCTCTATTCGCTAGTCCTACTCTCCGTTTCCAACTCCTTTTGTCACTCTTATCGGTCTTAGTTTGGCAGCTTACAACAGTCCTCCCTGCCCCTCCAGATGCTCTGTTTAGAAGACCGTAAGTTTGTTTTGGACGGCGCCGACTCACCCGCTGTCTCCTGACTCCGTCTCCTCCGCCATCTTTTTTTCACCGAATGAACTTGACGTGACGTCAGACTCACAGCCCCACTCTTTGAGGAGGGGCGGGGCTATCATCGTCAGAGGTGCGGCTGAGCGTATGACGTCTAATAGTTTCCGCCCACATCTCCTCCTACTGAACTGTACGGATGGCCGCTTAGCTCAGAATTGTCTGTGGACGTACACGGTGAAGTGTGGTATACGTATTAACATTTCATTTCTATACGTCAGCTTGCAACAAACAGAGGCGGGGTGGGCGGCAGCGAGGAGCTTTAAAACTGGGCGAAAGGTCGACGTGCCACCCAAAACACAAGCACGTGCTTTCCCCGAATTGTTATGAAATTGTTCTCACTTCAGACACTTTTGTCCCGTTTTCCTTTTCCACCGTTTGTAAACACGTTGTACAATGGACTGGCGTCCCGTCTAGGGCTGGTACCGACGTTGCATCTAATGGAGCCTAGAACGCGCACACATGCAGCACACGATTGCTAGAAAAAAAGGTGTTTCTAAAATAAAGTTCTAATTTTGCACTTTCTGAATATAGACTTTTATTTTTACACTCTAGTGAAACCACTAGCGGACTTACGGTCCTAAAATAAAATGCAAATGTAAACCATGATGATACTTCGGATGTTTTTTAAATAGTTACTTAGTTTCAGGTCCTAGTTTAAAAGTCGTCATGCATTGTGTTACATCTGTTGGCTCATCTAGAGCAAGCCGAACTTCTCTATTTGAGCAACACATTTTTTTGTTTGTTTTCAACATTAAAAAATACATCTTGACATCCATCACATCGCTGATGTAACTTTGCGAAGTAGTGGTCTTCAAAAAAACTTCGATATGTGGATGCAAAAGTGTTGCTTGCAAATGGTCGGAAGAAGAAGGTGACCCTACACTCTTAAAAATATAAGGCGCCACCTCGGTTCTTCAGATCATCCTTGCTTTCCTGAAGAAACATCCGCATCAAGGTTCCAGAAAGATGCTTTATTTACTGTATGTGGATTGTGAATAGATGTTGTCACGCACGGTTTCTGCTCCTTCCCGGTTTGAAAGCCCGTCTGTCCATTTTCTCCTTTATTATGGCGTCCCGGCCGGGCAAAGAATCATCCATCATCCGCCTGTTTATATACCGTGGAACTCACATGGGTCACAGAAATCATTGTAGCCATGAGGTCGACACAGCCCAAGTACTCCTCGCTCTTGTTGATCGCATGGGTTGAACGCTCTGAGTGTTCATTTAGATCTTACAATTATCATGTTATTAGTCCTAAATAAGTAATTTGCCGTGCTAAAACTACCAATGGCTTCTCCCTCTTCACCTGCCTTTTCTAGGTAACTCACTATCCTTAGATGGACCGCTTGCTGCTGTCTCACGAGTTGCAATTATTTTTGTGACGCTGGCAAGCCTGCCGTTTTTATCGGCTCCCCTGCAGCTGACACTAAATTGCTCATTTAAATGTCGGAAGGTCAACTAATCCTGCTGGCGACTCCTGCCCAGGCTGATGCAACGCGACAGCGCCGTTAATATAAGGACGGAAACAGACCCGAACATTCGAACCTTCGAAGCCTCGGCGTAGCACCACGACAAAGCACATGTATTGATTTGCCAGCTTCGTAGTGGGGCGCATGCTGGTCATATGCAGCACAGATTTCCAACTAATTCAAATAAGAAAGTTTTATTTTGTGTAGCTTCTTTCTGTACTGAATAAAATTATGTAGTGATTGATATCCAATTATAGGGTGGGGTGGAGGTGTTGCATTAAGTACTTGAAGGACCACATCAATGACAGACGGTACTGGTCTCGTAGCCCAGAGGAACTAAAGTAGACAGGACCGAGCAGGTTCTGCAAGTCCGTGATGGCCAGTGTGTGGTGTGCTGGGCTGGTAATTCACTTCAAGAGAAGCCCACCGAATGAACAAGCTAAATAAGAAGGCAGGGTCAGTTATGAGATGTATTTTGAACATCATAGAAGCAAAATCTAAACTTAAGTAGACAGTGAGTTTTTGACCTCATCATTAATCTTCCATCCCTTAAACTGAACAAAATCATACGTATTCATTCCATGCTGTAAAACACAACAGCGATATACTGTACCTACCTGCTGCTACCAGGCTTCGTAGGGGAAATTTCGTAAGACAATGGGCGTCAATTATAGTGCCATTGTTTAATCGAATGTATCCGAAACGCGGTGTAACTACTGTTAGTGCTTTCCTTTCGTAACCCATCCATCCATCCATTTTTTAACCCGCTGAATCCGAATACAGGGTCACGGGGGTCTGCTGGAGCCAATCCCAGCCAACACAGGGCACAAGGCAGGAACCAATCCTGGGCAGGGTGCCAACCCACCGCAGGACACACACAAACACACCCACACACCAAGCACACACTAGGGCCAATTTAGAATCGCCAATCCACCTAACCTGCATGTCTTTGGATTGTGGGAGGAAACCGGAGCGCCCGGAGGAAACCCACGCAGACACGGGGAGAACTGCGCCACCGTGCCGCCCTCCTTTCGTAACCGTTTCTTTTCATTCTCTACGGTAGTGCTAAACCATTACTGATGCAATCTATTTTCCGCCACTCCCGTTTCGGAGGGCGCTGTTCTGCAGTTTTCGCCGCTCTGTCTGCCTGCAGCGTCATAAACAGGCTGGAGCGTTTATCTTTTTCTTTTGCAAATCGCTAAAGTTTATAGTACAGAATGCTGTAATTGATATTTGAAGATAATATTCGAAGATAAACATATAGACAATACTGTAAGATCTCTCTTTATCTATCTCGTGCTTTTCATATTTATCTCTAATCTCACTGCCTGCTTGCCTATCTGCGGCGTCTGTTCATTAATAAATTCTTTCATTTATTTTTTTAAGACAAGTCGTCGAGTTGGTAATAAAACTGTTATATATACTGCAATCATACTACTGTTATCTATCTATCTATTAATTATATAGTACATTTCATATCTATCTATCTATCTATCTATCTATCTATCTATCTATCTATCTGTTATATAGTGCCTTTCATATCTATCTATCTATCTATCATATTATATAGTGCCTTTTATATCTATATCTATCTATCTATCTGTTATATAGTGCCCTTCATGTCTATCTATCTATAATATTATATAGTGCCTTTTATATCTATCTATCTCACTAGTGGCTTCTCTGTCAATTATGTAGTTCCTTCCTTGCCTGTCTGTTATACAGTGCCTTTCCCTATATCTGTATGTGTATCTATTCACTGTATACAGTATGTCTTCCCTGTGCATCTATTCTACAGTGTTCTGTCTTTATATCTCTTACAGAATTAAAAAAAAACAATTAGAAGGAGACTTGATCATGTTTAAAATGTATTTTAAAAGGAGCTTCCCACAAACTTTGTGAAATTTAAAACTAATAATATCTTTGTGGCAAAGCAGTCGTGCTGCGTTCTGATTGGCTGAACAGTCTGTGCCCATTATTCACAGTTGGCTCCTGTGCGCTGGATGTGTGTTGTAGCGGATGACATTTTAAACTTCAAACCCTGAGGTTGTGTGACTCTGAGCAGGTCATTCACCTGGCTGTGCTCCAATTACAAAGCTGTAGAAAAGTAACCAATTGTACAGATGTTGTAAGCCACCTTGTTAAAGACATGAGTCAAATAATAAGTAGTAATAATCATATTATTAGGTCACTGGAGCTGCTAGCTCTTGAACACGCTATACACCATTGTCTGTGAGTAAAACATTCCACTGTTACATCAATTTCTGCTTTGCTAAGTGACTTGGCTGTTGTTGATGGTGTCACAAGCTTGCGCTTGAGAGACAACTTCAGAACTCATCATGCAGCAATTCCACTTCCAAGCCACAGGTTGGTGCTGTCACTTAAGGCCTTTTCTCTTCCTCGCTCTGCAGAACAAATGATTGATGGACTAAACACTGATGATGTCACTTCCGGCTTCCAACCTCCTGAACCCGCCTCTTCCTGTCTCCATAACTGAAAACCGTCTCCTCCTCCATCATGAAGTAAGTTAATGACAGACTCCCTTCTGAAGAAGACCTCGCCACATTTACTGCAATATCTCTTTTTCAACCGAACTTTCGTAATCTCTCGTGTCTATTTGTTTCACACTGGCCATTGCAAAACACAATTTAATGGGAAAAAGTGTATCCTTTTAAACTGAAATGTATTATCGGTAGGAATAATGTAAATTTTGAGTATGTATTATTATCGTTATTAGAGAGTTACGATTTTTGTTTGTTTATGCCGTTCACTCAGCTGCGCTGTTTCTTTTTGTGTTTTTCGTCAGTTGTATGTGGTCCTCCTGTAAAGTCCACAGATGTGAATGTATATGGAAAGCAAAGCTTGAGGTGGATATCCAGAGGTGTCGGTACCCTGTGTGTTACGCTGATGTAAGAACATGAAGAGCGTGGAGCAGTAACTTCAAGGCCACAACACAACTTCTGTGGCATCTCCATTAGAACTTCAAGCACCACGATCTACGACCGATGTTTCTCCCTTGCAGTCTGCAGCTCTGTGATCGAAGAGCAGAGTTGGGAGGGTAAGTCAGTTTTCAGCCACACGACCAGGAGTTGGAGGTCAACAGAGCAGAACGGATAACCAAGATGAGAGTCGGCATCCGTCTAAGAGAGCCTGGGGTCAACTAGACATTGAGTTTGGCATCTCCCTTGAGCTTCACCGGACTTCGTCTTTCCATTCCTCAACGTGATGACGTCTCTTTTTTCTTGTCCAGAACTCCGCCCCGTCTTCAATCGTCTGCCCACCTTATTGGTTAGTGGTGCTGTTCATGTGGCCTGTCAATCACTTCTGCTGAGACCTTCATTTGCATAAAGCAAAACCTCAGCACAGCGCAGAGCACACAACAGTGAACAGAATTGGAATAAATAAAAATAACACGTGTCGGCTGACTTTCTTTCTTCTGTAATGTCAGTAAATTTCAATCAACTCCATCAAGGCATTGTTGAGAATTTGGAGTATTTATTTTTTCTACTGTAGGGGGTTTTATTTACTCTTAAATACGGATATATGCAAAAGTCCTTTCTTAGTGGACACCTACTGACCTGGGCGTACCATCCTGAGAATGAGAAATTTCAGCTTTTCAGTTAAATGGGAAAGAGTGAGTTAGCAGGTGAGTGAGAGAGTCAGTGAGTGAGTGAGAGTAAATGAGTCAGTGAAAGAATCAGCGAGAGTGTAATTAAGTGAAAAAGGGAGTGACTGGGTTAATGTGTCAGTGAGTGAGATTTGAATGAGTGAGTGAGTCAATGAGAGTGTGAGTGAGTGAAAGTTTGTGTGTGATAAGTGTGTCAATGATTGAATCAGTGAGTCAGTGAGAGTATGATGAGTGAATGAGTGAGTTAATGAATGAGTGAGTGTGTGAATAAATGAGTCAGTGAAAGAAAGAGACTGGGCAAAACGGCCTGCATGGCAGATTTCCAAGACGCAAACCACTGTTAAGCAAAAGAACATTAGGGCTCGTCTCAATTTTGCTAAGAAACATCTCAATGATTGCCAAGACTTTTGGGAAAATACCTTGTGGACTGATGAGACAAAAGTTGAACTTTTGGAAGGCAAATGTCCTGTTACATCTGGCGTAAAAGGAACACAGCATTTCAGAAAAAGAACATCATACCAACAGTAAAATATGGTGGTGGTAGTGTGATGGTCTGGGGTTGTTTTGCTGCTTCAGGACCTGGAAGGCTTGCTGTGATAGATGGAACCATGAATTCTACTGTCTACCAAAAATCCTGAAGGAGAATGTCCGGCCATCTGTTCGTCAACTCAAGCTGAAGCGATCTTGGGTGCTGCAACAGGACAATGACCCAAAACACACCAGCAAATCCACCTCTGAATGGCTGAAGAAAAACAAAATGAAGACTTTGGAGTGGCCTAGTCAAAGTCCTGACCTGAATCCAATTGAGATGCTATGGCATGACCTTAAAAAGGCGGTTCATGCTAGAAAACCCTCAAATAAAGCTGAATTACAACAATTCTGCAAAGATGAGTGGGCCAAAATTCCTCCAGCGCTGTAAAAGACTCATTGCAAGTTATCGCAAACGCTTGATTGCAGTTATTGCTGCTAAGGGTGGCCCAACCAGTTATTAGGTTCAGGGGGCAATTACTTTTTCACACAGGGCCATGTAGGTTTGGATTTTTTCTCCCTAAATAATAAAACCATCATTTAAAACTGCATTTTGTGTTTACTTGTGTTATATTTGACTAATGGTTAAATGTGTTTGATGATCAGAAACATTTTGTGTGATAAACATGCAAAAGAATAAGAAATCAGGAAGGGGGCAAATAGTTTTTCACACCACTGTATAGTGCCTTTCCCTATATCTGTATGTGTATCTATTCACTGTATACAGTATGTCTTCCCTGTGCATCTATTCTACAGTGTTCTGTCTTTATATCTCTTACAGAATTAAAAAAAAACAATTAGAAGGAGACTTGATCATGTTTAAAATGTATTTTAAAAGGAGCTTCCCACAAACTTTGTGAAATTTAAAACTAATAATATCTTTGTGGCAAAGCAGTCGTGCTGCGTTCTGATTGGCTGAACAGTCTGTGCCCATTATTCACAGTTGGCTCCTGTGCGCTGGATGTGTGTTGTAGCGGATGACATTTTAAACTTCAAACCCTGAGGTTGTGTGACTTTGAGCAGGTCACTTCACCTGGCTGTGCTCCAATTACAAAGCTGTAGAAAAGTAACCAATTGTACGACAGATGTTGTAAGCCACCTTGGTTAAAGACATGAGTCAAATAATAAGTAGTAATAATCATATTATTAGGTCACTGGAGCTGCTAGCTCTTGAACACGCTATACACCATTGTCTGTGAGTAAAACATTCCACTGTTACATCAATTTCTGCTTTGCTAAGTGACTTGGCTGTTGTTGATGGTGTCACAAGCTTGCGTTTGAGAGACAACTTCAGAACTCATCATGCAGCAATTCCACTTCCAAGCCACAGGTTGGTGCTGTCACTTAAGGCCTTTTCTCTTCCTCGCTCTGCAGAACAAATGATTGATGGACTAAACACTGATGATGTCACTTCCGGCTTCCAACCTCCTGAACCCGCCTCTTCCTGTCTCCATAACTGAAAACCGTCTCCTCCTCCATCATGAAGTAAGTTAATGACAGACTCCCTTCTGAAGAAGACCTCGCCACATTTACTGCAATATCTCTTTTTCAACCGAACTTTCGTAATCTCTCGTGTCTATTTGTTTCACACTGGCCATTGCAAAACACAATTTAATGGGAAAAAGTGTATCCTTTTAAACTGAAATGTATTATCGGTAGGAATAATGTAAATTTTGAGTATGTATTATTATCGTTATTAGAGAGTTACGATTTTTGTTTGTTTATGCCGTTCACTCAGCTGCGCTGTTTCTTTTTGTGTTTTTCGTCAGTTGTATGTGGTCCTCCTGTAAAGTCCACAGATGTGAATGTATATGGAAAGCAAAGCTTGAGGTGGATATCCAGAGGTGTCGGTACCCTGTGTGTTACGCTGATGTAAGAACATGAAGAGCGTGGAGCAGTAACTTCAAGGGCCACAACAAAACTTCTGTGGCATCTCCATTAGAACTTCAAGCACCACGATCTACGACCGATGTTTCTCCCTTGCAGTCTGCAGCTCTGTGATCGAAGAGCAGAGTTGGGAGGGTAAGTCAGTTTTCAGCCACACGACCAGGAGTTGGAGGTCAACAGAGCAGAACGGATAACCAAGATGAGAGTCGGCATCCGTCTAAGAGAGCCTGGGGTCAACTAGACATTGAGTTTGGCATCTCCCTTGAGCTTCACCGGACTTCGTGTGATGACGTCTCTTTTTTCTTGTCCAGAACTCCGCCCCGTCTTCAATCGTCTGCCCACCTTATTGGTTAGTGGTGCTGTTCATGTGGCCTGTCAATCACTTCTGCTGAGACCTTCATTTGCATAAAGCAAAACCTCAGCACAGCGCAGAGCACACAACAGTGAACAGAATTGGAATAAATAAAAATAACACGTGTCGGCTGACTTTCTTTCTTCTGTAATGTCAGTAAATTTCAATCAACTCCATCAAGGCATTGTTGAGAATTTGGAGTATTTATTTTTTTCTACTGTAGGGGGTTTTATTTACTCTTAAATACGGATATATGCAAAAGTCCTTTCTTAGTGGACACCTACTGACCTGGGCGTACCATCCTGAGAATGAGAAATTTCAGCTTTTCAGTTAAATGGGAAAGAGTGAGTTAGCAGGTGAGTGAGAGAGTCAGTGAGTGAGTGAGAGTAAATGAGTCAGTGAAAGAATCAGCGAGAGTGTAATTAAGTGAAAAAGGGAGTGACTGGGTTAATGTGTGAGTGAGATTTGAATGAGTGAGTGAGTCAATGAGAGTGTGAGTGAGTGAGTAAGTTTGTGTGTGATAAGTGTGTCGATGATTGAATCAGTGAGTCAGTGAGAATATGATGAGTGAATGAGTGAGTTAATGAATGAGTGAGTGTGTGAATAAATGTGTCAGTGAAAGAATCAGTGAGAGTGTAATTTAGTGAGTGAGTAAGAGAGTGATTGAATGAGTGTGATAAGTGTGACAGTGATTGAATCAGTGAGTCGGTGAGAGTGTAATTGAGTGAATGAGTGTGTGAGTTTGTAAGTGAGTCAATCATTCAGTGAGATTGTGAGTAAACAAGAGAGTGAGTGAGTGAGAGTGTGAGTATATGTGTGATAAGTGTGTCAGTGATTGAATCAGTGAGTCAGTCAGAGTGTATTCGAGTGAGTCAATAAGAGTGTGAGTGAATGTGTGAGTGTGTGAATCAGTATGGTTGAGTGAGTGAGAGTGTGAGTTGGTGAGTGAGTATATGTGTGATGAGTGTGTCAGTGATTGAATCAGTGAGAGTGTGATGAGTGAATGTGTGAATCAGTCAGTGAGAGTGTAAGTAAATGGTTGAGTGAGTGAGAGTGTAATTGAGTGAGTGAGTTTGTGAGTGAGTGAGTCAATCAGTCAGTGCGATTGTGAGTGAGTGTGTGAGTATATGTGTGATGAGTCAATCAGTGAGTCAGTGAGAGTGTGATGAGTGAGTGAGGCCGTCAGCGTTGCATTATACGTATACAGGGTGTCCCACCTCTTGAGTTTCACTCCCACAGCCACTGAATAAACTCACTTAACTGACTCCTGACAGGAGCAAAGAAGGGACACGTTCAGTTGTGCAATTTTCAGTTTTACTCGACTAAATTAAAAAGAAAATAATGAGCCTGGATATATGAGCGAGTAGATTCCGAGTAGCTCATGCATCTCGCAGCATAAAGATGCCCAGCACTGCCACGGTGGGACAGGTGTGTCCTGGTACCGCAGTGTGGCATTGTGGTGAACGACAGTAAAGATACGACGGTGTGCTGAGTTCATGAACTGCTGACCGTCCTGGGGGCCGCACACGTGCAGCCCACTGCCACTTCAATCCAGGCTTGGTTATATCTGAACTTGCCGTTTTTGCATTGTTCGATGTAGTAGACACTCTCCTTCCTGGTGATGGGGACTGACACGTAGTCCATGGTAAACGTCTGCCTTTTCAGATCAAGACATCCGGGGCACAGGCAGTGGGCTTCCATGATAGTTTCAGGAAAGCGTCCCGCTTGTCTGTTTATCCTAAAAGTAATAACACCAATGGTTACTCTAAAGAGATCATAAAACATTTGCACTTTACTGTCAAGAATGTGTTTGCCGTTTTTCATACCAGTGGGTCCTAAAGGATGACTCGATCCTCTTTTAAAATTAGGAAATGAATATTAAAAATGACTTCATACATGCAGCGGAAAAGTCTGCAGATGCCTTTCTTGTTCTTGTTTCTGTTGTTCTGCAGCCTTATGCTAACATCATTTCAATTCATTTTTTTCCTTCATTAAGCAACTCTTAATACCCCAGAATGAGAAAGTGAGAATAGGATTCAAGAAATTTTTGCAAATGAATTATAAATAAAAAGCTGAAATACCCAAATGGACACAAATATTCAGAGCTTTTGCTATGACACTTGACCTGGAGCTCAGGCGCATCCCATTCTGTTGATCTTCGTTAAGATGTTTCCGCACTTTGATTCAGTGGGTCGAACTGTTTAGGAAAGGCGCCCACCAGTCTATAGAGGGTCCCACAGATGACAAAGTCCAAGCTATGAGGTTGACAGAATTACCCGCAGAGCTTAGAGATGGGCAAAGATCTGGGGATGGCTACAAAATATGTCGGTAGCGCTGAAGGATCCTGAGAGAACAGTTTTCTTTATAATTATTAAATGGAAAAAAATCTGGAATAATCACGACTGGGCTGGTTGCCCAGCCAAACTCAGCAAGGGCCTTCATAAGAGAGGTGACCAAAGACACAATGGTCAACCTGGCTGAGCTCCAGGCAACCTATGTGGAGATGGCAGAAACTTCCAGTAGGACAACCACCAACTGGCAAGACTCCACCAATCTGGGCTTTATGACAGACTGGCCTGAAAGAGGTATCTCTTCAGTAAAAGACACATGGAAATCCACATGGTTCTTGCAAAAAGACCCCTTAAAGACCCTCAGACCATGAGAAACAAGATACCCTGGTCTGATGAAACCAAGACTAGCATCATGTCTGGAGGAAACCGGGCAACACTCATCACCTGTGCAATGCCATTCCAATAGTGGAGCAGGGTGGTGGTAACATCAGGGGTTGGGTGGCTAGATGGGGTTGAGAGAAAGCTGGACAGAGCAAAGTATAGAAATATCCTTAATGAAAAATGGTTCAAAGGCCTCTGGTCTTCAGACGGGGTTGAAGGTTAACTTTCCAACAGGACCAAGAAAAAACAACACAGGAGTGGATTAGGGACAACTTTGTGAATGTCCTTGAGTGGTCCAAATTAATTGTCCGTATGGCCCCACAGAGCAAAATTTGATCCAGATCTGTCAGAGGGTGTAGGATTGTAATACATGCTCTGAGCCAGTAGGTGGCACTGGTGTGCAAAGTCTAGCACACAGAAAAAAAAAAAAGCAAAACAAAACAAAGGGAAAATTTTGGGCTCCAAAGTAATCTATCATGTCCGCCTGGTCCTAGTGAGCAACTACCCAAATTTGGTCCTTTTTGTTCAAAGGGTTTAGGATTTCGTAGGCAACATGCAGACAGACGTTCTGTTTTACATATGTACATGCTCAAAAAAAAAAAAGGGAACACTTAAATCACACGTCAGATTTCAATGAACAAAATACTCAAATGGACAATCTTTACTGCGGAATATTGTGGAATTCATTGAGAACAAAATGATGTGCTAACAGTCAATGGAAACCAAAATCAGCAACCCATCGAGGGCTCATTCAAATTCACACCGAAAATCTGAATCAAAAACTGAAATCCCTGGCTGATCCAACTTCTGTGAACTTCATGACGGCAACTCTTAATGTGACTCACTAGTGTTTACAGCCCCCAACCACGTCTGGGCATGCTCCTGAAGAGATGGTGGATGGAGTCCTGGGGGATCTCCTCCCAGACCTGGATTAGGGCATCAGGGAGCTCCTGGACAGCCTGTAGGGATACTTGGTGGCATCAGATGCAGCAACACATAACGTCCCAGAGGTTCTCAATTAGATTCAGGTCTGAGGAATATGTGGACCTGTCAGTGGCATCGATGCTTTCGTCATCCAGGAACTGCCTACACATTGTGGCCACACAAGGCCGGGCATTGTCCTGCACCAGTAGGAACCCAGGGCCCACTGCACCAGCATCAGACCTGACAGTGGCTCTGAGGAGTTCATCCCAGTACCTACAAGCAGCCAGGGTATCGTTGCCTAGCACGTGGAGGTCTGTGTGACCCTCCAAAGTTATGCCTCCCCAGACCATCACCGACACACCGCCAAACCAGTCCTGCTGGATGATGCTACAGGTTGCATAATGTTCACATGTGCTCAGTGTGAACCCGTCATCTGTGAAGAGAATGGGGCACCAATGGCAGAGCCGTCAATTGTGATATTCTCTGGCGAATGCCAATCAGGCTGCACAGTAATGAGCGCAGGTCCCACTAGAGGGCATCAGGCTCTCATGCCACCCTCATGGAGTCTGTGGCAATTTGCTCAGAAACATGCACAGCAGTAAACAGCTGGAGGTCATTTTGTAGGCTCTGGCTGTGCTCCTCCTTTTCCACCTCTCTGGACTGTGTTGGTTTAGACATGTGCAGAGGAGAGATGCTGGGTATATTGGGAAAAGGATATTAAGAATTGACTGCCTGGCAAGAGGAAAAGAGGAAGGCCTAAGAGAAGGTTTATGGATGTGCTGAGAGAGGACATGCAGGGGACGGGTGTGACAGAGCAAGATGACGAGGACAGGAAGATATGGAACAAGATGATCCTCTGTGGTAACCCCCAATTGAAGCAGCAGAAAGAAGAAGGATGATAGAATTATAATTGCATTCATTTTACAGAAACACACCTGGTATAGGCTTCTGCCAGTTTTTGGACAACTGATTGACTGGCGGCTCTGTTATCTGTTACGTTATTGCCACATTTATTTACAGTGTACTTTGCTTCAATAAATCTCATTTTGCCTTGTTTCACTTTACGTCTTTCCTGGAGTGCCCCCCTGATGTCAACCCCCCTTGCCTAGGAGTGCCTAAAAACACATATCCATTACCTGTATCCCCATGGTGAAAGTGAACGATTCTCAATATTGGAGCTGGCTAGCATGCTTGGAGACCACTTTGGACAAGTCCGATCTGACAGTGCGATGTGCCTCATGAACCTCTTCTGTACTTTCATCCTTTTTCCCAGCATTTCCGCAGGGATCTCATTTCTACATTCTGACATCTCTTCCTCTGAAGTCAACTCATTTGTCTCAGCCAACAAGATCAACGTTATCTGTTTAGAAAAGAAAAACAGTTAACCACCGCGGGTTATCGTTTACGCTGTGTGAATGACCTGATCTATTCGTTCTTGAGTTCGATTAAATTAGATTAGAAACTTTCTCAGTCCCAAGGCTACGACTATACTACTACAGAACAATTTCTAAACGGAAACGATCTCCGTGCGCACTGAAGTTTCTGCATCGTCCAGGCAGATATTGCTGCAGCACAGAGGAAAATGGACTGACCACGCCCATATGACACGCCCATTTCACCTCAGCCTGCAGTAATTTCCCTTCTGAAAGGATCGAGAGGATTCCCCTGTCCATACGCAGGCGGGCAGGCTCTGTGATGAGACGGTGTAGTGAAAAGCTTAAAGCCCCATGAAAATCGGGTCCCCGTGTACCAGCGCATGCGGGACTCGTAACGCGTTAGTTCACAGCGTAGAAAAAGAAAGAAACTCTTTAAGGAGCCGCAGCGAATTGCCCCCGTGTCACGCGCTGATTACAGCTGAAAGTAGCATCCTTCAGAACAGGCGACAGTCATCTTGTCATTAAATGTTAAAGTGACGCTTTTGTGAGAGGATACGCAGACCACAGCGATCGGAGCGCCTCTTATACCAAATAACATCTGTAAAACAAACTCAATAGTTAAAATAAATGAATGTGTGTGTGCGTGCGTGATTGTTTCTATATCCTCACTTTACCGCTGTAACCTGTAGGCGGCGCACTGAGCCCCAAACCCCAGACACAATCACATCCAAACCTGTCACGGGTTTAAATCCATCCATCCATCCATTATCCAACCTGCTATATCCTAACTACAGGGTCACGGGGGTCTGCTGGAGCCAATCCCAGCCAACACAGGGCAGGAAACAAACCCCAGGCAGGGCGCCAACCCACACACACACACCAAGCACACACTAGGGACAATTTAGAATCGTCAATGCACCTAACTTGCATGTCTTTGGACTATGGGAGGAAACCCACACAGACATAGGGAGAACATGCAAACTCCATGCAGGGAGGGCCCGGGAAGCAAACCACAGATTTAAATATGGTCTCTTTTTATTAATAAACGTTATCTTCACACATCAAATTAGAAAAAGCAAACTCATCTTGTCAAGCCTCATCCACCTCCTCCTGACTCCTGACGATGCAGCTCTTTTTTTCTTTGATCAGGCAATACGTCCAGGGTTAAGACATGGTCTGTAGGAAGCACTTTCAACTCAGGCAGGTGTCCCACAAAGCAGGGACCATATCCCCCTGCAATGCCGACGGAACCCAACAGGGCTATGTTCCACAAATCTAATTCCCATGATGCCCTGTGGGTACTGAAGGTTACCCAAATAGCAGGAACACTGCCCTCTAGCATATGGAGGGACTTAGTACCTGGATGCTGGTGTCTCTTTTGGACTTCCCATCATACTGGCTTCCCTGCCAGGTAAGGATTCGTGGACTGTCCTTCTGCTTTCTTTTTCCCGTGACGTCCCCTCTGGGATGCCCATCCATCTCCTGCAACACTCACACCGTGTTGTGCTTTCCTGTCTCTTTCCGTCTTGTAATATTGTGAGCTCGGCTACATTCCACACCCGTCCTCTTCGATAAGCGCCTTGTTATTAATTTTGCTGCGGAATGCTCTCCATCTTACTGAAAAGATTACGTTTAAGTAATATATATGTTAATTTGAGGCTGCCAACCCAGTTATTTCCAAGCTGACTTTCATGGGACTCTGAATTTTTCACTACAGTAATAACACCACTGGGTTATGGGATTTATCTCAAAATTGTAGCAACTGGGGAAAAAAAAAACAAAAACAAATGAGCCTTTTATGCACATGTGTAGATATTTAAAAAGATGTATTCTGGTAAGATGCACAACAAACGCCATGGAAAGCAACTCTTCCTTGTCCACTATGCTGCAATAGATTTTTATTCAGTGAGTGGTGGCCAATCCGTGAATGAGATGTTGTAATGAGCAGCAACCAATCAGGGAAAGGTCTGGAAAATAAACACGAGCCAATCAGAGCGCAATCAGAGTATCATTTTCGGGAAACTCTGTTTTCGCCCGCTCACAGCATAATGCTGACGCTCCTTTTGCGAATAGTATCCGTTTTCAGAAATCTTTGTTTTTTTGGGGTTGAAAAGACCATTTAGTGTGGACAAAAGGCAGAAACGGAGACCAATGTCTGTGTTTTTAAATGAAAAGATAGTAGTAGCGTGGATAGAGCCTATCACGTATCGTGCAAGCAGAAACATCAAAAACAAACATACAGTATAGATCACAGGACAAATAACACAAACCATTAATGAATACATAAATCTATATATACAGTATAAAAGCCAAATACCACTGACTCACTCATCACGAAATCTCCTGAACCATGAGGACTTGGGACTTGAAATTTGGAATGTAGGTTACCTTTGGCCCACAGGTGCTCACTAAGAAACAGTTTTAAAAATTTCGTGGTCCAAATGTTTCCTGAAGAGGCATTAGCTCTCTTGGAAATGTGTTCTTTTGAAATTGCGGCATATTAAGTAACTAAACAATATAGTAATATAACAGAAAAGGCGATATCCCTCCCATCGTGATTACGGCAGTACAAGAATCACATGAGAAAAAATATACTTTAGCTTACATTTACTGACGGTTAACGCGGTTACAGACGGGAGGCATATGACAGACTTTATCCAGGTGGGAATCTGGATAAACACAGTCTGCCATTTCTCGTCCCCACGCTGGGAGGTTTTTCGGAACTTTGCCGACTCGTGCCTCAAAGGGTCTGGCTGTTGTCCAAGCCTTTTATACAGTTCTTCTTCAACTTGCTGGTCCTCTCTGTCTCCAAACAAGGGCAGGAAAGGGCTGAACTCCTCCTCCACAAAATACAGAAATATCATAGTGCTTACATGCCGGTTCTCATTCTCCCCACAAGGAAAGAAGATTTTGTACTGACAGAGGACAGAAATACTATTCTGTGTTTAAGCTGACTATACAATCCTCCAGTTGTCTTTGGCTATCTAATCCAATGCTTGGTTGGCAATTCTAACTGCTGAGCCTCTATATGCCAAACTTAGCATGCACATGTGAATAAATCCATACCAGTGAGCATAGAGACAGTGACATTAATATTACAGCAAATGTAGTATAACAACAACAACAACATTTATTTATATTACTACTTATCAATAGCACCTGATGACCCTGATTCTATTGATTCACTAACAGAATGTCTGACTAGTATCTCAGAATGGATGAATAGTAATTTTCTCAAGTTAAATAAAGAGAAAACTGAAATTTTAGTGATCAGCAATAATGGATACAATGAGGTTATTAGAAATAAACTGGATACATTAGGATTAAAAGTCAAGACGGAGGTAAAAAGCTTAGGGGTGATTGTTGACTGTAATCTGAATTTTAAATCACATATTAATCAGATCATTAGGACAGCATTTTTTCACTTAAGAAACATAAGTAAAGTTAGACCTCTTATATCACTGAAAGATGCTGAGAAATTAGTTCACGCGTTTGTTTTCAGTCGACTAGATTACTGTAACGCACTCCTCTCAGGACCACCAAAAAAAGATATAAATCGTTTGCAACGAGTGCAGAATGCAGCTGCTAGAATCCTAACTAGGAAAAGAAAATCCGAACACATTTCTCCAGTTTTAATGTCACTACACAGGTTACCTGTGTCATTCAGAATTCTGCTTATGGTTTATAAAGCCTTGAATAATCTCGCCCCATCTTATATATCTGAATGTCTGACACCTTATATTACAAATCGTAACCTTAGATCCTCAAATGAGTATCTCCTTAGAATTCCAAGAACAAAACTTAAAAGAAGTGGTGAGGCGGCCTTCTGCTGCTATGCACCTAAAATCTGGAATAGCCTGCCAATAGGAATTCGCCATAGTAGAGCACTTTAAAACACTGCTGAAAACACATTACTTTAACATGGCCTTTTATAACTTCATTTTAATCGTAATTTAACTTAATCCTGATACTCTATATGTTCAATCTCCTCAAAATAACTATTCATGGTGGCTCTAAAATCGGTACTGACCCCTACTCTCTTTTCTGTTTCTTTTTCCGGCCTGCGCCACCACCACCTACTCAAAGCTTCATGATGCTCCAACAATGATGGACTAAAAGTCAGAAGTCTACGTGACCATCATCATCATCAAGCCCTTCCGTGAGAACCCTAAATCCAAAGAGGACTGTTTCATTTATGTTAGGTAGATTGCCCAGAGGGGACTGGTCAGGCGGTCTCATGGTCTGGAATCCCTACAGATTTTATTTTTTCTCCAGTCGTCTGGAGTTTTTTTGTTTTTTCTGTCCCCCCTGGCCATTGAACCTTACTCTTATTCGATGTTAATGTTGATTTATTTTGTTTTATAATTGTGTCTTTCATTTTTCTATTCTTTAATATGTTAAGCACTTTGAGCTACTGTTTGTATGAAAATGTGCTATAGAAATAAATGTTGTTGTTGTTATATAGCACATTTTCATACAAAAAATGTAGCTCAAAGTGCTTTACAAAATGAAGAATAGAAAAATAGAAGACACAATAAAAAATAAAAATAAGTCAACATTAATTAACATAGAATAAGTAAAGTCCGATGGCAGAAAAAAACAAAAAAAAAAAACTCCAGAGGCTGAAGAAAAAAAATTAAATCTGTAGGGATTCCAGACCAAGAGACCGCCCAGTCCCCTCTGGGGACCAAGCGCGTTCTTTCTGTATGTCTATGCACTTTTTACAAGAGAATTACTTAACAGATTTAGATTGGGTTGTTTTCTATAATTTACTTGAACTTTCCGGCTGATTTTGTGACTTCTCTCATCGTGCTAAGTACCGTAGTTCGCTTGTGGTACCGATGTAGTTATGCAAATCTAACAGAGTGGCTGTGGGCCGAGAGCAGGGGGGCGGGGCCTTTCTCATTCACTCGCCAGCCTCCGTTTGAGTCGCTCTACGTCTCGCCACGTGTTGGAGTGCACTTTACCTCCACTTAGCTAGCGATACCTGTTTGTTCAACAGACATTACCATCTAGAAATTGGTAAGGAGTAATGTTTGACGTTTTTTAGAGAGGGATTAGAGCTACGAGTGTTTTAGAGGGTAGCTCCACATTGGGAGAGATATCACGGCCACATGCTTTTCTCCCCACGTAGGGGACGCTGTCCCATCACACCTGAATATTTTCAGATACAGTGGCAGCATTTGACGTTCTAACGCACCTACCTTCCACTTGGCCAGAGACACCTTGTCAACTTTTTACATTTTTGCCAAAGGTATCACAGCTACATTCTCACTCCTGATAGCAAAACCAAACATATTGTATATCAAGAGGCCCATTGATACGAAAGCTATCAATATAAATTCTTCTCAATACAAATTATAACTTTTTTTTCTAATTTTTGAATTGATTTTTAAAGTTTGTCCTGTTTCACTACTACGCAGGCAGAGCTGCAAGGGACAGCTAGTTATAAAATATTTGTATTTTCACAAAAAATGCTCTGTCTCACTATGAAGCACCTGAAAATCACAAACGGTATAAAGGAGATGTCAGCAAAGCAATGCAAGACACGCAAAGTCCCAATACATTTATCCAAAACAGAGCACGGGTTCAAAAATCCTGTAAACACATAAGCAAAGAAAAAAAAAAAAAGAAACACAATAACTCACCAACCTCCTTAACACATTCAAAATGAAGCACAAGGAGCTGTGGGAGAACCTCCGGAATTATAGGGCAGAGGGAAATTCCTGGTGGTGATTGGCAGGTGACCCCACCACTTTGAGGGACCACCCACAAAACACGTGGAACATAACGCAGGCAGCTTGTACACATAGAGCAGAAATAAAGAATGATGCTGTGATCCCGTACGTAATACCACCCTGGGGCGAGAGGGGGTGCTATCGCTAATTGTGTTGTCTCCTTCAGACTCTGCCCCTTCCGGCCGGGGCTCCATAAGGTTCAAGGACACCAGATGGAGTGTCAGTCGATGACAGGCCGAGCTTTGTGCCACCCTAAAGACTTAAAGCCTTATATGTGTAACCACAAAGGGGTGCCACTGAGCCCCAAACCACAGACACAGTAACACCCAACACAATTCCAGGTTCAAATAAAGTATTTTTATTTTTACAAAACACCTTCGTTCTCTGGAACACCTGCAAAATACACCAAATTATAATTCTCTCCTTCCACCTCCAAGAGTGTTGCCTGCTGCCTCCCGACTCTGACAAGTCTAAGTGTGGCGGTGGGCTTTCTTTTAAAGTTGACCTGGGAACTGCTTCTGCCCTCCTGCCCAAGTTGCCCGGAGCACTTTGAGGTGGTGTGGAAAGGGTAGTCCTCTCCTGGCAGCTTCATCTGTCGACCCCCAACAGGGCTGCGTTTCCGGACTCCCAATTTCCATACCATCCTTTGGGTATCTTGATTAGGTTTAGCCCTGAGGAACACTGAAACCTATTGTGAAAGATTAGTCCGGCTACAGACAGACACGACACAAAATGTCCACAAACACGGACATTTATTTTTTTCTTGCACGACACAGTGCACCAACCAGCCACAATGCTCAGCCCTTTCTTTGACTCTCTGCCACCTCCAGTCCTCACTCGCAAGCTCCGTCCTCTTCCAGCCTACTCCGGCTCCCCAAGTGGAGTGAGGAGGCTTAGGGTGCTTTCACACCTATAGTTCGATTGCTTTAGTCCGCACCAGTCAGAAAAATGTTACAATGTAGTAAACAGACGTGGGTACAGTTTGCTTTCACACATGCCGAGTTCTAAACGAACCAAAATAGACCGCGAAGCCCATTGGCACCAGGGAAACTTGTCTTTCTCTTTTCCAGAACTTCCCGTCTTGCTAAGTGCATCACGCACTTCTATACACTTCGCCCGAAGTTTTTTCGTCTTAATACGGCATTGTTCAACTGTCCGAGGATAGCCTTTCTCCCTTAGCTGCTTACTGAACAGCGCATAAAATGTAGCTGTTTTTATGTGTCGTGGACAGTTGCTTTTGGATATGCTCATCCGACCATATATCTATGAGGCACATAATTTCTTCGGCACTCCACATTTCTCCGCGGTTTGATTTCATGGCGAGTCGATAGCTTGAAAAATTTAATGGAGTCAACAGGAAGTGAAAAGAATTTTACCCACAACCCCGTATCTCTTATACCCAAAGTGCATTAAACTATACCATTTCGTCAGATTTGGTTTGGTTGCTTTCACACCAGACGAACCGTACCAAAGTAGAGCGGATAAAGCGGTCCGAGACCACCCCTTCAGGCAGGTCTCGGATCGATTGATTTGGTGCGCACCAAAGTACCGAGATTGCATTCACATCAACGCAAATGAACCGAACCAAGAGACCAAACACGTTTGGTGCGCACCAAATACTGTAGGTGTGAAAGCACCCTTACTTTATACTGCACAGATTAACATCTGGCAGCACTTCCAGGTGTGGCAGAAGTGCAGTCCAGGTGCCCCCTGGCAGTGGCCATGGACCCCCACAGGGTGGAGCTTCCCACCTCCGTATCTGTGGCCCTGATGCAATCCAGGGATGCTGCCCTCTTGTGCCCCAGATATTGCCCCTCTCCTGGGTCCTCATGTATAACGGCGTGCGTAGAACTCGCACTATAACATGGCGTAAGCACAAAAGCCGAAATGTGCTTATGCACAGAAAAATCCAGATGCAGGAATCTGTGCGTACTCCAACTTCCACTTTCTTCCGCTACATAAATCCCGATCAGCGTGAAAAGTAACGCTCGTGCACGCACTTTATGTAACGCCCCAACTCCTCCCAGAATTACGCCTCTTTGAATATGCAAATGAATATAAATCGCCCTTAAGCTCAGCCTTCTGTGAAAAGACAATGGGAAAAGCACGGAGGAAAATACAGTATAAGAATTTCAGCGAATACCAAGTGGAGGCAAAGAAAAAACAGACTATTTGTTTAATTAAACTGTTGTATAAACAAGAAAAGGCAGTTGATCGAGTGACATAGCGTGTTGGAGAAACTGGAAAGCTCACGTTTACAAAATCACACAGTGCCGGAAATAAAAAAGAAGTCACATATCAAAGTTGCCGTGAAATCGCGAGTTGTAGCCCACTGTCTGAGTGTCATATGAAAGCTTATTAGGGTACAGAGAAAAAAAGGCACACAGTGGGGCAAAAACACGAAATGTCAACTTCAATCTCGAAGTTTCCACTTTAATCATGTAGTTTATTTTGTCATTAAAGTAGAACATCATAAACTTCATCTTATTTAACCAGTTTCTCAAATCACATCATAATTAAAGTAGCACGTTAAATACTTTGTTTTGTATTTGATTTTCTATGTGCTCTGTGTGTGTGAATCACTACTTGCTTCTTAAACTGGCTCTCTTCCTCCAGCTGGACACAGAATCCATTACATTTGTGATATTACAGCTCTCTGAATGACTAAAATACTGAGATGTATACGTGATATCATTTTCATGATGATAGGCGTTAAAGCACGTTATTAAAAATAGGAACACGGCGCAGTGATTGTGTGCGACCTTCAATGAAATAATTTATTGCAGCAGTACTCAGGGGCGGCTCTAGGCTTGTGGCGGCACTGGGCAGAGGAAGAATCGGTGGCTCCTTCACTCGCCAATGTCAGTAAAGTAGCTTATGCACGGTGGATGGCCACGTATGTTGCAGACACTGCATAGCCTTCTTGTGCTCATGACACAAGCATTTAACTTTTGCCGAATTTGTCGCTGCATTTTTAGCTGTGTTGTTATTTTCAGTTCTGTTTTATATTCAATATATATTAGCGTAGCCGCCCCGCAGTCCTTGTTTTTCTTTCTCCAAGTAACCGATCGCCACACAATCAGCTCTGTAATAGAAGTTAAGCCATCTGTAAGCTTAGAGCGCCAATTCCTCAAAACGTTTAAAGAACATTGAAATATCTTCATAGTACATGTTTAATTATTCTATCTTTCACGACAATCCCAGTGAAGAATATAGATTATTTAGATGCAGTTAAAGTTTTATCTGTATAATATAATAAACATATTTTGCTGCATTTCACCTTAAAAATGATATCGTCAGCATATGTAAATACGCGCTTTATAAAGTGGCGCAGGTTGTGCAATATTATTACTGTAGTGCAAGTTTACAGTGAGTTGATTGTACTTATAAGTACAGACAGTTCTAAAAGGTGCAATTGATTGAGTGCGTTTATAGTTCTTGGGATGAAACTGTTTCTGAACCGCGGGGTCCGTACAGGAAAGGCTTTAAAACGTTTTGCCGTGGCTGAGACAGCGTGTCCTTGAAGCTGTATACCGATAATTCTCTTTCCGATCAGCTGCTGCTGTGATTCACACTCAGATACAGTGATATAAATACTCCGAGTGGTGCAGTGAGAGTAATATGGAAAAAGATGATCCGCTGTGGCAACTCCTAACGGGAGCAGCTAAAAGAAGAAGAAGAAGAAGGAGAAGTGAGAGTAACAACGCTAAAGCAGTTATGGTATTTGGAATACTATGGCTGTTCCCTGGACCATTATATTGTTACAAGTTACAGTGGGATGCAAAAGTTTGGGCAACCTTGTTAATAGTCATTATTTTCCTGTATAAATTGTTGGTTGTTACGATAAAAAATGTCAATTAAATATATCATATAGGAGACAAACACAGTGATATTTGAGAAGTGAAATGAAGTTTATTGGATTTACAGAAAGTGTGCAATAATTGTTCAAACAAAATCAGGCAGGTGCATAAATTTGGGCACCACAAAAAAGAAATGAAATCAATATTTAGTAGATCCGCCTTTTGCAGAAATTCCAGCCTCTAAACGCTTCCTGTAGGTTCCAATGAGAGTCTGGATTGTGGTTGAAGGTATTTTGGACCATTCCTCTTTACAAAACATCTCTAGTTCATTCAGGTTTGATGGCTTCTGAGCATGGACAGCTCTCTTTAACTCACACCACAGATTTTCAATTCTATTCAGGTCTGGGGACTGAGATGGCCATTCCAGAACGTTGTACTTGTTCCTCTGCATGAATGCCTTAGTGGATTTTGAGCAGTGTTTCGGGTCGTTGTCTTGTTGAAAGATCCAGCCCGGCGCAGCTTCAGCTTTGTCACTGATTCCTGGACATTGGTCTCCAGAATCTGCTGATACTGAGTGGAATCCATGCGTCCCTCAACTTTGACAAGATTCCCAGTCCCTGCACTGGCCACACAGCCCCACAGCATGATGGAACCACCACCATATTTGACTGTAGGTAGCAGGTGTTTTCTTGGAATGCTGTGTTCTTTTTCCTCCATGCATAACCCCTTGTTATGCCCAAATAACTCCATTTTAGTTTCATCAGTCCACAGCACCTTATTCCAAAATGAAGCTGGCTTGTCCAAATGTGCTTGAGCATACCTCAAGCGGCTCTGTTTGTGCTTCCTCTGCATCACTCTCGCATACAGCATCTCCTTGTGTAAAGTCCACCAAATGGTTGAACGATGCACAGTGACTCCATCTGCTGCAAGATGATGTTGTAGGTCTTTGGTGCTGGTCTGTGGGTTGACTCTGACTGTTCTCACCATTCGTCACTTCTGTCTATCCGAAATCTTTCTTGGTCTGCCACTTGAGCCTTAACTTGAACTGAGCCTGTGGTCTTCCATTTCCTCAATATGTTCCTAACTGTGGAAACAGACTTCAAACTCTGGGACAGCTTTCTGTATCCTTCCCCTAAACCATGATGGTGAACAAGCTTTGTCTTCAGGTCATTTGAGAGTTGTTTTGTGACCCCCATGTTGCTACTCTTCAGAGAAAATTAAAGGAGGAGGGAAACTTACAATGGACCCCCTTAAATACTCGGATTCACCTGTGTATGTAGGTCAGGGGTCACTGAGCTTACCAAGCCAATTGGAGTTCCAATAATTAGTTCTAAAAGTTTGGGAATCAATAAAATGACAACGGTGCCCAAATTTATGCACCTGCCTGATTTTGTTTGAACAATTATTGCACACTTTCTGTAAATCCAATAAACTTCATTTCACTTCTCAAATATCACTGTGTGTGTCTCCTATATGATATATTTAACGGACATTTTTTATCGTAACAACCAACGATTTATACAGGAAAATAATGACTATTAACAAGGTTGCCCAAATCTTTGCATCCCACTGTACTTACATTCAGATGCATTACACTAATAAACAATATGCGGTTAGTTTCAGTGTATTTATAAAGCCGCGTCATGAAAATAATGAGTGATCACACAGGAACAGTACCATTGCTTTGACGCTGGGTGCCGCCAGTCTGCAAAACCGAGCGGAGAACTTGCGTACGACAAGACATGAGGTACCGTGGAAAAGTGCATGGCTTTACGCCAAGTGTAGGTTTTATACATCACGATTTGAACATGGAAAAGTTCTTACACAACATTTCTGTGCGTACGCACCGTTTATACATGAGGCCCCTGGTCCTTCCCTTCTCCAGGTGTCCCGGTGGGGCAAAATCCCTGGTCGTCGTCATTTGGGGGAATGAACTGCTCCCGGCATGCCCATTAAAATAATTATAATAATTCTTTACATTTATACAGCGCATTTCTCGCTACTCAAAGAACTTCAGTGAGTGGGGAGGCACTTTAACCACCACTAATGTGTAACACCCACCTGATGCGACAGCAGCCATTTTTGCACCAGGACACTCACCACATATTAGCTGTTAGGTGGTGAAGGGTTGAGAAAGATAGCCAGTTAGAGACAGGAGATGATTAGGGCCACAGAGGGGAATTTAGCCAAGATATTGGGATACCCACTACTCTTTACAAAGGATACCCTGGAATCTTTTATGACTACAGAGTGTCAGGACCTCAGGCTTACTACTCATCCAAAGGACGGCACCATTTTTACAACACAGTGTCCCTGTCACTGCACTGGGAAGGCATTGAGGTCCACATTCAGACCATAGGATAAGCGCCCCCTGCTGGCCTCACCAACGCCTCTTCCAGCAGCAACCCAAGTTTTTCCAGGTTGGTCTCCCATCCAAGTACTGGCCGGGCCTGAGCATACATGTGTAAATTTTACTCTGTGTAAATATATTTTACTCTGAGTAAATATATCTTATAAATCTGCCTTTTTCTACTCACATGCACAGTTGACGCACAGCCAGATTTAGCACAGGGCTTCACCATATAGAACTGCTAGACAAGCAGTGTAACATAAGACTGACAGACAGCTGAGAAATGGGCAGTCAGACTGAGGACCATTGTATACTATTTTTGCCTGTCAAAATCAGAATGAAACTGTATCCTCTTTTGGCTTGTTTGGAATTGCATGATTCACCTAGGTGGCCTGCATGTGAAGAAAGTATAAAGCCTTGGAACATCGCCCGGCATACCTTTGAAGCCGACGGACGGATGGGAGATAACGTCATCCAATCCTGAAAATCCTTCCACTGCAATGCCGAAAATGGCAGACTCTACACATCGGGCCCCCACTCCCAAACTGGGTTTTGCCATTGGCTTCCTTCGTCTGTTATGCAGAGTAAGCCGTCATTAAAGAAAGTTATTTCTCCTATGTGATTTCTTACCGCTGTATCACTAAGGGAGGGGTATCACCGCTTTATATTATATCTATATAGATTTGCGTTATGTAACACGCCGCAATTATAAAAGAATTCATTCCCAAGGAGCTAACGCCCCCTGCTGGATACAGCTTCAGGTGGGTGGATGGCCTGTTCTGAAGTACAGCTGGTATGACTCCTTTAGTTCATCCGTTATGGCCTCCTGGCTGGGCAAGAATCCTGCCTTTATCCTGGCCAAGACGCCCGTCCTTCCTTCCTGGCACCTACAAGTGCTGCATTTTGTTTCCATTATAACTGAACATTTTTTATTTAGCACTCCATTGAGGAGATCAAAAATAGACAAAACAAACATCAAACATGATTTTGAACCCCAGCCAGTGGAGGAACTCTGGCTTTGTTACCAAAAAAAAAAAAAGAATAAAAAATAATGCTTAAAATAATATTCTAATCACAAGAATAATTTGTCTCACTTAATAAACACGACACAAGTCTACCAGATGTTCAGTTATTTTTAAGAACAAACTGCCAGAGAAGTATTAAGCCTAACTGGGTCACTGGACTGTCTTCTCATTTTCACCACTAGTTGTCACTGTTGTACTTTAAACGCTTTGTCCTTCCCTGGAATGTTTAACAACAAGGGACGTTCCTGTGTGAGCAGAATTTAAGATTTCGCTTCCTGGGATTTAATGTTTGAAAGGATTTTCTTCCAGCTTATCTTCATGCACTTATAATATGTAAGGCACAATGGATATAATTTATGTAAATTTAATTCTTACTTTTGATGAGAATTATTAACATAATAATAACCGATCTACAGCATAGCTAAACTTAAACAGCCTATACATTAACACTGCCTTTATGCGTGCATTGTAAATAAACCCACTTTGAAAATTTGCTATTTGTATAAGTAATAATTAAAATATGTAAAGCATTCAAGTACTTGTGTTTAAGAAAGAAAGAAAGAAAGAAAGAAAGAAAGAAAGAAAGAAAGAAAGAAAGAAAGAAAGCAAACACACAGTGTTTTGTCTCTCAGCTGTCTGGCACTTTTTCACTGAATTTTAACCTCAAACACATTCCCACTGCTTGAAAATAAAGCAACAATTGCAATTTTAAAAAAAATTCATGCCTCTCACCACAAGCGCAGCTAAGAGCCACATGCCGGCCATTTCTGCAGGATCATCAGCTGGATGGGAATGAGCTCTCTTACCCGCAGACATGTGGGTTTACGTGTTTTTTTGTTTTTGCTGGAAGGTTTTTCTGAGGGGAGGAACTAAAAAAAAAAAAACCCACCAATGCCCTTCTCTTCCCTTCTTTTACGACTATTCACATTCACTCAGCAGTAACTCCTGCGCCACACACTGTGACTTCAGAACGTATTCAGACCCTGGCATACCCTCTGCAGACTTTATTGTGTTGTAGATTTCAGTTGAATCTGCAATCTTGCATTAAGAAGTGTTCTATTTGAACTAACAGTTCTCTAACGTTAGTTAGTTGGCTTGAGCCACAACCCAACCTTGCTTGCGAAGACTGAGCTTGTAACGGATGCTACTTTTATACCCAATCATGATACCTCACCTGCTCCTCATTAGCCTGCTTAACATGGAGTCTTCCAAACCGGCGCTACTTGAATATTCTGTGCACTTTCCAATCTTATTGTATAGTGGGTATAGGAAAGAATCCCGCCTTTGAAATATTCCCATTTGTTTTGCTTTATAGCCTTAAATGAAAACACACAAACCAATATTTCTTCCCAGCTTTACTTACTCAATGCAACCTATAACATCCAAGTGAAAGATATAACAGCTACAGTTCAGACAAATGATAAAAAATCAAAAACAAGAAATACTGAGATGAATAAAGGATCACCCCCCTCCTAAACTCAATCAGGTGTCAGTGCCCACCATTTGCAATGCAGACCACAGTTATTGGCCTCCTTCCAACTGTGATCAATTGTAATGAGTGTGATTACTGAAGCTGTTCCTGGTGCATTCATTCATCAGCTTGGTAGTGCAACTGACTATGGGTGGCCAGCCACTTTCAAAAGATCTCAGGGATAGAGTTGTGGACAGACATAAGGCAGGAGATGGCGACAAACAAATCTCAAAGACTTTATCAATCCCAAGGAGTACAGTAAAGTCCATCAGAAAGAAGTGGAAAGTGTTTGGTACTACTAGGACACTCCCTGGATCCAGCCATCCCTACAAACTGGATGAAAGAGCAAGGAGGAAACTGGTAATAGAGGCTACCAATGGCCACTTTGAAGGAGTTACAGGATTTTATGGCAAAGAGTGGTCATTGTGTGCATGTGACAACAATTTCACAAGCGCTACTCCACAATTGTGTCTTGTTTGGGAGGGTCACAAGGAAAAAGCCACTTGTCAAGAAAGGCCACATTAAGGGTCGTTTGAGCCTCCCAGATGGAAACCAAGGCAGACACGTGGTCCAGTCCCACCATCCGGATATGACCTTCTATCTGCCGCAGCCAGGTGTTACGTGGGCAACCCCTTGGCCTGGTCCAGCCACTCGGGTCCCCAACAGTGAGGATCCTGTGAGCTGGATCGCCCTCATGGAATCACGTCACACGGCCGTAGTCCTGTAACTGATGCTCCCTCACAATGCAGGTAATTTGCCTCATTCGGGACCCTGTGAACAACACACAGTCAAACCACAGAGAAACACAGTACTGAAGGAGTCCAGCCTTTGTCTCAGGTCACTGGATAGTGTCCATGTCTCGCAAAACTGTAAGCACCAGGACTCTAAAGACTTGGACCTTCATCCTTTTGCAGATATCGGGAACACCACACACCCCTTTCCAGCGACCTCATGACCCCCCCATGCTCTCCCAATCCATCTACTGACTTCACTGAAGTGAATGTCACTGCCAAGGTAAGCAAACCTCTCAACGAGGTCGACACTCTCTCCGCAGACAGACACACTGCTTCTGGCCATGCCCAAGAGGTCATTAAAAGCCTGGATGTTGGTTTTTAGCAGGACAATCGCAAGCCTAGACACTCAGACTCCTCACCCAGTCTCTCGAGAGGCCCAATCAGAGCCTCAATTGACTCCGCGAAGATCACACAAAGTCAAGATCAGTGAATCTCTCTTCACCAACTGATGCCCCACAGCTGCTGGACCCCACATTTTGACATAAATGTATTTGTACAGAAATCTCCACCATGGCTTAGTCTTAACGGAATTGTCTGTTAAAAAAAATGTTTTTTATTATATTTTACTTACCTATGTAGTTTGTAGTGGTGACCAATAAAAAATTTAAATCTTATGTTTTAATGCTGGGCATAGAAAAAAAAAAATCGAGTGGTCTTCCCTCAACTTTCTTATATACTCAGATATTGAAATGAATATTTGAGGAGTAAACCGCAACACAATGATTATATTTTTTATATTATGTACATCAAAGAACCATCAACATCAAATCAAATCATATTAATAATATAATGAACAAATATTATAAAAAAATATATTATAAAAGTAAAGTTGCATGTATAAAAAGGTACCACTTCCAGTTAGCGGAAATTGCCCAAAAGTTGACAGAAATCTATGTTTTGTACCTAACACTTGTATACAAAATTTGGTTGACCGAAGTGCAAGCGTACTAAAGCTATCGTGTTCACACACACATAATTCCAAAAATTGTATTTTCTGACTCAGGGAGGTCTAAAACGTCGAGATTCATTAAAATCTGGGCATCGCATTTTTGAAAGATTACAATACTTTCTCGATACTTTGTATACAAGAAAGTAATAAGCAAAGCAGACACTAAATGATGAAAGGCTGCAATTACTTCAGCGTCAGACCCCCTCTAATGAGTCCATAATAAAAAGTCAGAATGGAAATCAGGATGACATAATTAAAAGCAAAAAAAATATATATATATGCTTAATTTTTATGAAAAGATATTAACATAGTTTTGTAATTTCTTCATTGGATCCAAAACACAGAAACTGGGAAATAACTGCTCACTTAATTAGGGCAGGAGTCCAGTTAAAGAACAAAAACCTGCACCCCAGGTGGTCCCGGGTATGGGGACCACTGTGTTAAAAGTATATTAAATTCAGCTATGCTAATGATTTCACGTTGACCCCTCCAATTTTTCCCTGTCCAACCTCACTGAGCGTTTTCTGGGGGAGTCATTGGCGCTGGGATGGACTGGCATCCCGTCCGGAGTTTGTCATCGCCTGCTGCCAGATGAAGATCCGAAACCACCACGTGCGATCCTGAAGAGGAATGTGCGGTTTTAAAAACGTTAGAATTCTAAGGTGTTTTAGTCTTAAAAAATGCAATAAATAACTTATTGGTAAAAAAAACAATTCCAACTTCCGAACTTCCCGAGGCTTGTCATTAGGGCACACCCTGCGGCAGTCTCGACCGGGCGTGGCTCGGTAGGCAGCACTGGCGACTCGAGGACTCTGGCGAAGCCGCTTCTGCAGACGCAGCACTGCACTTCCTTCTGACAGGCTGCCTCAACGACAACACCTTGCTTGAAGTATAAACGGAGCTGTTAGAAAGGTCGTACGTTGGGAAAGAAAACAACGGGAAAGGTAACGTCCAGCAGCAGGGACCAGGCAGCACAAGCCAAGCCAGCTTTGCAGAATGCGGGTGTGTGTAGGTGTGTGCGCGCGCACGCGCGTGCGGCAAAAGGCGGCCTTCTCCCTCCGGACACGAGTACGTGCGCGCCAAAAAGTGACTCTCCACCCCTCTCTCTCTCTCTCTCTCTCTCCCCGGACACGCGGTGACGCGCGCGCAGCGACGACTCGAAAGAGTGACGGCGGCGGTGGTGGTGACGCTCGGGAGGTGGGGGCATTTGTGCTGTCAAGGGAGCAACACGGTGCATCCCAGGAACTGCAAAGACTTGCGCACGGGTTCTGGTGAGTAGCAGAGAGAATCAGAATTCCACGTACGAGTCAGCCCACAGGTTCTCGCGTCATAAGGTGCCAGGCACGTAGCGGTGGGCGGACGGACGGACGCACTCTAGGCGTGAGGGAGCTGCGGCTCGGTTTAAACTCCACGTCGCCCGCTTGCTGCACGGCCCTATCAAGAGACAAACTCCCCCCGCCCAGTAAATCTGCATACTTAAGAGCCGAAAGTCAAATCAGAACTGCATTTCATTGAACAAGTGACAAGCTGAAATCGGATATCGTGATTGAGGATCCGAGCACGTCACGTACAGCACGAGTTACCTGCCGAGGATGAACTGTGCGTTTTAACTTCAGTCGGTTCTGAAGTTTTAACTTTTTAAACCACCGTGACACCATGCACGTCACTTCAAAAGGGTTGACAGTTGTGTGGCCCACACTTGATCATAAACTTAGTCCATCTTCAGCTGTCCCTTCAACACTGGGCCATCTTAACGAAAGGGCACGCTGGACAGTTGCCCGGGGACCCCACGATCATAAAGGCCCTATGCTAATGTATGTAGGTTGTGAATTGCTGAGTAGTTGTGTAGGTAGGGCACTGCTTTGACTGGGAGCCTATAATGCTGTTATGATGGCCCTTCTTCAAAATGCAAACTGCGTGGTAGCCACAAAAATAGGATGACCGGATTACACTTTACAAAAAAGTACTTTAAAAAGCCTGCAGAATTCTGGAAAAACTTTTTGTGGGCAGATGAAGCAAAGGTGAATCTGGATCAGAGTGATGGTAAGAGCAAAGTGTGGAGACAAAAAGGAACGGCCCGAGATCCAAAGCAGACACTTCATCTGTTACACATGGTGTTGGGGGTGTTATGGCTTGGGCATGTATGTATGTATCTTATCTATCTATGTTTCCAAAGCTATGGGTTGCTATTAACCCTGGATGAAACCCATGCACCCCCCTGTAAAAGAAAAGTTCTGATAATTGTGATCAATTCACAACGGCAGCTGCCCAGGACAACTTCTCCATACACTAGCATGTCAAAAAGTTGGTCATAACATCACAGAGGTTGGAAAACATCCGTCTGTCTGTGCTGTTATTTCTCCAGTGTATTCATGCCAATCCAGAATTTACATTGACATTTAGTTAATTTTTATAGGGTTCACCGATTTTAAAAACCCTACACTGGCTGCCGGTTAGATTCAGAATCGAATTTAAGATTCTCCTCCTAACCTATAAGGCATTAAACGGTCTAGCCCCCGCCTATTTGAGTGTCTTGCTCCATTGTCACAATCCCCCTCGTGTTCTTAGATCCGCAGATCAGCTGCTCCTAACCCTTCCCAAGGCACGTTTTAAAGCTCGTGGTGAAAGGGCTTTCTCCGTCTGTGCACCCAGGCTCTGGAACTCCCTGCCCTTAGTGGTTAGGCAAGCCGCTTCAGTCGCCACATTCAAATCTCGCCTAAAAACGCACTTCTTCACATTGGCTTTTAATTCTTAACCTGTTTCATTTTCCACTTGCCTTTTAGCTATTTTCTCTATTTTATTTGGTCCCTTGACCTGTTTTTAGTATCTCTGTTTTAATTCTCTCTTAATGTTTATTTTTAATATTTTGCTTTTAGTCCTGCTTGTTGTAACTGTACAGCGCTTTGGTCAGTTGTAATGCTGTGTTTTTAAGCGCTCAACAAATAAATATGGTATGGTATGGTATTAAAGAAATATTACAGTCAAAAATGAGTATTTTTATATTTGTAGTGATGAGTTTAAAATTGTTCTCGGCCAGCATTAAAAAACTACACGGGGTAAGTAACACATTAAAAATATGTACTTTTTGGGTAGAGTAGGCCTTCAAGACCCATGGAAAGACGAATTCCAGAAATATCTTTACACCACAGTTGTTTCAAAAATCCTATCTGCACAAAGGCAAAGTACAAAACTGAAGATGCCGCTTTAATGTAAACCACATGCCAAGGAACAGCTGAAACCAGGGAACCTAAGTGAAATTCTTTAATTGGAAAAAAAAACAGCTAGAGATCAATTTAGAGAGATTTGTCTGAAGGCAAATGCATAGCAAAGAGCTACAGGAAAGGACCACTCTTAAATCTCCTACAGGTAATTGTGCTAATGATCGCCACTAGGAGAGTTGCATGTGCCAGAGACAGCATCAACTCTCACCAATCGGGATGAACTTCACATCATTTTGAGTAATTTTCTTAAATGGGTAGACTCACACATTCCGTGCACAGAGACATTAATACAGTGACATAAAAGCACATTTCCCTTTGAATGCACAGATTTGTAATAAAGTGTGTTTTACATTTGAATGTGTTCATAAATTTTTCAGTAATTTTTCAAATAATGGTAGAGGGTTTTTTCAAAGCTGCTGGAAGAATTTCTCCAGTATACTGAATCAACTGGTGTAGCACCAACTCCTAACTTCCACCCCACCCTTTAGATGTTAAACTGAACATGGGGGTAATGAAGAAGGTACAGTTTAGGGAAATAAAGTTAAATGCTCCCAATATGGAGCGGTGGCAGAGTGGTAGCGTTGCTGCCTTGCAGTAAGGAGACTGGGGTTCGCTTCCTGGGTCCTCCCTGTGTGGAGTTTCCATGTTCTCCTCGAGTCTGCGTGGGTTTCCTCCCACAGTCCAAAGACATGCAGGTTAGGTGCATTGGTGATCCTAAATTGTCTCTAGTGTGTGCTTGATGTGTGTGCCCTGCCCATGGATTTGTCCCTGCCCTGTGCTGGTTGGGATTGGCTCCAGCAGACCCCCATGACCCTGTAGTTAGGATATAGCAGGTTGGAAAATGACTGACTGACTGAACGGAATATCTGTTTTTTTTCTGTGTCTTGCAGAGTGTTTAGAAATGACTGATAATATAGCAAATGATGAGTCTGGCCTTTCATTCACCCCTCTTGTGGTCATTGAACTGGCTAGCAACACTGAAGAAGACGCAGTTAAATGGCTAACAAAAAGAATAAGCGATAAAAAGGAGGATGGAGGTAAGGTGTATTGAGTAATTAAAAATATATTTGTTGCTACAGTATATTATGGTCTCAAAAGCTACATAAAGTATCCTTATTTTATCATTATTATTGTAACTGTGGAAGTACATTTTTTTAACGTACTACATTTTTAAAAAGGACAACCCACTCTAGATTCCATATGAATTTGGAAAAAAGGTTAGAAATACTAGAAGATAGAGCTTATTCATTAATACATTGCCAAAGCCGGTTCTTTTGTATCTACCTTTACACTTTGCATAGCTAATATTATACTGTATATCTAGTGAGAAATAATTACAAATTGCATAAATTTACAAAAATGGTGACTGATGCAAAATAATAAAAATCTCCAAACTGTAAATTTAGATCTTCTTTATACCATTTATTCAGCATAGTTAATTACATTGCAGGGCTTTGGATGGTTTGGGGAGCTGGAGCACTCCCTGCAGGCCACAGTTTGTAATACACGGGCATGTAATGTTGAAAATGTTTTGTTTTTCTTTTGTTTTTAATTTATACTTCTGAATTTGTATTGTGCATGCATGCATGTTCCGACATATTTCAAAAATGCATCATGCTAATAATTTGTGATATTATTTTTTTTTCCTGTTAATATTTTCAAGGCGCTGACCTGAAAATCACAGCACTTCCTAGGGCTAAGGAGGATTTAAGCAATGAGAAAAGGAAACTTTATCTTGTGGGTGCTTCCAAGGAAAGACTGTTGCTTGGGGCAGAAGAAGTTGGACTTGTGAAGGAGTGCAATGATGGGCCAATGAGAACCTTTACATGCAGCAACAGGAACAGTTTTAAGGGCTTCGAAGGTAAAGTAAGCCCTTAGTTTTGTTGGTCCAGCTTTGGTTAATTAGTAATTTAAAGAAATAAAATGAGAGATGAAAATATATTTATTTTGTTCATTGAATGGGAAAAATGATACATTAAGATGGATAGATCTCAATTGCCAAGTTTTACTCCTAAGGCAATGGAATATAAATACTTGTAGAAGCAGGCTTCAGAAAAATGTGTCCAATTCTGTGCCACCAGTTACACATTAATAGTTTTCCTATGAAATGTATTGTTATTGTAAAAAACAATAAAAAAATTATTGTAACTATGATAAATAAGTATACCCCATCTTAGTTTTTTTTGTGATAACTTGGGCTATCTTATCTTATGGTTAAATTGATTAATTTCATATTTGTTTAGACAATGTCTTTCAGTTAAGGAGCCCCTGACTTTGTGACGCTGCATAGGTTGTGTTCCAAAAAGGGAAACCAATCAAAAACATCAGTAATTTAAAGATGAATGAACTAATTTACACATATATTTTCAGCCATACTTGTCTCTGTTTTTATATTTAATACTAGGGGGGCAAGCACTACTAGCACCTTCAGTGTCCAACCCCCAGTTGCAGCCAGAATCTTAGTAAAATCTAAATGTACAAAAGAAAAATGATTATTTATTGGAGTCAAAATCACGAAATTCTATAAATATGTAAAAGAAAAATTATTATTTAACAGATAAAACGTCATGAAATGAGAATAAAATATTTGCTGTCTTACTGATTTGAGTATTCCCGTTAAACTGAGTTCCACTATGCTCAATGCACGACTTTCATGATATTTTAGTTTATAATTTAAAAATGGAATAAAAATCTGAAAATCTAAAAACATCACATTAAAGTTCGATAAATTCTGAAAAGAATGATACAAAACATATATATGTAGGTTTTAAAATAAGCCCGATTTAAAGCGTGATAAAAATGTCACATAAAATCATTGCACTTTTAGGCTTAGGATTTTATATATAGGGTGGCACAGTGGGTAACGCTACTGTCTTGCAGTTAGGAGACCTGGTTTGCTTTGTTTGCATGTTCTCCCCTGGTCCTGGTGCTCGGTTTCCTCCACAGTCCAAAGACATGCAGGTTAGGTGCATTGGTGATTCTAAATTGTCCCTAGTGTGTGCTTGGTGTGTGTGTGTGCGCCCTGCGGTTGGCTGGCATCCTGCCTGGGCTTTGTTTCCTGCCTTGCGCCCTGTGTTGGCTGGGATTGGCTCCAGCAGACCCCCCGTGATCCTGTAGGTAGGATATAGCGGGTTGGATAATGGATGGATGGATTTTATATATATATATATATATAGAGTAGAATTGACAAGAAAGGTGGCATTGTGGCAGTAAGGAGACAAGGGTTCATATCCCAGGTATTCCCTGAGTGAAGTTTGCATGTTCCCCCCATGTCTGAATGGGTTTCCTCCCACAATCTAAAGACATGCATGTTAGGTGAATTGGTGACTCTATAAATTGGCCAAAATATGTGCTTGGTGTGTATGTCCACCTTGTGATGGATTGGCACCCTAACTTGTTCCTGCCTTGTGCCCTATGCTTTTTGGGATGGGCTCCAGCACCCCCTGCATACTTGGTCTGGATTAAGCAGGTTAGAAAATGACATGACATATGACAAGAAATTGTAAAACAATAAGACATCAAATGTTAAGAAGCTGTGCAGCAAAGTAATATATTGAAATTGCATCAAAACAGTTGGTCTAAATAAATATTTTTTTAAAATGTGATGATGGATAAAACAAACAATGGGAATTAAAATAACGTTTGCTGTGCCAGCATTGTCCCTTTGGAATGAAGCGAGAAGCAGTACCAGTTTGGGCTGTGCCAAAATTAACTGTTACAGAAAGGTTTAATCATTTAATACACTGCTGCAGCTGAATTCGTGTAGCACGTTAGTTTTGCCCCGCAATATACGTTGAGTTTCTATCATTTATACTTTACAAACATTATTAAGCCACATTATGACAAACATAGGAAGCTGAGCTGGTGCTCTTTAATTAACATCTATGAATACACATCTATGTATATCTTACAATTTATTTTTTTAATAAATGTGAAATGAGACTTAGAGTGAATATGCATACATAAGTACTTATTTAAATTGATTATATTCAAGTACATTTATTTTTGAGAAATGTAAAATACTAAACATATCTTTCTCAAGCAGTATCTCTCACTCTTTAAAAAAAAAAAAAAAAAGGAAAAAGATCAGACTTGACACACTCATAAAGGTTTGGGGCCGCCACCCGTGTATTGTCCCTGGCTGCAATGGGTTTGAGAAGTTGACAGAGTGTCTTTGATGGAGTCCAAAAGTGAACTGATTGAGGTTTGAGAAGATGGCGATTTTAAATGGAAATACCGGAAGTGACATAGGGGAACTGGAAGTGGCCTTCTTCTGATGTCATCCTAGGCGGCAGAACTGGAAGTGACATCGTCCTAGGTGCCGGAACCGAAATTGACGTCGTCCTGGGTGCCAGAACTGGAAGTGACATCTTCAATGATGAGTCAGACAGATTTTCCCGCGGCTGGTCTGTAGAGATAACAGAAGAAGGTTTAATGGATACCATCACCCCCTGGCCTGGCGTGGAATTACCTTCACTTGGTCCATACAACGTCCTCGTACTCGCACGTGCGTGACAGTGTTTGGGTGACTTTATGTTTACATCCAAATTCCATGTGTGAGATTGCTAAGTAAAAATTCAAAAATAGCAGGCATTCATAAATTTGCTTGAATTATTTGGACAAAATGAGTTATTAGATTAATTGATAAAATTGTCGATAATTTGTTTCCAGAATAATAAGTGATAGCCCTCGGGTATAGAAAATGATAAAATGCATTATTTTAAAGAGGGCTGTGGAGTTGGTAGATAAATCCTTCGACTCTAATTCCGACTCCCTGACTCCTCTGTATTTAATATGTTAACGTATTTTCCATGTTGATTGAAGGAAGGCAACATACACGTCATTTAACCAAAGAACTACTGGCTAGGAAGCTGACTCTCTACCGTATTGGCCAGTTTAAACAAAAGACAAGAACCCCTGAACACACATCAGGCATCATTACACTTGTTTACACTCAAATGAACTTGTTAAACACATTATATCTGAAATGAAATGAAAACACTTTTTGTAATGTACCATCATCCATATTACAATATGTGAAATCAGGTTGTATAATAGCTCAGCTGAACTTCACACTATTAGTAACACAGTAAAGCACAGTAGCTATGCACTGGGCTTCTTACATCAGTACTTAGTACATAAGTACTTAATTATGACTATTGTTTGTGAAATGGGACATTTGAACTTGCTGTATTTTTTTTTCATTACAATTTAAATTTATTAGGAGTCGGAGTCGGTATTGAAGGTCCAAGGCTTTAGAGTCCTGGTGCTTCCTGTCTTGCTATATGGTTGTGAGACATGGAGGCTATCCAGTGATCTGAGATGAAGACTGGACTTCTTTGGTACTGTGTCTCTCCGGAAAATCCTTGGGTACCGTTGGTTTGACTTTGTGTTGCTCATGGAATCCCAAATGAGGCACATGACCTGCATTGTGAGGGAGTGTCAGTTACGGCACCACAGCCATGTGATGCGTTTCCCAGAGGGTGATCCAGCACATAAGATCCTCATTGTTGGAGACCTGAGTGGCTGGACCAGGCCAAGGGGTTGCCCACATAACACCTGGCTGTAGCAGATGGAGGGTCATTTCCGGAGGGTAGGACTGGGCCACGAGTCTGCCTGGAGGGTTGCCAACCAGAATCCCGAGTTGTTTCGCCATGTAGTGAGTGCACCAATTCACTGTACCAGTGCATGCTCCCCAACTTGACTTGACTTGACTTGAGTTGGAGTCGGTACATTTTTGCCGACTCTGATCCCGACTCCAGGTACCCAAAATTGACTCCGACTCCACAGCCCTGATTTTAAACATTTTTTGCTGACACAACAGTCAGAAAAGTAAACTTCCGTCTGTTTATTTGTAGACGTTAGCAGTTGTTCATTATGTTGTGAAACTGAGTACATCCTGTTATTAATAACCTGCAGAATTTATGCATTTTGGAAACTAGTTAATTATTTTCTTTTTTATTTTTATTAGTTTTACTGGCTAAATTTTCTGGGGATTTAGCAGGTAGCTGTTTTTGAAAAACCTCAAAATCATTTGCTGTGTTGCTTTTTTTCAGATAACAAGGATGATTTCCTCAGCATGGCAGAGTGTCAATACATTATTAAACATGAGCTAGATAGCCTGCGGGCCAAAAGTGAAACAATGATACCTGGATACCCGCAAATCAGCCTTTATCCTGGGAAATCAATCCGTAAGTGTTGCTTTAAAAAGCATTTGAAACATGTGGAGTGTTGTAAGATGAACAGAGAGTTGTCTTTAACTCAGGAGATGTTCATTTTCTTTTATTTCGCATTAAGGTGAATTTGAGAATTTACTATGATGTTTAGAATTTATCCTGATCTTATTATTTTAAATGGAGCAGACAAAGAAGATGCTCTTATTCTGATAAACAATTCATCTTTTTTCTTACCATTTTTTGGTATTGTTTTAAGATCTTTTTTGTAAAACCTGTCAGTTTTAAAGTTATTAAGTCGTTATTTGCTTTGCTCAGTTACTAGTATTACAATTCATGTTAAGTATATTAGGAAAAGTAGGCAAACATTTAACTCTAAAGTCTTTAGGTTAGGTATAGAGGAAAAATAAAATTTCTTTTTCAATCAGATGCACATTACCTGATATTAGATTTTGATCAAAGATCTGAAACATTTGGTATCAAAAATGTGCAGCATTACAGGAAATCAGGAACGGAGCAAATACTTTTTCACAGCAGTGTAGGGCTAGGATTATTCGCAGCTTTTGAGATCACAATCAGAGGATATCTAATTGGTCAAGTCTGGAACAGAACTGAATTGATTGATGATAAACATAGCACAGTCTGCATAAGTTACTTCAGTGATAAGACAGTCACATCTGAAACATGGGACAAATTAAGATTTTTGTTAAGAGTAAGTCAACATACATAATTTTTGCTTATGCACAGAGGTTGGAAGGAAATGTCCAGGCCCATTCAAGCTATAATAAAGGCTACAGAAATTCAAACGATAATTTCTTACAACGCAGAAGGGTATCTTTGAATGAACAACGTGTTAGACCTTGAAGTGGATGGTTATAGTAGAAGAAAGCCTTATTTGCTTCAGTTTCTCAACAGGAAAAGGACACAACACTGGGCATGTCATCTCCAAAACTGAATGACTAAAGTTCAGAAAAATGGCAGCAGGTTTGACCCATCTCAATTTCTGGAGTCAGAATCATTAATCAATCAATCCAATCTTCATCAGTAGTACAGGCTGGTGATGGTAGCACAATGCTGTGGTACACTTTAGGACACTTAATACTGGATGAGTTTAATTTGACTGCCACAGTGTACCTAAGCATTGTTGCTAATCATTTGCACCTGTTTATGACCACATTCTACCATTGCAAGATGGATACTTCTGGATGGATAATGTGCCTTGTCAACAAGCTGCATGATCTCAAGCTGGTCCATAAATGTGACAGTAACTAAAGTTCACTGCAGTGGCCCACAAAGTCCACAAATCTCAATCCAGTAGAACCTCTGGGACGAAGTGGAAAAGAAGATCCGCAACACAGAAACTGTGAGATGGTTTTGAGTTATCGTGAGCCAGAGTTTTGCAAGAATGTTTTCAGCACTTTGTTGAATTTGCACTTTGAAGAATTTTGGCTCTTTTACAGGTAAAAGAAAATCATACACTGTGTTAGTGCATACTGAGTGTGAGCAACTAGGCCATTTTTTCAGTTTCTCATGTCCAAATGCATTAAGTTGTGTTTTATGTTTTCCTGACGTCTGTTTTTTTTAACATTTTCTCTATGTGGAGTGTGTAACCATGACAATTAAAACAAACTATAATTTGTTAACAGGTTATTAACTGCACATTTATCTTTGTTGGACACATGCAATATTTGTTAATGGTTTAAACTGGCTTTAAAAATAATTAATGTGTTAATAATGCAGATATGAGCTGTGATATGAGAAGCTTTTTTTTCATATCTTTTGTGATGGGCGGCTGGCTGGCTGCTCAACCCAGCCGGGATGCCCCGAGAAGGAAAAGAGGGAGGAAGGCAGCAACTTTTGGATACTACCCTCCCCAAGACGCCAGATGGCAGCTCCCCAGATTCCCACAGGGCATCCTGGGACTTGGAGTTCGGTTTTACAGCCTTGTTGGGTGCTTTGGGTGCCACCAGGGGGAGCTGTCGAAGGGCCGGGGCAGTCATACTTTCCCTATAGCCTGTAAGCCATTAGTACTTCCGGGCTATAGGGAAAGTATGACTTCCAGGGCTGTGAAACAGAACTCCAAGTACCAGGATGCCCTGTGGGAATCCGGGGCACCACTATACCCCAGGGGAGCTGCCATCTGGCATCTTGGGGAGGGTAGTGTCCAAAAGTTGCTGCAGAAGAAGTGAAGAAGAGAGTGCAGGCAGGGTAGAGTGGGTGGAGAAGAGTGTCAGGAGTGATTTGTGACAGACGGGTATCGGCAGGAGTGAAAGGGAAGGTCTACAGGATGGTAGTGAGACCAGCTATGTTATATGGGCTGGAGACGGTGGCACTGACCAGAAAGCAGGAGACAGAGCTGGAGGTGGCAGAGTTAAAGATGTTAAGATTTGCACTGGGTGTGACAAGGATGGATAGGATTAGAAGTCAGAAAGGTGAGATTGCATTGGTTTGGACATGTGCAGAGGAGAGATGCTGAGTATATTGGGAGAAGGGTGCTAAGGATAGAGCTGTCAGGGAAGAGGAAGGCCTAAGAGAAGGTTTATGGATGTGGTGAGAGAGGACATGCAGGTGATGGGTGTAACAGAACAAGATGACGAGGACAGAAAGATATGGAAGAAGATGATCCGCTGTGGCGACCCCTAACGGGAGCAGCCAAAAGAAGAAGAAGAAGCTTAGGTGGATTTGACCCTAGAAAGAAACAATTGTTTACATTCTGTGTTCTATAATTTTCAGATGTGCACATGTTGCAACCCGTACCAGTCATTCTTTTTTCCCTTGGAAATTTTTAATTGATTTATATATACAGAAAAGGATTTGGAGACTGTGTCTGCCAACATCGTATTTCATTAATGTGTAGTTTTAAAGCATACCGTAGGTGAATAGTGACTCAGATTTACCACGGGAATGTGTTTAATATAAGCATTTTCTAAATCTTGCCTGATTTGTTTCGTCTAGCTTGGATAATTTTTTAGAACATGGCTTACAGCAAGAGAAATATATATAGATCTAATTGACAGTTTCAGCAATTATTAACATTGGATCTGGTAGTTAGTCTGCCTTGGTTTAGCACTCTAGAAACATGACATTTTTCCAGTTCAGTTATTCAGTTTACATTTCTATTTACACTTAAAATGTAATAGTCATTTTTGATTGGCACAGTGGTAGCGCTGCTGCCTCTCAGTAAGGAGATCAGGGTTTATGTCCTAGGTCCTCCCTGCGTGCAGTTTGCATGTTCTCCCCGTGTCTGTGTGGGCTTCCTTTGGGTGCTGCCATTTTCTCCCGCAGTCTAAAGGCATGCTGATGGGCTGAATTGCCATTAATTTAAATCTTGCTTGAAGAACAGGCCTAAGTTGCCTCACAAGCTTGCATATTGTAATCTTTTTAGTTAGCCAATAAAATTTTGTTTGATTTTTCGTTACATCCATAATGGCTAACACGGTGCAACTCCCTGGTACTACAGGGGTACATTAGTTAATCGTAATGAGAATATTATGAAAATACTCTGTTGTTCTGCATAGTTTCTTTTTATCTGCTGGATTAAGCTATTTTATTAATACTTATCAATTAACATTGACTTCTTTAATGTATTATTGTCAGGCTGTTCAAATGATTGTATATTCTTCATTAAGATTATATATCTTGATTTTATTATCATAGCAATACAAGAAAATGCAAGTTAAAAAACTTTCTGACAAAAGTGAAGCTGTTGTATAATGTCACTTTGTAATGTTCTCTGCAATGTTACTTTACAAACAGTATATTTAAAAGAAAATATTTAATTTTTTAAAATCATATTTGTGCTGTATGTTCTAAATTTTATATTGTATTTAAGTATTTATGAACTTATTATTTTTTAGTAAGAAGACTCCAGTCAAAAGGGATTTTGATTCAAATTTTCCCTCTTCATGATAAAGAAGAACTGAAAAAGTTGTCTGGTTCCTGGTTTGGCCAGATTAAATTTTCATTCCAGCCACTTGGTGAGTTTAGTGTCCAGGATTCTTAACAGATCTCGGCAGCATTTCCTCATGGATAAAGGCACTAAGCTATAATCCAACAAGCATCGTGGCTCAGAACCTACAGAGTTGAGTGATATTGAAATTTACCAAATGTGATATATAGTACACCCGGAAAGAAGATTTTGTAATTGCATCAAGTAAAAAATTTGCATATGTTGGGTATCCGTGAGACGTGACCCAGTAGATTGTGTAACAATGTATATATATTGCCTTTTTGTAGCATATACAATTGTAAGAAGCTTTACAAATATAAAGATACAGCACAGCTTTTACAGCAAGCTTAGTGACTTGCTCAGTGTTCAGCATGGACTGAACTCTCAGCCTCGGATATTTAAGTGGGGTGCCAATAGCCACTAGTCTGCATTGCCTGAAACATAAAATATTACCTTGTGCTACATTTGTAAATGTTTAATACAAGTTTTTCATTAAGAAGCTCTTATTTGACCCATTTCAAGTTTCAAAGTTGGTCAGCATCTAGCATTTTAGAAAATGAAAATAAAAGAAGTAGCCTTCAAGTCAGATGTATAATCTTTATATATAATACACTGCCGTGGCTGTCTGTTTGTCTGTCCAGGATTTTAAATCACCTGTAGCTTGCAAACCGTTTGACCAATTGACCTAAAATTTGGTACACATATACTACATGACGTCTACTATCCGCTTTTGGGGTGATGATTGACCTCCAAGGTTATTCCTATTTTTATTTTTATTTTATTTTATTGTAGAATCAAATCTCAGCACGGCGGCACATACATACAGGCACCGTTCTCATCCCTACCACCTTCGCCGTCACTTCCTCTACCTCTTTATATCTTAAATCATTCTTGAGGCAGATTGAAGACTAAAGTGCCAGCTTAAGTGAAAAATGAAAGAAAATGTACTAAGTAATTGCAACGCAAACACTGACGTAATCAGTTTTAACGCAAAAAGATGCCGATGAAAGAAGAGAATAAGTGGCCCGCTAGGGTGGAGAAAAGAAGAGCTGCTCCGGAAGCAGCAAGCGTATCAACCTCTGAGCAAACGAATGCTAAACGTACAGAGAAAGAGGATGAAAGCTATAAGTCAAGTGTATTCACTGTACGTTATCGTTACAGCAGTGCGCCGTTACTGGTTATAAGATATTTCGCAGCTCCAAAGTTTGAGTTGATATGTATCACTGAGAATGTGTCCCATTTGTGATAAAAGAGTTAAAAGAAGAGTTTACCACTAAAATTAAATCATTCTTAGTCATTGTTTACCTTGACTAAATGTCTATGGAATTTAGATATTCATACTATTCCATGTTTGTTAAACATTTGTGAGTAGGAGAGAAGCCTGTGTCTTCATAAATTAATTGTCCCTTAAATCACACTGTAAACATAATGTTGGAATCTGCACATAGTACATCTTTACCTCCAGCTGCGTAAATCCACACAAGCTTGTTGTTATGTATACAGTAGTAGCCAAACATTTTGGCAGTGACACAAATATTGTGTTTTGCAATATCTGTGACTTTGGTTTTTGTGGTGGCAGTTCACATTGTTTTTATGTTATTGTGCAGAGAGATCAGATGTATATTAATTCATTGCAAAGACCTTTATTAGCATAAAAAAGTTCACTTTATCACAAAAATCCATTTTCACTTCTTTTGGCCCTAGCACAAAATGATCAGTTGAAAGTGCAAGTGCCAGGACCGTATCCTCCTGAGGAGTCCACTACAGAATTGTGGTGCCACCTCTCCCCAATATCTTAATTCCATTGAGAACCTGTGGTCTGTTCTCAAAAAGCAGCTGGACAAGCGCAGAAGCCCATAAATTGGGATCAACTCCAAGCACTAAAAAGGCAAAACTGGGTCAACATCAGTCAGGATTTGGCCCAGAAGCTGCTTTCCAGGATTCCAGAGTGAACTGCAGAAGTTATGAAGAAGGGGCAACACTGTAAATATTTACTTTTCACATAATTGTCATGTGTTTGCCAATAAAAGCCTTTGAAACTTATGAAATGTTTATAATTGTTCTTCAGTATACCATAGAAACATGTAAAAATAATCAGAAAATGCTGAAGCTGCAAAGTTTGCAAAACACAGCACTTGTGTCACTGCCAAAACGTTTGGCCCGTACTGTATTGTTAAATGACTGTAGTTGAATTTTCATCCCAAAGCACTGGTATTTGTTTGTAGATGAGGCTTATAGTGAAATATTCTACACCTTCCTGTGCATTATTTTATTTCAGTACATGTCTTTATATTTATGTGTTATGTAGAACAAAATCTGTAAAGTACTGAAACAAATGTATGAGCTAGATGTGTGGTTTGTTTTAGGTTAGTTTGGGGAAACATAAAAAGACCAGGTTAGGCTCCAGCTCCTTGTGCTGGAGATAAAGTGGATTCAGAAAATGGTTTGAGTGGTGGGGGAGGTAAGTTTTTATAATGTAGCATTTTTAAAAATATTGAGTTAACTATTATATTATACTATGAAAAAATGAAAATGTTATTCCTTATAACCCATTTGCACATGATTTAAAAAGATGCATGTGACTTGTACATTTTTTGTTTTTATGACCCGAGCCATCCAGGGTATAAACTGTTAGACACCCCACCATGCACACAAATTCTGTATTACAAATGAAACTTCTAAGGGCAGCAGAGATAGAGAGAAGTTGGCTCCTCGAAAGGAAAGGAAAGGGCAAAAAATCCTTTTTAACTTACTGACATTTTTTTAGCCAATCAAGTGATGAAATATACTCTTCTGCAACCTTCTTGATACAAGCTAGATATTTGGGAAGCAACTTGCAGTGGTGACAGGGTCTCCCAAGCCAGCAATGGCCGGTGTGCCAGTGTCAGCGCCGTGCTTTGATGTAGTTTGATTACCGTATATACTTGTGGATAAGTCGTGACTTGATTTTACCGTATAGTTTCTGGCATTTTATAATGTCGGCCGTACAATACGAATGTGAAAAACTCATGCTATTGGTCCAAGAGATTATGATATGGTAACGCCCACCAGAGAGCACACTTTTTTTTTTTCTATGTATTGTGCCTATGTGACCACACGATAATACCCAAATTATTCAGAAGTGACATTTGCACTCTTTTGTATTTTTTGTATCTCATACCCTCATACACCTTTATCGTAAGAGCGTCCCTTATCTACAATGGAGAGTTCGATCACAAGAAAATATGAAGCTGGTTTTAAATTAAACGTTGTTGAAGTAGCAAAAAAAATCGGTAACTGAGCTGCTGCAACAAAATTCAATGTGTCTAAGAAACTGGTGTGAGATTGAAGGAGGCAAGAAGATGTAGAAAAAAAAAAAATTAAGTGTTGTATTTTTGAATGGATGTATAAGTCGGGGTCTGATTTTATGATAAATGTTTTGAATTTCAAAACCCGACTTATATGCGAGTATATACAGTACTAGCAAAGTACCCGTGCTTTGCACCAGAGACATAGTATGTTAAAGAAGTTATGAAAAAGAAAAGGGAACATTTTACAAATAATGTAACATGATTGTCAATGTAATTGCCGTAGACTTATTTTAGTATTAAGCATGAATTTGATGATTGTAAAGAGTTTAATTTATGATTGTAAATGTTGTGTATTGGCAACTGCGCTGCTGCAACAAAATTTGAGAATGAAGGAGATGAGAAGATGTAAAAATATGAAAATTTAAGTGTCGCATTTTTGAACGGGCGTATAAGTTGGGGTCTGATTTTATGATCGATTTTTCGGGTTTCGAGACCCGACTTATACATGAGTATATACGGTAGTTGATAGCATTGATATAGTGATTGGTTAATGGCACTTTCTTTGTAGTTTAATGCAACATCATCGCAAGAAAAGTTTCACAACAGTAGTAGACCTGGTAATACTTTTTCAAGGCAATAAAGAGCAGAAACCATCTTTGTTTCTACTGTTGTTTCCATGGCAATGGCTGCACTCCAAGATGCATGTGATATGTAAATTGTTTATATGTACCGTATGTTTATCTGTCTTTATCTATTTACTGTCATGTCAAATTCAGGTTTTTTGATCATTTTTAATTCTTTGATTTATGTTTATTATATTAATGTTACTTTTTTGATTATATGCATTAAGCTTTGTTTTTGATTTTGTTTATGTATGTAAAGCTTCCTGTGTTACATTTCATAAATTTAGTGGGTGGGCCCCCAAAAGGCTTGACCACCTGACAGTAACTACCAGGAAATTCTCTCTGCCCTATAAATCCCGAGGGTCTTCCACACTTCCTGCTGATTTATTTTGAATGTACCTGGGAGTGGTGAGATTAATTGTGTTTTGTTGTGCTTATTATGATTACGGATTTTTAGATTTGTTGCTCTGGTTTTGACTTCTCTTTTGAATTGTGTTTATGGAATATTGTTTGCCAGGGATTGCCTTGCTGGAAACTGAGTTTCTTAGTGAGACCGAGCATTTTTGTGATAATAAATCCTTTTATTTATAATGACTCTGTGTTTGCCCTTATTACTAGTGGGGGTTTGACAGTAATATCACCCTAAAGTCAGCATTTTTTGGAAGTGATTTTGAAACTTATTGGGACTTATGTACTTTTGGACTCCAAATCCAAGACATTTACTTGATTGCATTTTGAGATTTTCATTCATTTTTAATTTTATTTCTGTGAACAAAGATTATCTACCGCAGTTCTTTGTGGCTGTGCCAGTCATGGGGCAGATTTGGCCTTGTGTTCTGGCTGGTGAGTCATTGCTATTTGTTGTGCCCTTGGGTAATTGGAATTGTTGCCTGCTGTTTGTACAATAATGACAGAAATGCACGTAACATTTTATATAAAGTGTTTTAATCTAACAGTAAGGGACAGTGTCACAGAAAGTGGGTATATACTGGTAAAGAAGGGTAGTGAAAACTCACAGTACATTTCTTTCAGTTCAATAAAGGATTTTGTTGTTCATTTTTTAGATTAGATCCTGTTTCTTTGCATTGTTTTAGCAATGAAAACATGAATATTGATTTCTGCTTTTTAAATAATGTCTATTTGTACGCTATTTTCACTATCAGTAAAGTATTGACAATGTAGATCAATTTTATTTTGTATATTGCTTGACAATGACATAAATGGAAATCTGAAATTGTACTGAATCATAGAACCTAAAGCACTTTATTACTGTATAATCATTCACCGCTTTACAGTAAAATACAAGGATGTGCTCCAGAGCAAAACAAGTAAAACGCCAGCGGTGGGAGTTACAAAAAGTGGGCATACTTTACAATAAGGGCAGTTAGTTGCCACAGACATACAGTTATCACTTCACAACAATCATTTTTGGTTTTGTGACTATTTGTTTTTTATTTTTATTTTTGTTTGTGAGTGATGTTTATGACCATTTAATCATCTGAGTGTGCCAACAGCTCTGACCTTTAGTGTATCATAGTTAACAGAATTGACAAGATAGGACAAATGAGAGGATTATAAATAATAATAATAATAATAATAATAATTTAATTACATTTATATAGTGGTTTTCAAGGTACTCAAAGTCCTATATGCAGTAAGCCAATTCAACCACCACTAATGTGCAGCATCTATCTATCTATCTATCTATCTATCTATCTATCTATCTATCTATCTATCTATCTATCTATCTATCTATCTATCTATCTATCTATCTATCTATCTATCTATCTATCTATCTATCTATCTATCATATAGTGCCTTTCATTCTATCTATCTATCTATCTATCTATCTATCTATCTATCTATCTATCTACCTACTACAATATAGTGCCTTTCATCTATCTATCTATCTATCTATCTATCTATCTATCTATCTATCTATCTATCTATCTATCTATCTATCTATCTATCTATCTATCTATCTATCTATCTATCTATCTATCTACTAGCCCTTGTCCTGCAGTTCTTTCACACTGAAAATAATACTAATAATCAAAAATGAGTAGAAAATATGACTCAGCACTTCAGAAAACCCAAAATGAGAACAGCTAGGAAAAACATTAAGTTGAAACGAGAGCTCAAAAATTTTTTAAAACACATAGAATCATTACAGTCTGATTTTAAAATATTTTGATGAATGAACCCTATTTAAAAAAAATTGCTTTAGTATTTTGAAACCCATACTCGGTTCCAAGACCCAAGTTTTTGTCACTAGTTTTTATTTTGTAGTCTTTACCTTCAGGGTAGTTTAATCACTTTACTTACTAGTAAAATAAATATTTTATCCATGGTTTCCACAGGTTAGCTTTTGGTTTCTTTTTCTAAGTGAATGTTTTAGGTTTCAGTTTGTCAATTCACACTTTTCTTTATTTTTCACCTGTTACAGATGCAATTCGCCACTACTTTGGAGAAACCATTTCTATTTATTTTGGATTCTTAGAGTACTTCACATTTGCCTTACTGCCTATGGCATTTATTGGTGTTCCTTATTATCTGTTTGCTTGGGAGGATTATGACAAGTATGTTCTTTTTGCTACAATCAACCTGTTGTGGTCAACGGTGATTTTAGAATTCTGGAAACGTCACTGTGCTACGTTGGCATACAAGTGGGGAACTCTTGTTCGAAAGAAAGAGTTTGAAGAACCAAGACCAGGCTTCCATGGGGTACTTGGTAAAAACCCAGTAACTGGAAGAGATGAACCTGTTTATTCCAGCACAAAACGACATCTGCGGATTTACTTGGTCTCTGTACCCTTCGTCATTTTTTCATTATATATTTCTCTCTGTGTAATGATGGTCTACTTTGTCATGGAAGAATGGGTTTTAGAATATAACAATAGCCACCAGTCCTTCTGGAGCAGTCTGTTGCTGTTTGTGCCCAGCATCATCTATGCCATTGTCATTGAGATCATGAACCGTATATATCGACTTGTAGCTGAAGTCCTGACTGGATGGGGTGAGTAAAATAGAATATGGAGTATTCAGATAATGTGTAATGTTATTTTTTTTTAATAAAGAATATTTGTGATTTTATGTCTGATACAGAAATAGTTTTACAATCACATTTGTTTGGTGCCCTTTGACATACAGCTGCACCTGACATTGCTAAATTAGGTAGATATGTAAATGCTGTTTCCACCTCCTCATTTGTTTTCCTTACATAATTCAGGTCTCATTTGTATTTTTATTTCACAGGATTTGCTTGCCAATATTTTTAACATTTCTGCAAAATTACTATTAAAAGTAGGTCATCTGTGAAACATTTACATTGAAAGGGATATGGATTGCTTTGAGGTGTTAAATATATATAGCCAGTTTCAGAGGGTATTCTAATTTATATATTTATAAAGAAAACAATTTAAAGGCTTTCAGTTTCTCCAATTTTTGATGCCAGTCAGGGATATGGGATTTTCCCATTGTTTGCATATTCCATTTTCTTTTTCTAAGCACTATTGAACAAGTCTTTAAGGAAAAAGAAATACACAGCAAAATAGCCAGTGTTAAATGAACTCTTACCATGTTAAAGTAACCCTGAAAAGTGTAGAAATAGAAACTGGGTTTTCATATATAACCATTAAATGTTTACCGTATACGGTAAAGTTCTCCAACGGATAAGGTGTGACTTGATTTTACCGCATAATTTCCAGCATTTTATAATGTCGGCTGTATAAGTTGAATGCGGAAAACTCCCGCTATTGGTCCATGAGATTATGATATGGTAATGCCCACCCTGAGAGAGTAACCACGGAGCACACAGCCTTTTTTTTCCTATGTATTGTGCCCATGTGACCACACAGTAATACCCAAACTATTCCGAAGTGACATTTGCACTGTTTTGTGTTTTTTGCATCTCACGCCCTCGTACACCCTTATCGTAAGAGCATCCCTTATCTACGAAGGAGTGTTCGATCAGAAGAAAATATGACGCTGATTTTAAATTAAAAGTCGTTGAAGTAGCAAAAGAAATCGGTAACTGAGCTGCTGCAACAAAATTCAATGTGTCTAAGAAACTGGTGTGAGATTGAAGGAGGCAAGAAGATGTAAAAAAAAAAAAAAAAAAAATTAAGTGTATTTTTGAATGGATGTATAAGTTGGGGTCTGATTTTATGATAAATGTTTTGAATTTCAAAACCCGACTTATATGCGAGTATATACGGTACTAGCAAAATACCCGTGCTTTGCACCAGAGAAATAGTATGTTAAAGAAGTTATGAAAAAGAAAAGGGAACATTTTACAAATAACGTAACATGATTGTCAATGTAATTGTCGTAGACTTATTTTAGTATTAAGCATGAATTTGATGATTGTGAAGAGTTTAATTTATGATTGTAAATGTTGTGTATGAGAAATGCACATTTTTAGGCAGGGAGTCAACCATGTGGTAGTTGCGTGGACAGCGGCTGTGCGGAAAAAGGAAGGGGGACCGAGGGTGGCCCTTGTGCGTCTCTGCCGTGAAATAAATCGTCTGTTAACGGAAATAAGGAATGAAACCGCCAAAAGGAGAGGTCAGTTCCAAAAGTTCCTTACGGCATAATGGTGAGAACCGCCAAAAAGAAGACATTATTTTTAAAAAGTTTGTTAAGGGGCACGGCGTGAAATGTAACCTACTTAACGTTTGTAAGTACAGTGTAAAGGATGAGCATGGGAAATTTGGGCTTGCTACGTATATTGGAAGTCACAAAAATAGTGAGGAGGGGTTTCCCCTATCTGTATATACAGTTTAGGGGGTACATCTGTCCCCCCTCCCCTTGGGAGCTGCAATAGGACATGAAACATACCTAACTTTTGTAAGTACACTGGAAAGAATGAGCATGAATATGGAAAGTGGGAGAATTAGTGCTGAGTCAGTGAGGGCTTTGCCTTTTAAATGTAGAGATTTAGCACTGGAGGTTTTGCTGTGTATATACTGTAGATGAACTATAATTAATATTTTAAATACAAATGTAAACCAAATATCATTAACCAATATGGAACTGTATGAATTCTAATGTGGCACTGTTAATAAATTATAATTACCAATTAAAATGTTTAATGAGAATATAGTTGTGTTTAAAACTGTAATTCACCTTTCTTGTGGTGTTTTAAAACATTATGACAATATCCTGTTGGTGCTGTGTAAGTTTATATATTTATTTGCACCATATTCTATTCGCCATTTTCTTTCCTGCTGGCAGTTTTGACGCTAGGGCTGTGTTAAAGGAATACTCCACCCAAAAATAGTATTTTTTTTGTGCTTCTTACCCAATGTCATTTGTAGTGGTTGCCAAGAAAAAAACTTTAATCTCATGAGTTCATGTAGAATGGAGAGAAAACCGTTTATGAAATAGTAGAAGGCAATAGACACCAATGCTGCACAATGTCTAATCTGAAAAATGTCAGTTTGGAAGAAAAACGAGAGAACATATCATGTTACTCATGTTGCAAAATTCACATTTCAGTTATCCAGTCGAATGTACAAAATGTTTTTTTTTTTTTTTTAAATAAAATACTGTTCAATAATTACTTCTGGAATAACTGGTGCACATCAAAAATACAAAAGCCTTTTAGGAGTCACCTTTTGAATTGAGGTCAGGGCAGTTGACCAATGGGCTGGCGGTTGTAGGTCATCATTTCAAAAAGCCAGCCCCCTGAGGCTTTAGTTTCATGGTTATGATGTGCGCTGGATTATTCTGGAAGTAAGTATTTAAGAATCTTTTAGCACAAAAGCATGCATTTTACATGTTTTTGGCATGCAACTAGATAACTGACGTGGATTATACAACATGAGTAATGTGAGTTTTTTTCTTTTTTCCGTGGATATACAGTATGTACGGCATTGGCCAGCATTTTACTTTTAGTCTGTAATAACTTTTTTTCACTCTTTTCTGCATGAAAACATGAAATTAAAATTTTGTTTGGCTGTCACTACAAACTGCATGGGGTAATTAACATATACAAAACATCATTTTTGTGTAGAGAATTCTTTTAAGCACAGTCATACTGCTGAATGTGTCACCCCCAACCAAGCTCTCCTGAGAAATCCTGCACTTCACTATCTTTACAGCCTGAGGGTACTTCTTGCATGTTTGGTCTTACACTTGACAAGCAGTGGTAGGAAACAATAAACTCACAGACCAGTAAAGATTTGTTTGGGACTGATAGAGACCAGTACACAAATGAGAGTGAACAACTGTATTGGGAGTTAGGAAAGAACTAAAGTTCAAGACCATGAGTACTCTCGATAATTGAAAGCTAGCAAGGCATAAACAATTGCTTGATTACTAATTCATACAGTGTGTGTTTTTCACTACCCTCTTTTAGGGTGTTTGTAGATCATACAGTCGTATGAAAAAGTTTGGGAACCCCTCTTAATTCTTTGGATTTTTGTTTCTCATTGGCTGAGCTTTCAAAGTAGCAACTTCCTTTTAATATCTGACATGCCTTATGGAAGCAGTAGGATTTCAGCAGTGACATTAAGTTTATTGGATTAACAGAAAATATGCATCATAACAAAATTAGACAGGTTCATAAATTTGGGCACCCAACAGAGATATGACATCAATACTTAGTTGAGCCTCCTTTTGTAAATACTGTATAACAGCCTATAGATGCCTCCTATAGCCTCTGATGAGTGTCTGGATTCTGGATGGAGGTATTTTTGATGATTCTTCCATACAAAATCTCTCCAGTTCAGTTACATTTGATTGCTGCCGGGCATGGACAGCCTGCTTCAAATCATCCCATAGATTTTCGATGAAATTCAAGTCAGGGGACTGTGGCGGTCATTCCAGAACATTGTTCTTCTCCCTCTGCATGAATGCCTTTGTAGATTTAAAACTGTGTTTTGGGTCATTGTCTGCGTGACTTCAACTTTGTGACTGATGCTTGAACATTATCCTGAAGAATTTGTTGATATTGAGTTGAATTCATCTGACCCTCGACTTTAACAAGGGCCCCAGTCCCTGAACTAGCCACACAGCCCCACAGCATGATGGAACCACCACCAAATTTGACAGGAGGTAGCAGGTGTTTTTCTTGGAATGTGGTGTTCTTCTTCTGCCATGCAAAGCGCTTTTTGTTCTGACCAAATAACTCAATTTTTGTCTCATCAGTCCAAAGCACTTTGTTCCCAAATTAATCTGGCTGGTCTAAATGAGCATTTGCTTACAACAAGCGACTTTGTTTGTGGCGTGAGTGCAGAAAGGGCTTCTTTCTCATCACCTTGCCATACAGATGTTCTTTGTGCAAATTGCAGTGAATTGTAGAACGATGTACAGATACACCATCTGCAGCGAGATGTTCTTGCAGGTCTTTGGAGGTGATCTGTGGTTGTCTGTATCCATTCTCACAATCCTGCTCATATGCCGCTCCTGTATTTTTCTTGGCCTGCCAGACCTGCTGGGTTGGTTTAACAGCAACTGTGCCTGTGGCCTTCCATTTCCTGATTCCATTCCTTACAGTTGAAGCTGACAGTTTAAACCTCTGAGATGGCTTTTTGTAGCCTTCCCCTAAACCAGGAGACTCAACAATCTTTGTTTTCAGATCTTTTGAGAGTTGCTTTGAGGATCCCATGCTGTCTGTCACTCTTCAGAGGAGAGTCAAAGGGAAGGAAGCACAACTTGCGATTGACCACCTTAAATACCTTTGACCACTCATGATTGGACACTCCTGTCTATGAAGTTCAAGGCTTAACGAGCTCATCCAACCAAGTAATCAACATTGAGCAGTGACAGGCATTCAAATCAGCAAAATGACAAGGGGAACAACATTTTTGCACAGCCAGTTTTTCACATTTGATTTAATTTCATACAACTAATTACTGCTTCACTAAAAATCTTTGTTCAGAAAACACCCCAGTACTCCTAGGAAATGAAAGACATACCACTGTTATCTTTTATGTTGAAAGGAGAGTCAATTATTATGCAGGCTGAGAGGGGTTCACAAACTTTTTCATATGACTGTATTTATTAAGATGCAGATGGAATAGACAGTCCTGGAATTATACAACAAATTTAGCACCTTGGGTAATATTCTCTGTATAAAGCTACTACATAAAATAAATTGTTGGTTGGTTGTGGAGTACCACGTCATTCATTTGTTCATTGCAGTGTGTAGCAACTAGTAAAAAATTATTTTTGGTTTTCTGCTGTCTTATTTTCTCTTGTAATCACAATTAAAATATCTTTCAAAGTGTTTTGAAATGTAGGTCTTATGTAATGGCTTTAAAGTTATTAATACTATCATACATGTTGTTTTTAATAGCTGTTTATATATACTGTATCACACTATGCCTGCAATGTTATATTGTAAAGCTAGATTAAACATCATCAACTTTTTAACTAATGTTTTGTTATTTACTTTTTCTTTTTTTCTGAAGAAAACCATAGATTGGAATCATCATACCAGAACCATTTGATTTTGAAGGTTTTAGTGGTAAGTTGTCACCTACAATGAATTTAATTTCTGCGCTAGCAGGATGTTTCTTGGGTTCATAAATGTCAGAAGTGGGCGTGAGGCGTATCAAGTCCCTGATTCCTATGTGTTAGGATTAAGCATAGACTGAAAGTATTGCTCTGTCTAAGGCAGTGAATGGTCACCATATTAAACCCTTGTTTACCTGGATAGTGAAAGACAGGAGGAAAATAGAATTGAATGTTCTAATACAGTGTTTCCCAAACTCGGTCCTGGGGACCCACTGTGGCTGCAGGTTTTTGTTCCAACTGGATTCCTAATCAGTGACAACACCTGATAGCACTGATCTCATTTAATTAGCTGGTGTTTTTTTCCTCTTCCTTTATACATTCAGAAAAGCACAACAGCATGATTTTTACATTTATAAAACACTAGGGGGTTCACCCCCCTGCTCGGTTCGCTTGCCAACTCCCCCGGCCTGCGCTACACACCAGCCACTTCGTGTCTCTGCCACTTGCATTGTGAAGAATGGGGCTGAACACACCCCAAGGAGATGCGGTTGCTCCTCCAAAACCCCCTCTTAAACGGTGATATATTGGATACAAATGCAGGTTTTTTTTTACCTCCTCTTTGCTCGATCAGCTGCTGGCTTGCTTCTGCTGCCGTGGTGCATGATCTGTATTTCGTGCGGCACCTCAAACATTTAAAAGCCTGTACAACAGCTGTCCTACAGTTTGCCTTTTATTTCCGGCCCCTGGTGTGGTTAAACTTCTTGGCACAAAGTCTCATCTTGCGGGACGTAAGTTCTTGATATTTTTTAGTTTATAATTTAAAAACGGAATAAGAATCTGAAAATCTAACAACATCACATTAAAGTACGATAAAGTCAGAAAAAAATGATACCAAACATATATATGTAGGTTTTAAAATAAGCCCAATTTAAAGCATTACATAAAAGCATCACATAAAATCGTTGAACAAAATCGTTGCACTTTTAGGCTTAGGATTTTATATATATAGAGTAGATTTAAATGCTTAACTCTCTTTTGTTGATTTCATTATATTTTGCCATTTCTATGTGCAGTTTTTGCCCTTCGTTGTATCTTATTAATGACAATTAAAAATGAGTAGAGCAGACACGCTAGCAAATAACACGGAATAATCAAAGGCTGCAACTGCTTTAGCGTCAGCTCCACTAATCAGTAAATAATGGATTAATTAAACAATTAGAACACCTAGAAAGTAGAATGAAAATCAAGATGAAAATATTGTTAAAAAGAAAAAATACATTTTTCCCATATAACTGCTTGGTACATTTTAATATATCATATATACTCGCAGATAAGTTGTGACTTGATTTTACCGTATAATTTCCGGTATTTTATAATGTCGGTTGTATAAGTCGAATGCGGAAAACTCACGCTATTGGTCCAAGAGATTATGATATGCTAACGCCCACATGAGAGAGGAACCACTGAGCACACGGCCTTTTATTTCTATGTGGGTGCGGCAATGCGCTGCATCAGCGTGTGCTCCTAACCTCTCTGTCTCTATTGTGCCTACGTGACCACATGGTAATACCCAAACTATTCCAAAGCGATGTTTGCACTGTTTTGTGCTTTTTGTATCTCACACCCTCATACACCTTTATCATAAGAGCATCCCTTATCTACGAAGTAGGGTTCAATCAGAAGAAAATAGCTGGTTTTAAATGAAACATCGTTGAAGTAGCTAAAGAAATTGATATGTGATTATATACGGTAATTTTTTATTTTTTTAGCAAACTTAGTTCTAATTTCTATAATGTTCCCAAAACACAGAACTTGGGAAATAACACTTCACTTAATTAGCCCAGAAGTCCAATTAAAAACAGAAGTTGGTTGGAATAAAAACCTGCAGCCACAGTGGGTCCCCAGGACCGAGTTTGGGAAGTACTGTTCTAATATATTAAATTATTATTTTAATAGGAGTTATTATTCAGTATTTTTTGTCTTTTTCAAACCCCATCTTTATTTTTTGGCACATTATCATTTTGAGCATTACTTGCAAGCATTGCTATGCAGTGACACTTGGAAGTGCGTGGTGCTGACATCAACACTGCAACAGGATAAAAGACTGGCACCGTGCACTTACTGGTCACCCGACTTTACAGATATATCTAAAGAAATCTCTGAGTGGTTGATGTTAGTGTTCATTATTAGTATTTGAAAAACATTTTTTAGCTTCGACTTCGGTTTTTGGTTCACTGGTTAGATTTGAGAAAATATCAGATGGATTCTCGTGAATGACGTTTTTACTGATATATTTGAATATTTTCTCCCGCTCACCTCCATTGCCCCAAACTTTGCCTTTTGTTTTCTTGGCAAATATAACAATGACCACAAGAGAAATCAGCAGAGATTATAGCTAGCCGATGCATCAGCTTCATGCACGTGCACACTAACAGCATATTATTCCTCAAAATATGCTTTGGTTAAGCCAAGTAATAGTCAAGCGTGGGTTGATAAATGATTTGTGAAAATGCATTATACTAGAGCAGGGATGGGCAAAGTCAGTCCTGGAGGGCCGCAGTGGTTACAGGTTTTTGTTCCAACCCAGTTGCTTAATTATTAGTTATTAATTTAAACCAAATAGTGCATGATAAGTACACACAGGTGTAAATGAAAACAAGCTAAATTGAGGAGTGCTGGTTTATTTTGTCATTTGAATTTTATTGCTAGTAAGAGAATCGAGAAAATTGAGAATACAGCTGTTTACGCCTAAAATAAGCAATCAAGGTTTAAAATCCTAACGAGTGACACAATAAAAATGAAGCAAAGTGTCACTTGAGCAATAAGGGCTTCTTATTAAGCAATTGGGTTTTAACAAAAACCTGCAGCCACTACGGCCCTAAAGGAATGACTTTGCCCACCCTTGTACTAGATTAGAGAAATCAATAGTGACAGGTTGAAATCAAGAATGGCTACTCCTTCTCTTAATGTTTCGCCTTTACTGGTGTTCATTCCTGTAATTGATCAAAACTACTGTTCTAATATTATAACTCACAGATACTGCTTTGGCAATAATGTATGCATATGTAGAATACATACATTAAGTTACATTTTGGCTCTGTAACCAATAACAGTATCTCAATGTCATGATCTGGCTTTTGTTTTTAATTTTTGCAACAGTTTTTGCATCTCTAAAAATATTTTAAAACATTATCTCAAGGGTTTTTGAGGCCAAGGAATCAAGGGTATTTCTCACTTGAAGACATTTTTAAAGATGTTTAAAAATTAAATGTCTTCTCCTGCAGCACCATATTGTTTATCCTAATGGGCACCACCGTTTTGGGACCTTTAGGTTGACAGCTATGTTATTGCTAGGTAAAGGTCAACCAAAAGTGTGCATCACGTGACATCATCGGGTTCAAGGTATAAAGGTCAGCTTTATGAACGTCTTGGTTGTACAAGATTTTGAATTAAAGGAAAAGACGTAGCAAATCTCATTCATGTGTTTTGATCTGATTTTTGACAACAATTTCATTTGTTAATGGACTATAATTTTTATCTCAGGTTTTGGCTTGGCTACCCTACATTTATTTACTTTTCGATTCATTCACTATCTTCTTTGGATTATGATTTTGGTTTCACCCCTAAACTTCCTGCTATTGACCCTTTCCTGTTAATAAACCACAGACCATCCCCTTATTCCATTGTTATTCAAATTCTGCTCACGCCCAGTGGAGTCTGTACACTCAGTGATGTATGCATATGCTGTAGAATACAATTAACGTCAGTTTAGTTACATTTTGATTTTGTAATCAATGCTTGAATATATATACGGATGAAAAAAAGAAACACTGTTGAACTGAAGAAAAGGAAAATTGATGCTCTGAAATTTCAACATTCATTTCTGAAATAATAAATACATTAAAACAAAGCAGCACTCCAACTGAAGCATCAGGAAACAATAGCAACTGTGATCCTTTACAGCAGTTCTCTTTATCTAATCTTTTTCCTCCAGTTTTTATTTGCTTAATTTCTGCATCTCCTGTATTTCTGTAAGGATTTCTTATTGTACGGCGGCACGGTGGCGCAGTGGTAGCGCTGCTGCCTCGCAGTTAGGAGACCCGAATTCGCTTCCCGGGTCCTCCCTGCGTGGAGTTTGCATGTTCTCTCCGTGTCTGCACTGGTTTCCTCCCACAGTCCAAAGACATGCAGGTTAGGTGCATTGGCGATCCTAAATTGTCTCTGGTGTGTGTGTGTGTGTGTCCTGTGGTGGGCTGGTGCCCTGCCTTGCACCCTGTGTTGGCTGGGATTGGCTCCAGCAGACCCCGTGACCCTGTAGTTAGGATATAGCGGGTTGGATAATGGATGGATTTCTTATTGTTCCTGCTTAGTTATAGAGAAAAATTGTATTTTACTTAATATTTCATGAACTATGATGGGTCCACTACTGTTGGTGGTGTGTCTGTTAGTCCTAGAGAGTATAGACAGGAGATGTGGGACTAATTTTGGATGGGTGCCTGAGCTGAGTGGGCCACTGAGTTTGATTTTTTCCTAGATCACCATTTTCTGTGCCAGCTTAATATACTGTACATGTTTTTTTTTTTATGTTGTTTCACACTGCCTTCTGCCTTTTCACTAATCATGTCTTAACATTAATTCATGGAAAGTCGTGACCTCGAACCTCTCCTTTGTTAGCACATTTGCCGGCAGCTGTGTCCACCTTAGTGAAAGCAAACAATATTTTGTTGTGGCTTTTCTTTTGTTCACTGTGGAAAGTGTGGTGTTCCTGTTTTCTGAGATGTAACATACAGATTAAGGGTTTACAATTGGGTAATGACAGTCTAGGCTGATTTTGTCACTGGCAGGGAGAGCTAGGAGGTTGTTAGTTATTGTCTCTGTGTGTTGTTTGCTAAACCCCGTAAATGTGACGATGCAGGTTCAGCCCCACGCTCTCATCTACCTTCTGGGGAGCTCTCAAACCCAACACTGTCTGTAATGTCACCGATGAACTGGACAGTGAGATGCAACGAAGCAAGGGGATGGTGATAAAAGTGCAAAAGTGCTTTTATTAAAATCAAACAAACCAAAAATAGTGTCCATATAGTGCAGTGCTTCAAATAAGTCATTAAATAAATAATCCATTAAAAGCTATTGAAAAACGTAGAGGTTAAAAATCATATGCTCCATACAAACGCTCAGCAGGAGCGACCACTACTGTCGGCCCCCGGGTGTCGGCCAAACACCCCGCTAGGGCTCGCCTGCACTTGCTGTCTCGCTTTCTTTCTCTCTCGCACACACTGGCTGCTTCGCCTCCAGCTGCCTTCTTCCTTAACCTCCGTCTCTTTTTTCTTTCTTTCCTTTTTCTCTCCCTCTTCCACACTCGCACTCTTATTACATATAAAGGGGATGTGGATCTGGTGTGGCCATTAGCAGCTCCCGGCATCAATTACGGATGCGGACGACTTCTCACCTGTGCACTTAAACGAGGACCACCCGCAATCACAAAATGCCCGGGAACCACTCAGGCTGCACTACCACACGCCCTCTTTAAGCCACGAGTGCACCAATTATCAGTTAAAAAAAAAAAAAGCTGGCCTTTTCAATTTGAGCTGTGGACCCGCGGTACCATACCGTATTGCACTTTCTTCTTTTCTGAACTTACCAGTTGATTACTTAGGCGAAGTTCATACTATTGTGGTTCCCAGCATTTTTGGGGCATCTGCATAAAAGGGAATCCACAGCACACCCAAAAAATCAATTAGTTTTTGTGACTCCTGTTTATATGACTTGAGAAGAGAACTGTATGTGTTTGTTTTTTTTTTTAAACTGACATGCTGTGTCTTTTCCTGCATTTGTTTTTCTTCTGGAAACTGATTATCCTGTAATATCTAGTCCTTGGCTCAGGGTGGGAAAGGGTTGGGTTGTGGTGGTTTGTGTTGTTTTACCTTTATGGCTGTCTTCCCTCCTGCATTCTCTTTTGTTATTCTGTATTTGGCTCAATATAAAAATTGATCACAAAAGAAAAAACAAAAGTCATCTTGCCATTTTTCAGCCTTCCGCGTTGACCACCTGTTACATCCACTATAGCTTGACACCACTGGTTAATCTGTGGCAATGCAATTTTATCTTTCCATGTTTCCCCGAAAATAAGTCCTACTCCGAAAATAAGCACTAGCATGATTTTCAGGGTGCTATGTAATATAAGCTCTACCTCAAAAATAAGCCCTAGTCAAGATCGTCAGCCGAAAAGCAAGGCGCCTAAGACCATGCTTATACTTCACGCGATGTGACACGTGTGCCCGAAACGTCCATTAAATTCTGAGGACACCTTGCCGCAATATCTCTGAAAAGGATGCTTAATGATTACATCAATTCGGGGATGCGCCTAGCCGAGAAAGCATTGGGTGCGATGCAGAAACAATCCCTGGACAGGGCATCAGCTCATCGCAAGTTAAACACAAGCACACACACACACTGGCGTCATTTTAGTGTCACCAAAGCCCCAAACCTTTATGTCTTTGGATGGAAAAAGGACATGACTTACTGCGAGAGAGCAGCAATACCGCTCTGCCACCGTGTCACCCCCACATGTGTAACTATTAACAGTATTCATTATTTAAACAAAGTTAACGATTTATCTGTAAAATGTAACATACATATTGTAATGCATTTCGTCATGAAAGTGATATCAAGTATAAATTTAAGGATTCTAAATGGACAGAGAGCTGGAATATCAGAAATGTCACGTGTTCTGTGTGGTGATTGCTGCTTCAAGGTCAGGAGGAAGCCCCAGAAGCACATGGTGTTTAACAACTGGGTCGGTTTTAAGATGACGTTTATGACGGTCTGCTTTAATGATAACATAAACTACGAGGTTAAAGTAGACATTTCAAGGTTAAAGCCGAAATTTCTACTTTAATCACAAAACAGACAATTTCACCATGTCCTTAATTTTATTCTCTGTGCATCAAATACATCGCTGTGCATTCTGATGCTATTGTGAAGGTAAAAAAAAAAAGATGGCATAGAAGTAGGTGAGACTTTTAAAATGTATGGTGCCATTGCGATTGGGAATATGCAATGCTTGACTATAAAAGCACCACAGATGCATTTGTATGTCGGTATTTTGCTTCACCACATTGAACCATTTATCAAACATCGCAGCAGGCACATCGAACCTGGAGGATCCAAAAAGTGGCTGGAGTAGCAAGATATTCAGGCTGGAATTCAAGGTGTGAATGTGGAGAGTTATGACGATATTCCAGAAGAAGTTGACATGACTGTACAGTAATCCCTCCTCGACCGCGGGGGTTGCGTTCCAGAACCCCTCGCGATAGATGAAAATCCGCGAAGTAGAAACCATATGTTTGTATGGTTATTTTTATATATTTTAAGACCTTATAAACTCTCCCACACTGTTAACATTATTAGAGCCCTCTAGACATGAAATAACACCCTTTAGTCAAAAGTTTAAACTGTGCTCCATGACAAGACAGAGATGACAGTTCTTTCTCACAATTAAAAGAATGCAAACATATCTTCCTCTTCAAAGGAGTGTTCGTCAGGAGCAGAGAATGTCAGAGAGAGAGAGCGAGATAAAAGCAAACAATCAAAAAATCAATACGTGCTTTTAAGTATGCCGAAGCACCGCGATAAAGTGGCATTTTTTGAGGAGAGCCCGTATCTTCTATGCAAACAGCCTCTGTGCAAACAGCCCTTCTGCTCACACCCCCTCTGTCAGGCGCAGACAATGTCGGAGAGATTGAGAGACCGAGAAACACAAACAATGAAGCACCACGCGGGAAGCATATCTTATATCACTGAGGAGTTTTAGTTAATATGTAATACATGCTCTGATTGGGTAGCTTCTAAGCCATCTGCCAATAGCGTCCCTTGTATGAAATCAACTGGGCAAACAAACTGAGGAAGCATGAACTTTAAATTAAAAGACCCATTGTCTGCAGAAATCCGCGAACCAGCGAAAAATCCGTGATATATATTTAGATATGCTTACATTTAAAATCCGCGATAGAGTGAAGCCGTGAAAGTCGAAGCGCGATATAACGAGGGATTACTGTATTTGGATAATTGTATATTGTTGTGCAGGAATAAATACAAGATATCCCATGAAAATAAGCTCTGCTGCATATTTTGGAGTAAAAATGAATATAAGACCGGGTCTTATTTTCGGTGAAACACAGTATTCATGCAGAAGAGCATGATGAAGCTGGTTCCAGCTGGACAGCAGAAGGTTATAACTCCTAGATGTTGCAATCCAGGATGCCCCAAAGCTGCTTTCTAGAGTTATGATCGGGGAGAAGACAGGCTAAGGAAACCCCTCTATCATACCATTTACCGTATATACTCGCGGATAAGTTCTCCCACGGATAAGTCAGGACTTGATTTTATTGTATAATAAGAGATTGGAGGAGGCAAGAAGATGTAAAAAAAAAAAAAATGTAAGTGTCGCATTTTTGAACGGCCGTATAATACAATACAATACAATTTATTTTTTGTGTAGCCCAAAATCACACACGTATAAGATGGGGTCACCTCACCTCACTTCCTAGATCACATATTTGGACACAATAATTGGTATAGAAATGTTGCAAGACTTTTCTCTAACACTTAGGGACACTTAAAAGATCATTGTGCCATTATAATCCACTTAAAACTAGTTCAGTTCCTCCTTCCCCATTGATTTCAATGCATTTTGTGGACTTTGGCGAAGTACACAAACATTTATGTAATTTTGCAGAACTCGAGACAAAACAAATTCAGTGCGGTTTGCTCATCGCTATTTTCAAGCAGTACGAGAGACAGATTTGAAACAAACTTTCAGATGGACCAGCTCACTAATCTTGAACTGTCACCTGTCCTGCCTGTCTGATGACACCTTGCATGAAGTTGGGACATACTGGAGTGGTCTAATGCATAATGTCTGTCAGTGCCGAAACATGACTTACACATCCCCATGTTGCTTCTGGTGACTGGGAAAATGTACAGAAAACTGATAAAGTGTAAGCTTTATTTTTCCTGTTCTGCACTTTGAAGGGAGGTCTTTTTAGAGGAGATCTGATCAGGCTTTGCTCCAGCTGGACATCTTTGGATTAAAGAGCACCTACCTAACAAGCTAGTGTGTGTTTGACATGCTGCAGTTCCTCGCTGTACAAGCTGTGTTACTTATTCAGTGAGATTTAATAAATGTAGGTAAATTACATAGAGTTTAATTATAGTATTGATATTCTGGAACATGTTTATTTTTTTCAACATTATATCTTGTTTATTAAAATGCTATATGTAAAACATTTGGAGGCCCCTATTGTTGAAGTTTAAAGCATTGCCAGGTGAAGTGTGGCATTTCAGCAATGACCTAGGAAGAAATGTTTCTAAACCATATATTTTATATTGTCTACGTCAGCCACTAGGGCTAACCGTCTGTAAAATGAATAGGTGAGTTGAAATCTTGCATCATGTATCTTTGTATATTTGTATTTCTTTCAGTTCAACTTTCTAAACTGCTTTGCATCTCTGTTCTACATAGCCTTCGTTCTGCAAAACATGCACCTTTTAAGACAAGTAAGTAATATTCTTTACTATTATTTTTACAGTTCTGAAAGTATTGCAATACAGTTTAACAGTGTGGGATAATTCAGTGGCTATCTTTAATATCAGGTTTTGTGATTATGTCTACAAATGTAGATTATTTTATTTAAAAATTCAAGTACAATTTTATTTTGATAGCAGCGTGCATTTCCATAACAATAAACAAAGCTGTCAACATTGGTGAGGACTTATAATAAAATGATACCAGGGCCGTACATATTTGCACAAAATACCAGGTTCACTTCTTTAAAGCAGCTGTGTAAACTAAAGTATTATAGGGCATTGTTTAAGATATACGGTATATGTGTAAAAATGTTGCGTTTATAATCCTAGAATATATTTCTTGATAAATTCTACTGTAGACTAACTCATATCAAAATTACTGTGTGCAGATTTTCTTTGCCTCACAGTTAGGAGATGTGGCTTCGCTTCCCGGGTCCTCCCTGCATGGAGTTTGCATGTTCTCCCCATGCCTATGTGGGTTTCCTCCACGTGCTCCAGTTTTCTCCCACAGTCCAAAGACATACAGGTTAGGTGCATTGGCGATCCTAAATTGTCCCTAGTGTGTGTGCGTGTGTGTGTGTGTGTCCTACAGTGGGCTGGCGCCCTGCCCGGGATTTGTTCCTGCTTTGTGCCCCGTGCTGGCTGGGATTGGCTCCAGCAGACCCCCGTGACTCTGTATTAGGATATAAAGGGTTGGGCGATGACTGACTGATATGACTGACATTTGTCTTTCTGATATTTCTGTAGTGTATGTAAGTGCTTACGAATTACCAACAGTCAGAGATTAAACTCAAACATCCTTTACATGCTGCGGTGGGTTGGCACCCTGCCCAGGATTGGTTCCTGCCTTGTGCCCTGTGTTGGCTGGGATTGGCTCCAGCAGACCCCCGTGTCCCTGTATTCGGATTCAGCGGGTTAGAAAATGGATGGATGGATGGATGGATCCTTTACATGAAAGCTTAGCTTTGTCTGTTTTTGTGTTTGTTGTGAGTTCTGCTTATCTATCACAGGTTTAGCTGCTGTGTCAGACAGTCAACTGCTGCATTGGTTGCTGAACTGTGTAACACAGGCTGTGCTCGTGGGTGCTGTGAAATGGGTTTTGAGCCTGCCAGCGCATTGGTTGGTGCATCACTTCGCTGGGGCTGTATAGAGTCTACAGATGGAGATTGGAAAGCTCAACAGTCTTCATGAGAGATCAATGTCCTGCTTTTCATCGACCTTAGTGCATCTTATAAAATCAGAGTGCAGTAAAAGTTATGTATAATGCGTTTAAAACAGGGGTCCTTAATCACGGTCATGGAGGGCCACAGTGGCTGCAGGGTTTTTGCTCCAACCCATTTGCTTAATAAGAAGCACTTATTGCTCAAGTAACACTTCTGCTTCACTTTAGTTGTCTTGTTCATTAAGATTTTGAACCCTTATTTCTTATTTTAGTCTTAAACAGCTGTATTCTTGATTTTTAATTGCTCCTAATTAGCAATAACATGCAAATGACAAAAGCATTTCCCCACTTAGCCTGTTACCATTTACACCTGTGTATTTATCGTGCACTATTTGGTTTAATTAAATACTTAGAATGGAAGTGAAGAGAAAAAAGTGAAGGACTGAGAATCACTCATTCATTTTAGCCTTCAAATCATTTGGATGATATCCTTAGAAAGGGGAAGAAAATCTAGGATATGAGAATGACCTGACATAGGAGAGTTAAAACACTAACAAGTCATGAATTTAAATTATTGGCAAGAATTTCTTTCTAATTAAGCAACCAAGTTTGAACAAAAACCTGCAGCCACCGCGGTCCTCCAGGACTGTGATTGAGGACCCCTGGTTTAAAACATTATATTTCTACTTTTTTTGGGATGGAGAATACAGATGGCCTGAACAAGATGGCCTGGCTGAACAGACATCTGTATATTAGTGTCCTGTGCAGATGTGAAATATTACTTTTTTTCATTAATTTTATTGAAATCACACAACATTCCATACAAATAGATCAATTTTTTACAAACGTAGGATCGAAAAAAAACAAATCAACCCCCACCCCTGAGAAAGAGCATGGCCAGCAGAGTAAAACTGAAAGCTGGTAAAATAAGTAAATAGATGAATTAAGAAGTGAATAAAGATAAATGGAGAAGAAAAAAGAAAAGGGGAGAGAATCTGCTTCCTCAGTGCTTTAAAAGCGTATTCTAAAATGTTATTGATTAGATCCTGTCAGGTTTTGTAAAGGTTCTGCACAGATCCTCTAAGTGAGAATTTGATTTTTTCAGTTACCCACTGACTTAAAAGAGGTGAGTTAGGATTCTTCCAGTTGAGCAAAATAAGTCAAAATGCCAATAGTGTAGTAAAGGCCATTACAGTTTGTTTGTCCTTCTCCACTTTAAGCTTCTCTATGAGCCCACCAAACACCCACACCTTTTAATGGGTCAGGAGGGATTGGGACACCAAGGCTGTCTGAAAGGCATTTAAAAATTTTCGTCCCAGATATGAAATATTAAAACCAGGTCTATTACTATAGTGTCAAAGCTGATAACGTATTGAGTTCAGCAAATTGTGAAAATTAAAAAAAATAAGGAAACCAAACTGTGGTGACTTAAACAAGTAAGTGATATTTAATGGGATTGGCTTCAGCAGACCCCCGTGACCCTGTAGTTAGGATATAGCGGGTTGGATAATGGATGGATGGATGGATAAAATCTCCTTGCATGACTTATACACTTGGAAGCACATACTATTAATAAGTTGGTGGTTTGTCGTGTGGTGGGTGCGGCAATGCACCATCAGCGCATGCTCCCAACCTCATAGACTACAGTAGCTCTAACCTAAATACTCTTGAGTATAACTGAAATAATGAAAAAAAGCCATCAGAGTGTCTGTGTTCAGATTATAACCTATCCGATTCCTTATTATGTACAGTGGTTAGTCATGCAATGACCAGTATTATGTCTAAGGCATTGCTATCATTCATATTTTCAGTGTTAAATTCTTTTTTGATAATTTTGCTTGATTACATCTTGCCTGAAGAAGGGGCCTGAGTTGACTCGAAAGCTTGCATATTGTAATCTTTTTACTTAGCCAATAAAGGGTGTCATTTTGCTTGACTTCTCACTACATTCATAATGGCTAACACGGTACAACACCCTAGTACTACTTACAATACAATACAATACAGTTTATTTTTGTATAGCCCAAAATCACACAGGAAGTGCCGCAGTGGGCTTTAACAGGCCCTGCCTTTTGACAGCCCCCCAGCCTTGACTCTCTGAGAAGACAAGGAAAAACTCCCAAAAAACCTTTTAGGGAAAATGGAAGAAACCTCGGAAAGGAAGTTCAAAGAGAGACCCCTTTCCAGGGAGGTTGGGCGTGCAGTGGGTGTCAAAAGAAGGGGGTCAATACAACACAATATACAGAACAGAACAAATCCTTAATACAGCATAATAATAAAAATTTTAGAAGCACTGAGCAGAATTTAACAGTAGATGATATCACATAATAAGATTTGGATATTTTTAGAGTCCTGGAGACCTCATCCATTAAGCTGCCTCCCCATTTGGCCATGCCACGGCTGAAACGTTGCTCCGATGAAAGGGCCCCTCTTTCCCATGATTCCTGTGATCCTCCATCAGGGATGACTTTACCATAGGCAGGCAAACAACTTGGCAGGTGGGCCGTGGCACCAATTGCCACATTTGAGTACGGAGAACAGAAACAGAATAGGTGAGGGTTAGTATTCAATTCTAACTATCATGTTACTTATGTTTTAGTGCTAATGACTAAAAACAGAGATGCAGTCTGTACAGTTAATCAGCAGCTCTAGTCAGGATATGCTAAACTGAAGTAGTGAGTCTTCAGCCGAGATTTAAAGGCTGAGACTGAAGGGGCATCTCTTATGGAAGCAGGAAGACCACTTGTCCTGGTGAAATCTGTTTCAGTCAGTCAGTCATTTTCCAACCATCTATATCCTAACTACAGGGTCACGGGGGTCTGCTGAAGCCAATCCCAGCCATCACAGGGTGCAAGGCAGGAAAAAAACCCAGGCTAGTCTACAACTTTAAATTTTCAGCCATTTAAACAGGGATTTGTTTTCATGTTTTGGATCATTTCCATGCAGTTGCATGACTCCAGCTTTGCTTTAAGCTTCAATTGACAGGCGAATGACTGGATATTTTACATAATGCAGGGATTAAATACTTATGCAAACATCACATGTCCCTATTTATAACAAATCAATGTCACATTACAAAAATTGAGCTTCAGTACTTTAAAATAAAATATCACAGGAAACATTAAAAATATTTGTAAAATTAGAACATTTGTTAAGGGCCTGAATACTTTTGAGTACGTGGCACTGTGTTTGTGTGCTATAGAACCCAGTGGAAAGGGCTTCCTCTAGCAAAAGATTAAAGAAATTATAAAGATTCATCACCCAGTAGAAAAAAAAAAAAGAAAAACATGGTAGTTTAATAAATTCGAAAGCAAATGTGAGATTAAATCAAAAGCATTGGGACAATCCCAGAACACATTGGAAATTCTTTATTCTGGGCATCTTTAGCCTGGCAGTCTCCCTACATAAAATTAAAAACATTTATAACCATACATTAATTTTTTTCTTTAAAACATATACATTCTCTTTGCTTCCTTCATTTACACATTAAAAAATTAAATTTAATATTTACTTTTGTCCTAGTGCTGATTTGCCATTGATTGTAAAGCTATGTGTTTTCCCAGTTCACAGCAGATAGCATCATATCATAATTTAGACATCTCCTGTTAACTTCTGTGAAAGTAGGCCATGAGTTATCTACCACACCTATTTCTGTTCCTCTATAGTGAACTATAGTTCAGAAAGTTCTAGTAAAGGGTAAAAATCTGTAAAAGACAGCTGGTGCTACCCTGTATATTAATTAAATGTTTTTATTAACCATTTTCATTGTGATGTGTGGGATCTATTGATCCAGAATCCAGTTTTCTTTAAGTACATTTCTGGTAATTTGGAATGATAATGGAATTTGCCACTGCATCAAAATATACTCAAAAACTGCATTCATTTTGAGAATAAGACTGCTACAATTAAAAAGAAATAACAATAAATAATCATGTGTCTCTTTTGGTTTCAGAGTCTGGCAACTTTGCTGATTACATCACAAATTATTAATCAAATTGTTGAGGCCTTTCTACCTTACTGGTTGCAAAAGAGATACAAACGACGAATGCACAGCAAGATGTCACAAGTAATAAAATACAAAGAACTGCCTTGGGTTGAAGACGTCGAGCTGGAAACCAGTATGAGTACTTACTTTGTAAGTATATTAAACTGAAAATGAAAGCATTTTATCATTTTTTGGTCTCTGAAGCAGTGCTTATGGTACAGGAACATAAAGTACAATAATAAAGGAAGTGGCTATGAGATGCATGATATTAATGTTAGAAAACATAATGAATGTTGAAAGTAAAAAGTGATTTCATAGGCTTATGACTGTTAATGAGTTGCTTTTCCATTGTGTGTGTACTATGAATTTAGGCTTATAAAAAAACTGGTATATTTGTATTTGCTGGCGTAACATTTTATCTAGAGCAACTTCTGAAGCCATCCATCCATACATCTGCTGAATCCCCTTAATGCAGCTATTAAGCATTATTAAATTGAAAGCAACAGCTTAATCCTGATATGCCACTTGTTTATTGCAGAGAACACTCATGCTTTCTTCAGTCAAGCCAGCATAGTGTTACTAATCAATCTAACATGCATATCTGTATCTTGAGAAAAACTGAAAAGATGCAGAGAGACCATGAAAACTCAATATAGACAATCACCAGGTTAGCTTGAATCCATTCTTTTGGAGGTGTACTTCATGTACTAAATAATATTACATAATGTTCTCAAACATTGCTTAATCCATATGATAAACTGTTTTTATCTAGTTAATCCTCCACCTTAATAAAAGGACAAGCTATGTCTATATGTCTGTCTGTGTGTCCACCTGGATGCTGTGTCTCTGTCATTCCAAAAGGTGACACATCACAAACATTTGTTTAATGAAATGCATTGCATTTGTCATTTCAACAGATGGCGCATCACAAACATTAACTCTGCTTTTACGAATCCCATACCAAGTGACATATAACAGAGACATATGCATTGCATGATACGCTGAAAATATTAACTCTGACGTCTATGTTGATTACTTGGAATTCAACCCATCTTAGATGGATAGTAAAGCTAGTGCATTCACTTAAAGGAAAGTTGCAAGGCACATAAAAAGTCAATTACTGTTAAACGAGATAAAGCTATGTTTAACTTTGAAGTACTGCTGTTTAGTGAAATTCAGGGGGAACAAGAAATAACGTAGGCAATAGTCCTGGAATCAGCCTAATTTTTGTCTACTACTACATTTTCTACTGCTTTTTTTTATCTTGGTTGTGATATGGTGACCAGAACTACATGCAGTATTTCTTATGATGTCTCACTAGTGTGTTGTATACTGTACCTTCCATGGTTTGTACTCCACCGTATCATGCTATGTTTCTTAACATCCAATCAACCTTCTTAATTACATCTGTGCACTGAATGTGGATGGTTTTAAGTTCACTGTGGCTACTGAGGTAGTTTAATATTTGTTACTTCAAGGTTCTTACTCCCCCATTGTGTATTCATATATAATATTTTACTTGACACATGCAGTGCTTTACATTTATTTATGTTAGATTTTACCTGCCACATATCTGCTCAGATCCACAGTATCTGTAATGATTAATGAATCTAGGGCACTGTATCTGCTATTCAGCTTAGTGTAGTGCCTCTCATGTGGTACCTTATTAAAATAAATAATATTGAATGAGCCTTCTAATCAAAGGCTTATATTGCTTACTCTTTGATTTTTTTCATATTAGGTAAATAATTTCCCCATCTAAGTGCTGGCTGTTAAGGGTTGATGGGGCTGTTCTTGCCCCATCTTTTGTATTTTTAATGATTTCTTCCATTACATTACCAGTGATACATATTTAGCTTATTAGCCTGTAGGTAATAGGATCAACCATGTTACCTTTGTCATACAATGGGACAACATTTGTTAGCTTCAGTCTTTAGTAATTTCCTCACAGTGCAGAGATTTCTAAAAAAAAAAAATGTGCATTAAGGATTTATTTTTGTATTACTAGGGGGCTCTGCCCCCTGCTTGCTTTGCTCACCCACCCCTGGGTTTGGTTTACTGGATATACAATTTAAAGAGATTGTTATTTTCATGGGAATTGTTACATATGCATTATTTTCACTTTTACTTTAAAAATTTGTAAAAACAATACTTGTCCTTTATTTCTGGCCTCGGGCGTGGTTGAATCTCTTCCTCGCAGGACGTATAATGCTGCTCCCGTTGTGGGGGCTGAACGCATGCTAAGGTGATGCCGTCGGATCAGTTGCTGTCTTTCTGCTCCTGCAGCTGACGAGCTGTGTGTTCTGCTTGTCGCGCAGCACGTCGATCATTTTAAAGCCTGTAGAGCAGCTGTCCTTTTGCCACTTCGTATGGGGCTGAACGAACGCTAAGGAGAAGCGGTTGGATCATCTGCTGGTTTGCTGCTGCTGGCGAGCTGCGTGTTCTGCTTGTCATTGTTTTAAGAGCTGGGAGCACATGAAGCGTGTCTACCAAAAGCATTCCAACAATTGCTAGGTTAGATGTCCGTGAATGTGTTTTAAATGATGTCTCACTGCCTTCTCTCGCATGACGTTAAAGTGTGTCTCGCTGGACGTCAAATTGTCTTCCGAGAAGATCACGTCTCGTCTCCCTAGTCTCCCTCCTAAGATTTTTTTTTATAATAGAAAGACTTACTTCCTTGAGGACTTTAGGATGAATCTTATCTGGACCAGGTGACTGATTTAATTTGAGCCTTTTTCAGAACATTAGTACAATTTTGATGAGAGCAGGCCATTCTGACCAGCAAAGCTTGTCAAACTTATTCACCTAATTTGTCCAAGTTAACATCAGGATAGGTTTTAAGTACCACTCTCAATCAAGTCATTATAGGCCTCTCTTTGTGAAGAAAAACTTTATTTGTGTAAAATCTAATATGTATTTGTGTGAAATCTGCCCTTAACAAGCTTCCATGTGTCTCTGTGTTCTTCCTGAAGAACTTAATGTAATGTAAGGATCCGTCATACTAATTTCTTAACCTAATTTTAAAAACTTCAATCACATTACCTCTTAATTTTCCATTTGCATAAACAGAAAAGGGTCCCCTTTTTAAAAACTTTCTTGCAGTTCTGGAATCAGCCTGATTGCTCTTCTCTTTTAATTGTAGTAGCACTTCCCTCAGTCTGCTCTGTTTAATTCATAGACTACCTTCTGAATACCTATCCATTTTGAAAACAAATTTGACGTGGTTGTGTTTGTGTATAAAACTGATGTAGAGTGTAAACTTGTGTTTGTGAGGCATTGCACTAAAGGCTGCAAAATAAGCAAACAGGTAATGCTGTGATAAATTTTGTAATAGAATGAAATGAAAGCAAATTTCATAGTGCATTGTTTGAAAGTACAAAAACAGTCGGTGAAATCAGAATCCGTGTAAAGTATTTGAAGTCCATCGGTGACAGGAGCTGTCTGATTTGAGAGAAAAATGACAGAGTGGTGAAGGGCAGGATTTAAAATGAGACTTCGCGTTAATACCTAAACAGACAGAGCAGTAAGTGAATAACAGCAGAAATGCACATAATTTGAGAAAGAATGTTCTGTCTTTTGGATTTGGTGTATATGAATTAACAAAAGTTATTTGTTGTTGTGTTAACAGGTAAAAACAACTGCCCTTTGCCTCTCCTGACTTAATTATTGTAATATTTAATTTCCCCTAACTAAAATGAGTGTTTACAAACAATTTAGCACATGCTTACAAAGAGGCTACAATTCTGTACTAATTATTGGAATAAGTGGAGATGTCCTAAGCTTCATGGTGTGTTTTTGCAAAAGTATCACAAATCTACATGCTTCTGATGATGGGGCAATGAGGTTAACCTTCAGAACAAAAACAAGTCAAGTCAGGTTGGGGAGCATGCACTGGTACAGTGCGTTGCCGCACCCACTGCACAACGAAACAACTCAAGATCCCAGCTTGCAACCCCCCAGGCCAACGCGCGGTCCAGTCCCACCCTCCAGAAATGACCTTCTATCTGCCGCAGCCACGTGTTACGTGGGTGACCCCTTGGCCTGGTCCAGCCATTTGGGAAACTGAGGATCTTACGAGCCGGATCAACTTCGGGAAAATGCGCCACATGGTCGTAGTTCCGTAAGTGACGCTCCCTCACAATTCAGGTAATGTGCCTCATTCAGGACTCCATGAGCAACACAAAGTCAAACAAACGGTACCCAAGGATTTTCCAGAGAGACAAAGTACCAAAGGAGTCCAGTCTTCGTCTCAGAAGATAGTTAAAAAATGCATCAAAGTACTACTCAAAAATGCTAATGATTTAATGGAACATGGTTAAATGAAATAACAATTGTGCAACTGAGGGTTTGAACTTCTCTTCTCTCCACTCTATAATTTCTGAATCCTCAGAACATCCCACCCACTCCTGTAACACAAACCCCTATGTAAAATGAAAGCACAAGAAAACCTAACACAAAGAAATCACCAACCACACAAAGGGTCATTTTCTTGTTTTGTGATTACTTTTCAAATAACTATTCATTTGTCTTCCTCATGCTTACACTTCTGCAGTCTTACAAATAATATCCATCGTAATCCATCTTCCTAACCTGTTTACCCAGGGCAGGGTCATGGGGCAGCTGGAGCCTATCCTAGCAATCATTGGGCTCAAGGCAGCAAAAACAACAAGATTTATTTCTGTAGCACATTTTCATACAAATGATGGAGCTCAAAGTGCTTTACATGATGAAGAAAGAGAAAAAAGACAAAATAAACAAGAAAGTAGAATTAGGGAACACTAATTAACATAGCATAAAGGTAAGGTCCGATTGCCAGGGAGGATAGAAAAAACAAAAAAAAAAAAAATTCCAGACGGCTGGAGAAAAAAAATCTGCAGGGGTTCCGAGACCACTGAGCCCCCTCTAGGCATTCTACCTGACATAAATGACCTCAATCAGCCCTCATTGTATTCAGGGTTTACATGGAAGAACTTGAAGATGACGGTCATGTGGACTTCTGGTCTTTAATCCATCAATGTAGGGCAGTTTTTCCCAAACTCGGTTCTATGCCCCCACCCCGTGGCTGATGGTTTTTGTTCCAACCAAATTCCTGATCAGTGACAACACCTGATAACGCTGATCTCATTTAATTAACTGGTATTATTTTTCTTTTATTCTACATTCAGAAAAGCACAGCAGCATGATTTTTACATTTATAAGACATTTAGAAATATTTTTGCTTTTGCTATAGATTTAAACGCTTAACTCTCTTTTGTTGATTTCATTTTACTTTGCCCTTTCTCTGTGCAGTTTTCCCCTTCATTTTATCTTATTAATGACAATTAAAAATGAGCAGAGCAGACATGCTGGCAAACGACACTGAACAGTGAAAGGCTGCAAGTACTTTAGCATCAGACCCGCTAATTACTACATAATGGATTAATTAAACAATTAGAGCACCTAGAAAAGCAGAATGAAAATCATGATGAAAATAAAAAAAATACATTATTCCAATATAACAGCTTGGTACATTTTAAAATATATTTTTTTTTACCAAACTTAAGTTTTCTAATTTCTATATTGTTCCCAAAATAACACATCACTTAATTAGTCCAGGAGTCCAATTAAAATCCAAAGCTGGTTGGAACAAAAACCTGCAGCCACAGTGTGCCCCCAGGACTGAGGATGGGAAACACTGATGTAGGAACATCACGGAGCTTTGATCAGGTGGTGAACAGAAGAGAAAGTAGGGGTTAGTACGGATTACGGAGCCATCAGGAATGATAATGATAATTAAATGCATATACAGAGTATGAGGATTAAACTAAAATGAAGCTATGAAAAAGCCATGTTAAAATAATGAGTTTTTAGCAACAACACCTGGAGAGGGTGCCAGTCCAGTGCAGGGAGAACACACCTTCACCCACACACTAGGGCCAGTTCAACAACATCAGTACACTAGCCTGCATGTAGAAGAAAACTGGAGCACCAAGAGGAAAAGCATGTGGACACAGGGAGAATACGCAACCTTCATTCAAGGTGCACCCAGAGCATGAACCCTGGTTTCCATGTTGTGATGCAGCACTGCTACTACTGTGCCCCATCCTGCCCTCAAATGGTAACCATGATTGATAAATGAGCAAAGAAATTCAAAATGTCACTCTGTATTTCTTCAAAGGAGTATGCCATTACAACAAACCATTTGTACTGAAAGTACAAAAAAGAAAAACATTCTTTTAAACTCATTTAATGCAATTCAGGGGTAGCCTATCTAGCATTCCAGCCCTGGAAGGTGTGCCAGTCCATCACTGGGCCCACTCACTCACTCATTCATCCTCACATGGAGCCAATTTGGAATCACCAGTTAGGTCTAATGTACTGTACTACTTACTCTCTGAAGAAAAGCTCACATAGGCCTAAGGACAACGTCCAAAATCAACGCAGACAGTAGCCTGGAATTTGCTGGATCCTTGAGCACTAGGGTGTTGTACCATGTTAGCAAAAAGTTGTCATTTTGCTTGACTTGTCACTGGATTTTTGAGAAAACACAGTGATAAACCTCTGCTAATTTATTGTAATTATATTTTTTTCTCTCCATAGGGAACTTTTGATGATTACCTGGAGCTTTTTCTGCAGTTTGGCTATGTCAGCCTTTTCTCCTGTGTCTTCCCTCTGGCAGCTTTGTTTGCAGTATTGAATAACTTAACAGAATTGTACACAGATGCCTTTAAAATGTGCAGAGTCTTTAAAAGGCCCTTTTCTGAGCCTGCAGCCAATATAGGAGTATGGCAGGTAAGCCTTGCATTATTTATCCTTTTTTCCTGAAGAATTAAAGTTAGTCCATGTTGCCACATAAATGTATCTTTTTGACCTGATTTGTGAATCATATTTACTTCAAAAGTAATATTTTAATTCATTTTCCAAATTTGTATTGCTTTCACTTTTGGCTAATAGCAAATCAAAGATGCAATCATTCCTTACTTCTTTAAGTAAATACAGTGGTACCTCGGTATACGTCCACTTTGGAATAAGTCCAACTTGGTATACGTCTTGTTTGGTTGCGAAAAATTTTGCTTGGTATACGGCCTTTGTTTGGAACACCGCGCGGTACCCTTGTTTACCTCTCTCGAGACAAAGTCACGATTGCCCACGAGCGTCAGTATGCCAGTTGCTAACATTCAGTGAACAATCCGCGCCATAACTCTATGTGAATTTTCACGTGATTTTGCGTCATTTTACGTAAAGGTGGCATGCATATCCGTGACATGGCTGCTGTATACCGTATGCTGAGAACAACGGCATCTACGATTGTGAAAACAAAGACGTTATTAAAAAGTAAAGTGAGGTTAAATTTTCATTTACAGTATTTCATCTAATTGCTTTTATATTTATGTATTTTAGTATTAAGCAGTGTTTAAATTATTTTATACAACCCCATCAATGTATAATATGCCAGTAACAATAGGATTTTTTTTCATGGGAACGGATTAATAATTTTTCCATTATTTTTTATGGGAAAAATTTGTTTGGTATACTGTACGTCCTGTTTGGTATAAGTCATGGAGCAGCGCTCATTGTCAGCAGCATCCAAGCTGACTTAATGCAGATGAATTTATCCACGCCGACAGTCACCTCACTGGACGCACACGTATATTGCATTCTCTTGCACAGAGCTTACATGCATTGAGGCATCATGGAAGGTGTAATGTGAATAATGCACAACACACAGTACTAAACTAGTATGTAGTGAGAAGTCAAGCAAAATTATACCTTTTTGTGGCTAACTAAAAAATTGCAATATGCAAGCCTTCAAGACAACTTAGGGCCCTTCTTCAGGCAAGATGTGATCATTACATCCTGATTACATCTCGTCTGAAAAAGGAGCCTGAGTTGCTTCGAAAGCTTGCATATTGTTATCTTTTTAGTTAGCCAATAAAAGGGGTCATTTTGCTTGACTCCTCACTACATTCATAATGGCTTACATGGTGCAACACTACTACAGAGGTATCAGGCATTTTATGCTTACCGACCAAGTTTAAAAAAAGGAATACATTTTTCTTATTTTAGCCTCAGAGGAAATATCTGAATTTGTTTGAATAGCACCCTCTAGAGACCACAACTGACTTATGTGGACATACATATCTATCTACTCAGTTAAACTGTTGTGTAAAGAAAAGATATCTGAGCTGAGCAGCAAATTTATGTAATGCACAATCCATCACGATAGAAACACAATTATGTTTTACAGGTTCCATTTCAAAGCATTTGACAGATTTGGAGGATATACTGTGTTTATATAGTTCTACAGTTGTATACACAAATTAGGTTGTATCACAAATTAGGTTATTTGTTAGCTTTTTCTTTTAGTATTGAATTTAGTATTTTACTCTGGTTTATTGTCCTTTATTCTATTTAATGCTTTGTTATCTGTTTCATTGTTCTATTCAGGAAAACATTTGTATCCAATGTTACATATACCTTGCTGTTTTTTTTTTTCTAAGACTCTGCGAAGTGCCTTGAGCATGGGAAAGGCGCCATATGAATAAAATGTAGCATTATTATTATTATTATACTATGTTTACAAGTTGTATAATTCTTGGTGCATCAGTGGTAGGGATTGAACTGACTTCCTTGTGTTTTACAGTTCAGTTCCTTTTTTGGTGAATTATAGGACAGTGGTGTAGTGCTTTAAGTAAACAAATATAACAATTATATATCTTGTGTTTTTCTTTGTTTTTTATGTTTTTGCTGCTGTATGCATCTGAATTTCCCCATGGGATTTTAGTTAGCCAATAAAAGGTGTCATTTTGCTTGACTTTTCACCCCATGGGATTAATAAAGTTTATCTAATCTAATCTAATAATGAAATTTCTATGTGCTATAAATAAATAAATAAAAGCATGAGAAGCTACCTTGGTAGAATTATGCTTCACAATGCACTAAGTTATGACTTGACGGCGAATGTGTTGAATCATATTTGTTCTATGATTACCATAATTTAAAGAGTTTGTAAAACTGAACTTTGTATTTTTCATTGATTCCGTCTGCTACTCAAGGTATCATACAGTATATACAGTGCCAATTAATTTTTGCTCATTCTATAATTATGACATTGTCACTGCCTTTTTTCTGACAGCTGGCTTTTGAAACAATGAGCGTTATTTCAGTCATTACAAACTGCGCACTCATCGGAATGTCTCCCCAAGTGAAGTCGGTTTTCCAGTCTGAAACACAACTCATTTTGATTATGACAGCTGTTCAGGTACTGTTCTGCATGTCTATAGTGAAGTTTTCATGTGTACCTTCAAGAATGTATGCATTAATCCCTCCATTTTGCACAATATCTGAGAGTACTTGTTTTATTTTTTGTCTTGCACTGGGTGATGGGGTTTTAAAAATTTAAAGAGGTGATCATCTAGTTGAAATGGGAGAGTGAGAGATGTGAAGAGAGACAGAGGTTCAAAATTTGTGTAATATGTCAACTTGTGTAACCCATTTTGGTGATCAATAGAAGTAGTGTTTGACATACAATAACAGGATTTTTATGTGGAAAACTGATAGGGTGTTCAGCTACTATTTCTTGCATAGAATGAAAAAACTTGTAATAATGTATGATTTCTTGTAGATATGCTGATACATCTATACTTTATATGGCCTGCAGTCCCAAAGAAAGATTCTGCAGTTATTTAGTTAATTACATTTTGACTTTTTAAATCTGCATTCCCCATAAAGAAATTTTCAGTCCAATTTGATTTTTAGGACCTTCCTTGTATTTGCTTTACTCAGGATATTAAACTGGGAAGATGCAGTATGTGGCAGGTAGTCTTGTGGTATTGTTAAATAGTGCAGTTTCCAGACTCTTCAACAAATTCTGAACATTGTTGTTACTTCCAGAATGTCATAAAATATCAGATGCTTGAACGGTAACAACAACAACCTTTATTTCTATAGCACATTTTCATACAAATAATGTAGCTCAAAGTGCTTTACATGATGAAGAACGAGAAAAAAAGAAAAAGTAAGAATTAAAATAAGAGAACACTAATTAACATATTAATATGTTAACATATAATATAAAAGTAAGGTCCGATGGCTGGAGAAAAAATAAAATCTGCAGGGGTTCCAGGCCATGAGACCACCCAGCCCCCTCTAGGCATTCTACCTAACATAAATGACCTCAATCAGTCCTCATTATATTCAGCGTTTTCATGGAAGGACTTGATGATGACTGTAACGTAAAGTAAATGCTTTTTTGTGATCATTTGTTTGTATTTCATTTGAAAAAGTTGACAACAAGCCAATATTTCAAAATGTGTAACAATGAACTTGTGAAATAGTCCCACACTGCACCCCTTACCCCCCCCCACCATAGAGCTGTGCAATATTAGGCAGGAACTGGAGCCGCACCAACCAACCACACCACCATACATTATCCAGGAAGTGCTTGCATCATGAGATAAAACCGTCTGCTAAGCAAATAAATGTAACCGCCGTAAACCTTTCTTTGTCAATTGAGATACATGTTGTCTGGGCTATAGAGTCACTTTGTACACTTTTGTCGGTCAATTGACTTGAAATTTGCTCTGAAGAAGTCACTCAGTCAGTCAGTCATTTTCCAGCCCGCTATATCCTAACACAGGGTCATGGGAGTGTGCTGGAGCCAATCCCAGCCAGCACAGGGCGCAAGGCAGGAACAAATCCCGGGCAGGGCACACAGACACACACAACTACCAAGCATACACTAGGGGCAAATTAGGATCACCAATGCACCTAACCTGCATGTCTTTGGACTGTGGAAGGAAACTGGAGCACCCGGAGGAAACCCACACAGACACGGAAAGAACATGCAAACTCCACGCAGAGAGGACCCGGGAAGCAAACTCGGGTCTCCTAACTGCAAGGCAGCAGCCCTACCCACTGCGCCACCGTGCTTCCCGCTCTGAAAAAGTGTTATTGTTAAATTCAGTCTATACTTTTGACTGATTACTTATATATACAGTACTTATAAGCTGCCTAGTCCGTGGTAAATTGTCAACCATTGGTTTAGCATTTAAATCTAAGTGCAGAAATATCGCTGAATTATCATGAACTACATAGGCAAGTAGAAGTGAGCTTCCTTTAATTGTAGAAAAATACTTTTACCTTCGAAGCAAGCTTCCCTTAATTGTTGCTGCTGGACAAACATAAATTGGCTTATGTTAGATACTGTAGATTGCTGTGCACTTTTAAATGGGCTTTACATCTACAATATTAATATGTTGTGGAAGTTGAACTGTGACTCCATAGACGATTATTTTGTATGACAGTTTTCATAGACAGCAGTGTCTTGAAGTGCTTCTAAAGCTAAACCAAATAAGATGTGAAAATTAAGAGCAAGTGAATACTAACAGTAATGTGTGGAATGATGGTATATGGCATGGGTTCTTAAACTATGGGCTGTGTGAATCTGGGTTGCACAGAGTTGTGATTCACAGTAGCAGTTGTCAGGGATGCCAGGGGCAACGACCTGGCCGGGACGCCTTGAGGGACCGGAGGAGGGTCTACGTGCGCCCTGGATCACGTGGGGGTCGCCATACTGGTTGCTTTGGGGGCCACCAGGGGGCGTTCCCGTGCCTTGGGAGCCCTGGACCTCAGCACTTCCGCCACACCACGGTGCTGAGGGAAGAAGAGGGACACCGGAGTGCTTCCGGGGATGCAGCCGCACTTCCGCTACACAGGGGCGTCGGCGGTGATTGCCGGAACCCACCTGGAGCACATCCGGGTGATAATAAAAGGGGCCGCCTCCCTTCATTCAGGGCGAGAGTCGGGAGCAGAGAGGACTGAGCTTGCTGGTGGAGGCAAGGAGGCGGCCTGAAGGTGAAGAAGGCATTGTGTGGCCAGGACTTTGGGGGTTTTGTGGTGCACTTGTGTGACTTTATTATTGTAAATAAACGTGTTGCGGGTGAAATTAACGTGTCCGCCTGTCTGTGTCTGGGCCAGTCTCCACACAGTCAATGGGAGAGAGTCGTGTTCAGTTTGCGTAATGTGTTGCAATTGTTCTCCTTGGTTCACTCTGGGCAGTTTAAGCAAAAACAGCATTGCTGTCCAAGGGGACGGTGATGACTGCCGGTGGCGATTCTCCAAGGGGAAAAACCAAGATGACGGTCAGTGCTGATTTTGGGTCCCGAAGACAAAAAACAAAATCAGGGTGTTTAAGAACTACTGGTATATGGAATATGCATGTAAGAGTATCACTAATGGTGATACTGAAAGACGGTTTGTGTTTGAATTTGAAGATGGGAGTATTGTCATTGACAGCATTATCTTCTATATAAACGTCTACGCGTGGAAGTGTGCGTGTGTGTGTCTGTCCGGCCCGGAAGTGAGAGGTGGAGTCGGGGTAAGGGCTCCATCTCTGAGGATATACAAGCGAGGTCAGCATGTCGGCAAAGCGAAACAGCAGAAGAAAGAGTCACTTGCTTAGTGGCTAATACAGTAGTGAGGCGAGCATATTGACAAAACGATATCCCTTTTACTTTTCCTCCTGCCGCTCATACACAAACGAGGTAAGCACACCGGCAAAAGGAAACCTCCGAAGAAAGACATTCACTTAGCCACTAATGCACAAACGATGCGAGCAAATCGGTGACACGAAACCTCCTAGGAGAGAGATGCCCAGAGTAGTTCCTTTCAATTCCCTGACATCTCTACATTTCAGTTTTTTTTTGGACAATTTAAATAGTTTCTAGGACCCCGGGCTTCTTACAGCATAGGCTTACACAGCTAGTTGTAATATAAAGAGCCTCAAGGAATAGGGATTTTAAACTTACTAAGAGTGGTATGCTGAGTATTGAACACAATCAAAAGATTCTCTCAGCTTCTAACAGCATAGTAACAAGTTATTTAAGATGTTCAATTCCAGATCCTTCAGTAGCCATACCACATGCACTCTAAGAACAGATAATCCACCAGAAGCTATGCATGTACAGGCCTGGCCAGTATTTGGATGGCAGATCATCTAGGAAAAGCTTGGAGTACTGTTGGAAAAGGTGTTGGCAAGGCCAGTAATGATGTGGACACTGTGCTGCAAAAATGGCACCGCCCTTCAGATGAGATGTAAAACTGAGGTCCTGACTCTCTGTGTCATAAAAAAATCCATTGCCATCTTTTGTAAAGATCAGGGTGTTTCCTAATGTCCTGGCAAAATTGCCCAGCATGGCCTGGTCATTCTGGCTGCCTAATCATCCCCTGTCTCTAATTGGCTAACTATCTCTCTCATCCCTTCACCACCTAACAACTAATATGTCGTGAGTGTACCAACAAGACAAGGGCTGCTGGCGCATCATGCAGGTGGTTGCTGCACATTGGTGGTGGTTAAAGTGGCTCCCCTTCTCTATACAAAGTGCTTTGAGCGTCATTTAAGTGTCTTGAAAATCATTATGTAAATATAGTGTCTTCTTCTTCTTTCATTTTTTCTTGTCTGAAAGCCCTCCCCTCTATATTATAGCCCTTCTGTTTATAATATTGGCCGGTGCCACTGTTTGGTACCCTACCCACCCACCGCTTCTGCTAGCAGGCTTCATTTCCATAAACTGACAATCACTGTCTCAGCACTGCACTGAGCATGTACAAGGCCCATTAGCATAGCCTACTCACTTCAGTAATGTTATCGACAAATAAAAAAATTATTGATAAATAAAAAAAACATGGCTCAGCTAATTTTTTTTGTTTGTAATGTCAGCAAATTCCGATCAAGTCAGTAAAAGCATTTTTCTATTGTAGCAGTTGTTTATACTCCTAAATATTTATACATCAAGATGTCCTTACTTAGCAGATACACACTTTCCTAGATATACAGTCCCTACATTTCAGTTTTTAAATTAAATGGGCAATAGTGTTTTTGTTGATGAGTGAGCGTGTCAGACAGTCAACTTTGCATTTTATATATATACATAACCAGTAATGGTACACACATGATAAAGTGCAGTGAATACACTTGCCTTGAGCATTCCTAGTTTTCGTTCTCTTTCTCTGTACGTTTATCATTCGTTTGCTCAGAGGTTGATGCACCTGCTGCTTCCTGAGCAGCTCTTCTTTTCTCCACCCTAGCGTCCCACTTCTTCCTTCTTTCGTTGGCATCACCCCAAAAGCGGATAGTAGACGTCACGTGATACGTGTGTACCAAATTTCAGGTCAAAAGGTCAAATGGTTTGTGAGCTACAGGTGATTTCAAATCCTGGACAGACAAACGGACAGCCATGGTAGCGTATTATATAAGGAGATGATTACACTTACAAAGAAACACTCAATAACAAATTTATTTCCTTACCCAAAGTACCATTTGCTCTTCAGAATCTAAAAGAAGGCTTATAGTTTTATTGAATAATTTTAAAATCCCTTCCTTTCAAAGATTCCAGGGCACAATGGGGAAAAGATCTTTCATGTAACGTTTCAGAAAAGGAGTAGAAGGCAGCCATGCACAGAATACACTCCAGCTCCATATGCACAACGCACTCAATTATTCAACTTAAATTCTTCTATCAAGCACATTTATCTTGATTAAAACTATCCATAATGTTTCCAGAGCAAGTTTCAACCTGTGAACATTGCAATCTAGCTCCTGCCTCACTGGGCCACATGTTTTGGGCCTGCACCAAATTAACATTGTTTTGGACAAAAATCTTTGAATGTCTGTTAGATAGCCTTGGTGTCACAATCCTTTCTAATCTACTAACAGCTGGTGGACTCCCAATTGTGCTTAAAGTGGAGAAGGACAAACATATCGTAACTGCTTTCACCTTACTACTAGCACGTAGACTTATCCTGCTCAATTGGAAGAATCCCAGCCCACCACCTTTAAGTCAATGTCATATACTATCTGAAATTGGTAAAAAAAATCTAATTCTCATTCAGAGGATCTGTTAAAAACCTTTTTAAAATATGGCAGGATGTTATCAATAACATTTCAGAATAATCTTCTGTAAAAGGATACTCTTTCTTCCTTGCTGCTTCAAAGATTTGCTTTGTTGGTGTAATAAGTGTTTAATATGTCACTGTGCTCTATACAAATATAATTTTATAAATCTCCTTTTCTTTCTACTCACAAGCACAGCTAACACAAAGCCAGATTTAGCACAGGGGCTCATCATTTAGAACTGCTAGGCAAGCATTAGAAGACAAGACAGGGACAACTGCGAAATTGGCATTTCTGTGTGTCAAAGCCAACATGAAACTGTATCCTCTGTTGCCTTGTTTGGAATGGCATGATTCACCTAAGTTGGGGGCCTGCACATGAAGAAAGAGTATCAAGCATTGGAACATTGCCCGGCACACCTTGAAAGCCGACGGACAGATAGGAAATAGGAGATAATGTCATCTGATCCGGAAAATCCTTCCAACGCAGTGACGAAAATGGCAGACTCTACACATTGGGCCCCCACTCCCGAAGGTCTTGTCTTGGCTTCCTTCGTCTGTTATGCAGCGTAAGCCGTCATTAAAGAAAGCTATGTTTTTTCTCCTATGTGATTTCTTACCGCCGTATCACTAAGGGAGGGGTATCGCCTTTTTATATTACTAGGGGACTCCGCTCCCTGCTCGCTTCCCTTGCCCACCCCAAGGTTTGGTTTACTGGATATACAATTTAAAGAGATTATTTTTATTTCATTCATTTTGTTATTTCTTGATATTTGCCAGTAATAAAGCTGTAGTGAATGAGTATTCCCCTTTCCCCCCGGGGCGCGCTACACGCCAGCTACTTCGCGTCACTGCCTCTCACATTGTGAAGAGGTGGACTGAACGCACGCTAAGGTGATGCGGTTGCTTCTGTGAAACCGCCTCTTTAATGGTGATACAATGGGAAACAAATACATTTCTTTTACCTCCTCTATCCTCGATCAGTTGGCTTGCTGCTGCTTGCGCCGTGCTGCGTGATCTGCATGTCGCGCTGTGTGCTGATCATTTAAAAGCCTGTACAGCAGCTGTCCTTTTGTCTCACTTCCTTGTCTCGCGGGATGTTAAAGTGTCTCCGAGAAAATCATGTCTCGACCCAAGATTTTTTTATTATAATAGAGAGATATCTATATAGTTTCGGATTATGTAACACACCGCAATTACAAAAGAACTCATTCCAACAAGGGCGCTAACGCCCCCTGCTGGATACAGTTGGCTGGCTCTCCTCTGTTTATTTTGGTTGGCAAAGCAGAGCCGGCGTTAGGGCGAAGCGAACGAAGCGACCGCTTCGGGCCCACAGCTGGAGGAGGCCCACTGCACCCAAGGTTTTTTTTTTTCCTGTGATGCAACGCTGCTGTGGAGGGCCCAATGGAGCAACAGACTCCTTCACTCCAACCTCTATTACTAATTTGTTTATATATATAATTCACGGGCAACATATTCCATCACCTTATTACTCCACGTGGACATCTCCACTCGGCACTCCAATCTTCATTACGCTTCACTCAGGCCCGCGCACCTGTTGCCGCCTCCACAGCTCATCTATGCCTCTCTCCTCAGTAGGCGGCCACTTACGCTTCAGTAAGGGCCGCTCTGCCGCACTGCATTCTCGACAGAGCATAAAAGGGGCCCTTCTCTTCGTAAAGCCATCACTTTACAAAGAACGTCTTGTAGATAGTAGTTAGGCCTTGCCGAATGACCACAGTTTGAAATTATTGTATTCCAAATGTCTTCAGTTCCACCGCCAACAAAATATAAATCAGGTGCTCAAAAACGTAAAGAAAAAGCAGCGAAAGATGAATTCTTCGCTACCCAAATGCTTCCTAACGTAAACAATTAGCTCTAGCAGCAGCAGCACCACTAGCACCAGAACTGAACTTCAATTAGTCGAAGATACCACAACGCCGTCCAAGCCCCACAAACCTGTATCCGACTCTGAGGATTCAGAAGCCGATGACGTTAAGAATGACTTGGACATGGGTTTTTTGTCAGGTTCAGCAACGTTGCCAGTCATTTCGGTTTCTAACCAGAAAGATGAAGATCACGACGAGGCTGAGAATGATTTTGATTCCTTTAGTTGGGGAGATCCAGGTTTGTGGGGTGCAGCAATCACCAACAAGGAACGTGTCTTCCTAGTCCAAAAGTGTCCCTTTCGCGAAACCGGGATTCAATATTTGACGAATGATGATGGGCACCATTTTTCTGATTCCTTTTATTCCTGAAAATTACCAAATGGGGAATTTGTTGACAGGCCCTGTCTTGTTTACTCAAAGAACAAAAATGCAGTTTTTTGTTTCTGCTGCAAGTTATTCTCGAATATCCTGATAAAATTGACCACTGATGGTTGCAGTGATTGGAGAAATTTGTCCAGAGACGTGTGCAGTCACGAAATATCTACCAACCATATACGTGCCTTTAAGGATTGGTTGGGACTTCAAAATTGCTTGAAGTCAGGATGTACCATTGGTAAGCGTGCACAAGAACTTCTGCTAAGAGAAAATGAGCATTGGCGCAATGTATTAACAAGAATTATTGCTATTATTCAGTTTCTGGGTGAAAGAAACCTGGCGTTTTGAGGTTCTAGCGATCGTATATTTGCCCTGCATAATGGCAGTTTTCTTGGGTTAGTGGAATTGTTAGCCAAATTTGATCCGTGCATGCAAGAGCATGTTCAAAGGATTACAGACAATAAATTCTATGATCATTATCTGGGCAAAAACGTGCAAAATGAAATAATTCATTTGATGGGTAATGCTACGTTAGATAAAATAATTTCCCATATTCATAAGGCCAAGTATTTCTCAATCATTCTTGACTGCACTCCTGATACAAGCCATGAAGAGCAGATGATAATAAGGATCGTTCATATTGATGGCTCCTCAGTGGAAGTTCGAGAATATTTTGTAGGGTACATAGCCATTGATGATAGCACTGGCTCCAGTCTCACAGACCAATGCTTACGGATGCTCTCGGAGTTGAAATTGGACCTAGGTAACTGTAGGGGACAGGGATATGATAACGGTTCCAATATGAATGGCAAACACAGTGGCGTTCAAAAACGAATACTGGATAAAAATCCACAAGCATTCTATCTACATCCCATGCGGTTGTCATAGCCTTAATTTGCTTGTTGGAGACATGGCTAAATCGTCACCCACTGCCGTGTCGCTTTTTGGAACGTTACATCAGATCTATTTGCTGTTTAGTGCTTCTACAGTACGCTGGCAGATTCTGGAGTTGCACATCAATAATTTCACTCTGAAGCGCATTTGAGACACTAGATGGTAATGTAGGATTGAGAGTTAAAGCTGTCAGATTCCAAATAGGCTCTGTGTATGACACGCTGGTAGATGTTTCTGAAGATTCTAAAGATCCTAAGGCTAGAACTGAAGCCGCTGCATTAGCCAAGCAGCTGAAAAATTTTCCATTTCTTGTTTCCTTAGCGATTTTGTACGACATTCTTTCACAGATCAATGTAGCCAGCAAAATTTTGCAAAATGAAAATATGCACTATGATGTTGCTCTCAAATGCATCAACAGTGTCTCTGACTATTTGGTTTCGTACAGAAAAAATGGACTAGAATTAGCAGAAGCTACAGCCAGAGAGCTCACTAATGAATTAGAGATGCCTTCTGAGGATGTCGCATTTCCTGCAGTAACCAGTTTACGCAGGAGACGAACAAAGCGCCATTTCGATTATGAAGTCCGGGATGAGTTAATAACTGATCCAAAGGAAAAGTTTTGCGCAGAATTCTTTCTTGTCCTTCTGGATCAAGCAATCATGTCCGTGAATGAGAGGTTTGATCAAATGAAACAGCATTTTGACAATTTTGGATTTCTGCACAATTATCAATTAATATCATCCATGGATGATAATACCTTGATAAAATACTCTATGGACTTCAAAATTGCATTAACTGACTCAAAGAATAATGAATCAGACATTGATCCACACGCACTATGCAGTGAAATTCGCATGTTTGCCAGTTTAGTTCCTAACAACTCAACGGCCATGCAAGCACTGGAATATCTGTATGAGAAGGAGTTAGCAACTGCCATGCCTAATGTTGCTGTGGCTCTCAGAATAGCATTGACTGTCCCTATAATGGCATCTTCGGCGGAGAGGAGTTTTTCAAAACTCAAGGTTATCAAAAATTACTGGCGAAGCTCCATGAGCCACGAACATCTGAATAGTCTGGCATTGATTTCAGTTGAGCAAGAGATAGTTGAATCTCTTGATTATACTGAACTTATTCATGAGTTTGCCAGTGCCAAGGTTCGAAAAGTGTCTTTTGTGTGAAATAGATTTCAATATCTGCTGGTAAGTTATTTTATACGGAAATCTGAATACAGTATCTCGAAAGTATGAAAACAAGCTTTAAAACCGAATAAAAATGTAAAAACAAAATAATGTGGATCTCATCTTCATAAAATAAAAAAAATATGTAAAAAATATAAAAAGCAAAAATAAAAAGTGCTTGGCCTAGCTATTTACCTCCACGTGCTGCCTGGTGGAAACAGCAAAAGCTGGCTAACATGTAGCTTTATCTGTTAATGTATTGTCACTAAAGACATTTATGCGGGCCCACTCCGACCTCCCATCACTCATACCCTTCACTCAGGGCCTTGAGCGACAGCCTGCAAATTTGGCTCCTGTCAGTGTGTTACAGTTATGGTTGTCAGTGTCAATATGGAAATCGTCAAAAAGTGATGGTTGTAGATGCCGGGAAAACGCATTTGTGCAGCTCAGAATGCAGGAAATCTCTTGGCGGCCGGAGCTCTGCCCCGGACCCCTTAGCTGCAGGGGTCAAATTGTCAAGGGCCGACTCTGGGTTGGGGGTTGAATTTTAGTTGTGTTACGTTTGATTTGACTGTTTGGATTATTATTTCCTTTTAATTTAAATTAATAAAAAAAAATAGTTTTATTGAATTGTGTTTTAGGCTTCATTTCTTTCCTACTTCAGTAGAATTTTGTTTGGTTTTCCAGCTCGTGATGTACTTTCAGATGGCTTTAATTTCTTCAGCAGAGATCACCTGAATTTCCCCATGTAGTTAGTGGTCTTAATGGTAAACCAAGATAAGGCATGCTACTGGTACTGCTCTGTAAGAAAGCAGAATTGTATGATGATTAGAGCTGATTTTTCATTTAGGCTGTTTTCTAGAAATACACTTATATGCTCGTCTAAATGGATTTCTCAATCTGGGTGGTATGTGTTTCAGGGTTTTAAAAATCTCTTCTATCTTTAGACCTTATCCTTTCTATAGTTCTACAGTAGATGCCAATGATTTTGTGATGGATTGAAATTTATTTTGGTCTTATGTGACTCATAGCAGTATAAAAGAGTTTTCACAAATTGTGGGACAAAGATTCAGGTTATGCGCCAAGAATCTCTGAAAACAATTTCCCTCAGGGTAACTGGCTCCACAATGCATAGGTCCCTGGGAAAATGTCAAAGATCCAGACTTGCCTTATCTCGTCCTTGGTGTATTTCTACATTGCTTCTTGTTGCTTAGCTGAAGCATGTGGTGTCTTGTTTGCTTTTTTTTTTTACCTGAGTTGCATTTGTAAATAAATTTTGCAGTATATCTGTCATTGTTTTATCTACATGTATATACTTGTCTGAAATGCTCTTTTAAGAGAAACTTGCACATGCTTAAGAGAGATCATATTAATGTTCTAAATTGAATAAAATATGATTTTTAAACTAAATAAATCAATTCTCATCACCTTTAATAATTTAATTTTAAATTAATGGACGGTGGCACAGTGGTCATGCTGCTACCTTGCAGTAAGAAGACCAGGGTTCGTGTCCCAGGTCCTCCCTGCTTTGAGTTTGTATGTTCTCCCCGTGTCTGTGTGGGTTTCCTCCAGGTGTTCCACAGTCCACAGACATACAAGTTAGGCGGATTGGCGATTCTAAATTGGCCCTAGTGTGTGCTTGGTGTGTGGGTGTGTTTGTGTGTGTCCTGCGGTGGGTTGGCACCCTGCCCAGGATTTGTTCCTGCCTTGTGCCCTGTGTTGGCTGGGATTGGCTCCAGCAGACCCCCGTGACCCTGTATTCGGATTCAGCGGGTTAGAAAATGGATGTATGGATGGGAGTACATGGGTTCGTCCTACAATGGACTTGCTCCGATATGCTCCTGCTTCCACCGCAACCCTGTTCAGGATGAATCAGGTTTGAAAATGACTGACTGATTTTAAAAGAGAAGATGGAGGTCTATTTAAGGGTCCACTTGTACAGGTTTGTAGCCATTAACAGCTGAGACAAAATTCTTTACAGACTAAAAAAATCTCCATTTTGAGAAGCAAAACAAAAGATTGTTACTTCTTAGCTATAATAATTCTTGTCTTTTTGTGTAATGAAGTTTATACTGAAGCAGTACTTTTTTGGGTGAACAGTGTGTTTAAGATAAATGTCAGTTTAATTGTAATTTTAGTTTAAACCCTTCGTATGGTTGCATATGTCAGTCACTATGCATGAGAAGTCAGACGTATCTATTTTGTTGTTTATATTAAATAACAAATAACTAATAGAAAATATGGGCGGCACGGTGGCACAGTGATAGCGCTGCTGCCTCGCAGTTAGGAGACCCGGGTTCACTTCCCGGGCCCTCACTGCGTGGAGTTTGCATGTTCTCCCCGTGTTTGCTTGGGTTTCCTCCCACAGTCCAAAGACATGCAGGTTAGGTGCATTGGCGATCCTAATTTGTCCCTAGTGTGTGCTTGGGTGTGCTTGGTGTGTTTGTGTGCCCTGCGATGGGCTGGCGCCCTGCCCAGAGTTTGTCCCTGCCTTGTGCCCTGTGCAGGCTGGGATTGGTTCCAACAGATCCTGTGTTAGTATATAGCGGGTTGGACAATGACCGACTAATAGAAAATATTCTTCTTTGTCTTTTTGTAATAAACCCATCTGATTAAATAATAATTACTGGTACAATTTCAGGATTTAAAGCATTTTTATTTGTACAATTTTACCTTTACAAAATGAGAGGTGTGGGTATCATATGCAGAGAAATACAAAGAGAAAATTTACATTTAAGACTTTTCCAGTTGGATTGCCAGTTACTGAAAGAGATTTTATGTTTCAAAATGCTAATGTCTTACTTACATGCTGTGTGAACATTATGCCAACAGCTGGGATTGATGATGATGTGGCAATGTAGAGAAAGATGACCAAGGAAACATTAAAAAAATGCAGCTGATGCTGCAGTGATGATGGATGCTTGTGATTCATTCATTGGAAAGATGTCAGTAAAACACTGTAGCATTATTATGCCTTATGCATTTCACTAGTCTGTGTAACTGCTTCCCTGTCTCCACAATGTCTATGGTCATCAAATTACAGTAAGCAATTGCAGTCTTATACATATTTAGATGTAGTTATTCACATAATCGTGCACTTCCCCACTTTTCTGCAAGGTGAATAATTTAAAAAGAAGCAGTTTGCTCACGATAAGTACATTTTCGTACTAAATGCTAAAGACATGCACGTTAGGCTAATTAGCAATTGGAAGTTGCCCTTCGTGAGTGAATATGGGGATTTGCATAAGTACGTTGTACAATATGCCCCTCAACTGAGACCCCTAAAGCAGGATTTGTTTTGGCACTGGCTCCAAAGTGGACAAGGATAATTGAATCCAGCCCTGCTCTGGCTAGTGGCCTGTCCATCTTCCAGGGAAGTCCCACACCTGTCCACTGAATGGCAACACACTGTAGGACATTCCCTGTTCCAGGAACAGGCCTCACAGTTCATAATCACCCTGCTATTACTACTTCTGTATTACTGGGGACTGGACTATGCAAAAGGACAAAGGTCCAAGTCTTTAGAGTCCTGGTGCTTCCTGTCTTGCTATGTGGCTATGAGACATGGACGCTATCCAGTGACCTGAGATGAAGACTGGACTCCTTTGGTACTGTGTCTCTCCGGAAAATCCTTGGATACCGTTGGTTTGACTTTGTGTTGCTCGTGGAGCCCTGAATGAGGCACATTACCTGCATTGTGTGGGAGTGTCAGTTACGGCACTACGGCCATATGGCGCGATTCCCAGAGGGTGATCCGGTTTGTAAGATCCTAATTGTTGGGGACCCAAAAGGCTGGACCTGGCCAAGGGGTCGTCCACCTAACACCTGGCTATGGCAGATAGAAGGTCATTTCCGGAGGGTGGGACTGAACTGCGTGTCTGCCTGGGGGGTTGCCAACTGGGATCTCAAGCTGTTTGGTCGTGTGGTGGATGCGGCAACGCACTGTACCAGTGCACGCTCACCATCTTGATTTGACTTGACTTGTTGTGAGGTGACATGATAGGGCTCCTCATCCTGCCCTGTCAGCTCATACTTGTCAGAGTCATCGTCCAGCTCTGAAACCAGTTGTAGAATTCCAGCTCTGGAGTTGACTACCCTGGAGAGTGTGCTCTTCTAGACTTGCAATGACAACATACATCTAACAGTGGTCCATTTGTTTTTACTTTTATGCTCTCAGGGCTCTTCCCACACTATCTAAAGTTGTTTGCACAGCTTCTTTCTGCTGTTTTCTAAAGGAACTTCTTCTTCAGCACTTTCTTTCTATCCCAGTGAAACTATTAATGAAATACCTCTTTAAATGACCACCTGTTTAAATGTGATGTTTGACCTCACTTTTTCCTTCTAACTCTTGTTGGCTTCAGCGCTGTGTCACCAACTTAACTAGTATTCTTCCTTATTTTTAGTGAGTTTACTCAGTTCCTTTTAACAGATTTGAGGCCAGTAAATTATTTACTTGCTGTCTGATTTCTACTGCTGTGCTACACTGGCCACTGCTGACCGTCCACCCTCCACCGTTGCCACTTCACCTACACATACTGCCAAGCTGCACACAGACAAACCGTTCACTTACAACATGCTTCGCTCGTGAACAGCTGATAAAACTGCATAAAAAAAGTTCAAAATTTGTAGGAAAAAAGCTGTAAAAATTTGGATGTGAGCGTCAGTAGGCCTTGTGCCCTAGGAACCAAGTTACCCAAACTATTCTATAACATTCCAGTAATTATTTATCTCTCTGATGCTGATCTTTTTGATCATAAAATAGGTAATTATGATAGCAACTGACGAGAAGAATTCATAATTAGTTGTATAATTACGGTATTTGAGGGTTCCTCTAGAGCAGGGGTTCTTAACTGGGAAGGGGTATGGGAACCAAATGCTGGGGGTTTGGGACTCGATCTCTGGGTACTGGTATTTATTTTATTTAATGTATTAATTTATACTTGGGTAGTATGTGAATGGAACGCGAAAGAATCTTCGAGAACATTCGACATTTCCTGCAAATGCTTGTATTTAATTTTACATGTGTGTATTTACTACAACTTTAGTGTTAAATTTAAATTTAATACGTTTTAATTTTAATATTTAAATTTAATAAATGTATATTTACTGAACAAGCGTGTATTTACTCGTTTATTGGCAATGTACGTATCTCGAAGACTCTAGAAGCGCGTTTTGCATTCTGGCAACTAATATAAGGAATGGTGATGATTATTTCGACAGTCAAGTAAAGGGGGTATGGGACCATATTGGACAATCCATTGGGGGTCTGGAGTCATCAAAAGGTTAAGAAACCCCTGCTCTAGAGTGTCTCTTTCTCTTGCATGATTTGGCTCAAAAACTAATCGGCACATCATCATCACATAACAGACTTAAGTTTCCAGTTTGGTATTTTTCCATCTAGCCGTTTTAGCTCTGGACCGTTCCCAAGAAACTGTGATACACAGACAGACAGACACACACCCATCCTCAAGATATCGATGTTTTCGGTATCAGGGCACCCTAAAATGTCGAAAACCGGAGATCGAAATTTTTGATGAGTCTAAAGCTTTCACTCCTCCCCCATAGACGATAAGTTATGGTGGGGGAGGGTGCAAAGTAAAAAGTGCTGTCCAGCCCCTTAGTGGCAACAAAAAATGAAGTTTTAAGAGCATACTTGAGATATTAATCAAGTTTCACAAAGAAACAACCCGCATCACTCAGCTATCAGTACATTTCACCAAGCAAGCAAGGATGACATTAGCGCACAATACATGCCCTGGACATCAGCAAAGCCCAATCAACCCCAGCGGGTGGGCTAATGTTTGCGTTGTTTTTTCACAGAAAACCATTTGAATGTTGTCATTTTTGTACAAAACATGTAGTCCATTTTTGTGGTTTTTCACTGCTTTCTGAAAAAGGCACACACTTTGCTGATGAAAGAGCTGCTGTGAAGGAGACAGTGCTTTACCTTCCTTAGGTGGTAACTTCGCTTTACAATTTGCATCTAATAGCTAGATTTTTTGGAATTAATGCAATTTCTTCTCACTTTTTTAAATAACTAACTTAGGAGAACCAACAGACCAACTGTGGTTGTGGCATTTGTGCCATTACCCAAGATTATTATTCTATGCTTAGTTACACATCATCATGTCCTACAAGAGATTTTTTGTTACCTCTCTCTACTTGACTAAATTTTTATTTGTTCACAAAAGCACAGGAATTAAGTGTTCTAGATCCTTATGTGGGAACTTGGCGGGTAAGCTTTCTTAGAATACTCAAAGTTTGTTGGCGCACGCTCTCTACTAGACAGGTTACTAGTAAATTTCTGTGATAGCCAGAAAATATGATGTGAAAAATGCCGTAGCCGTCTGTCTTGACCTCGTAAAAACGGCGCTGCACCTTATTCCAAAATTTGCACAGCGAACCAGAAATATTTTGATCTAAACACATTCTTTGTGTTGTGAACACTAGAGGGCACTAACCTGACAGACAGACACGGACGACACAAGTTAAAAGCACCAAGAATTTGTTTATTTCTTTTATATTCTTCACAGTGCCCTCCAAGCAGTGCAGCCACAATAACACAAGCAAGTAGCCCAAATAAAATCGCAATTCGCTCTCTCTTTCTCCTCCACAACTCCCAGCAAGCTTCCTCCACCATCCAACCGACTCTGGATCTTTCACGGAGTGCAAGGCGGTCTTTTTTATATTGGTTTGGTGAGAACCTTGTCTCCCATTGTCCTTCCATAATGCCCCCTGGTGGCGCCCAAAGTACCCAACAGGGCTGAGATACCGAACTCCAACTCTCATGGTGCCCTGCGGGTATCCGGGCAACCACTGTACTCCAGGTAAGCTGCCATCTAGCATCTCAGGGAAGGCAGTGCCTTAAAGAAGCTGCCCTCCCCCATTCTTCCATATTTTGGGCGTCCCAGCCAGGTTGTTCTGCCGGCCATCCCTTACAATGTATTATTTTTAAATACTTATGTTGCTGTAAAATTTAATCATCTATATACATAATTCACTAAGGGGACGCAAGACAGAGAGCCACGCTCACCAACTCACAGAACACTGCCCGCCAACTCTAACCCTCCTCCCGCGTCATGGGATACACAGAACAGAACCCAGCCCGCCAACTGTAACTCTCCTCCTGCGCCCACCATCGCTCTCGAGGCATGTGCACTACCTGTTCATGTGCCCGCTCGCAAAAACTCACCAAACACAGCCTCAGTCGCTTTCGTCTGTGCTACAGTCCACATGAGAGATACACACACACAGGCGCGCGAGAGAGAGACGCACACACACAGGCACATGAGAGAGAGAGAGAGACACACACACAGGTGCGCGAGAGAGAGACACACACACACACACAGGTGCACGAGAGAGACAGAGACACACACATAGGCATGAGAGAGAGAGAGAGAGAGAGACACACACACACACACACACACACACACGAGAGAGACACACACACACACACACACAGGCGCGCGAGAAAGAGGCACACACACACACACACACACACAGGCGCGTGCGTGCATTGTTGCAATGTTATTTTTCTTGGTTGTTTATTAAAATAAGGATTTTTCAAATGTTCATTTTTTTCCCTGTGCTTAAAACTCATTAAAAAAAGTGTTTTTAGCGTGCGGTTCGTAGCGCTATAGCGCAAACTCTTGCAGTGTTAGTTTTCTCTGTTGTTCAAGGTTTTCTCAGTGTTATTCAATGTTTTTACATTTAGTTTATTACAACTGTGCATACTATGGTATAATTAACTATATTTGTGCTTAAAAATCTTTAAAAAAAATATATTTACATAGAGTTCGTACGGTCTGGAACGGATCAATTGTATTTACATACAATCCAATGGGGGAAATTACTTCGGTTGACGACCAAATCGGTTTACGACCAGAGTTTTGGAACGCATTATGGTTGTGAACCTAGGTTCCACTGTGTATATAATCGACCAAGTCACCCGGCCATGGGGTACGCACGACAGAGCCCCGACCGCCCACTCTAACCCTCCTGCCGTGTCATGGGGTACGCACGACAGAGCCCCGACCGCCCACTCTAACCCTCCTGCCGTGTCATGGGGTACGCACGACAGAGCCCCGACCGCCCACTCTAACCCTCCTGCCGTGTCATGGGGTACGCACGACAGAGGCCCGCCCGCCAACTCTCACCCTCCTCCTGCGTCCACCCTCTCTCTTGAGGCATGCACACTGCTTGCTCATGTGGCTGCCCCAAACACATCCCCACTCACTGTGGTCTGTGCTACAGTTCACATGCAGCTGTAAGTCACGTTGACTGTTCACGTTGATAATGATGCAGCGTATGCTACGCCGCGGGTTGGCTAGTAGGTATAAATGCTTAAACATACTGGCAGGAAAATATGCAAACAGCAGCTAATTCAGGCAAATGCTAAAGTTCTTTGCTTATAAGACAAATTAAGCTACTAGATGGTCTCATTCCTTATAAGATGTGAAATACTCTGATGTGATCATTCTTCAGGGCATTTTCCTGCAAAGAGCAGCAAATCATAGCCGACATCTGACACATCTAATGCTTTAAACATGAAACTGTTTGTATTATGCTATAAGAGCTGTAGGTTGCTAATTTAATTTGTTATATCAAGATTATTTAAGCCATTTGGATTCTTTGCGCACAAATCAAAGAAGTAAGGCTAGGGAAATGGATGAGAAGTAGTTTCAGATGTGTTTTCTGGTTCCCTTTTTGTTTTGTTTTGTGAATACTGTATGTATAAAACACTGCATATATTTGGTGTTGACTTAACAGCACATGTATCACTTAATAAAATGTGTTTTTTGGAAATTCTGTGAATGTTTAAGAGCTAAACATAAAATTTTCTCAAATGTATTTGATATTTTTTTTTGTTGCACTTCATGTGGGTTTTAATTTACAGATATAAAAGGCAATTTGTTTATTAGTGGTAAAATCTCCAGTTTGCTTAACTGCCTCTTCATCAGATTCTTATTCTGTGAAGAATATACCGCTATAACAATTCGGCCCACCACGCTGATACAAGACGATCATAACTGCTAACCTGTCCTAAGTTGCGGCAGATAATAAAAAGGTTAGGCCAATATCACACCCTGTAGAGCCCCCCTGTACACACTTTATTTTAAAATGTTCAGTCAAACCTGATGCTGGACCATTTATAGTCTGAGACAAAAAAAGACTAGTGGTCGATATCCATGAACGTGAGGAATATATTACATCAAAGAAGAGACAGGAGAGAAAAAAAAACATAGCAATCCCTTTCATCTGCAAACCCAAAATAACCCTTATATGTGACGATACAAAAAATATATCTATTGTAACACTAGATGGCGATATACCAGTGCTTAACCCGAGACAAACAGAGACTGACAACATGTCTTTAAAACACCACGAAGCTGTTTAATTCTTTTGCCTTCCTGTACAGTGCCCAAAGCACCTCCACCACAATTAACAAATACACAAAATAATATTCAAATCTCTCCTCCACACCTCCCAGCAAGCTCTGTCCACTACCACCCAACTCCGGCTCACTTGCTAGGTTCCCATCAGTCCTTTAAATAGTCTTTGACCCAGAAGTGCTTCTGTCCTTCCGACCACATGACTGGCTGGCACTTCCGGGTTTAACAAAGAACTGAGATTTTCTTCAGCCCGGAAGTACTTCGGGGCTTCCGTCCTCATGATTACCTCGTACTTCCTGGGCTATAAGGAAAGAATATGTCCCCAGGTCCTTCGACAGCTCCTCCTGGCGGCAGCCAACAGGGCTGAGAAATCGAACTCCAAGTTCCAGGACGACCTGTGGGAATCCAGGGCACTGCTACGCTCTGTAGCATTTTGGGGGAAGCAGTGTTGGCAAGTAGCTGCCTCCCCCATCCTTCTATTCCAGGGGCGCCCCGGCTGGGTTGAGCTTCCGGCCATCCATCACACTATATACAATAAGAATATCCCTCCCCCAGTTTCCCTTCCAGAGCTTATAAGTAAGTCCACAGTCCCAGCCCTTGTGGGCAGCAGGTGAAATGAAGAGTACTAATAGATACCAACTCCAGCAGCAAAAAATCTTCACAGTAAAAGCTATACACTCAGATTGCGCCATTTAAAGAACAGTAAGGTCTTAGAGAAGTTCACCCGAGTCCATAAGAAATAGCGGAACAACCAATTCACCAGTCAAAAAAGAATTATCCACTTCCACCTAACCATCAGGACTTTAGAAGCTCCAGGACTTCATCTCATGGCCCAGGCAGATGCTGATCTGCTTCATTCGATTTTCTTTTTCTTGGCTATCTTCTCTCCCTTTCAATTAAATGCTTTAGGCAAATTTCTCCCCGAAAATGAATAAAGGGAAACCTGGAAGTCCCACCTCTGGGGCACCACCACTGTCAATCTCAGTCTGTAACTACAATCTCCACAAAACCCGATCGACAACAGAAAGACATATTATTTTTATTTATGTGGCAGCGCTACATCGCAATGTGTGTGTGTTTTATGTTTTAATGAAATGCAAATATATGCATTACTGTTACATTAGCACAAATGTGTTCAGTCTTTTTTTTTTAAATATTTCTGGTTTAACCTACTTGACTAGCAACTGTTTGTGGTGTGTTGTCATCAATAAACAGCTAATTACAAAACCTTTCAGACAAATCAAATAGCAAATTAGAAACCTGATGGTGAATTGCTTGTCTTATACAAAGTTCTATTTAAATTTCCTAAAAGTATGATACATGAACTGTTGGGTATCTTTTAAATTAGTAGTTAATTTTTACTCATAACTCCATTGCATTTAGAAAATTGTATTCACCATTCAGTTGGCTTCCTCAGAAAAGGACAATTACAATTATTTAATACAGTTGCATTTTAGGACTGAGATTAAAAGCCTATGATGGAAAAAAATGGGAACTTCTCCTAAAATTCTTCTGTTGATTATTTATCAATTAATTAGAACAAAAGCATTATGTGTAAGTAGGATATAGTGAAATCTCTTCATCCATTACTGTATCCACTTAATTTTGGACAAATAGAACAAACAAATGAGCAATACTGATCCGAACAGGGAAATTCAGCTTCTTCAAGAAGCTCAAGAAATTTTATAGTAAATAACAACAACAGTCCCTGACAGTTCAAATATACACTATTTAAAAAAAGAACAAAAGTTCTGACTTGGGTAATAATAAGAGAGCATAGCATAGTGAGGCATTAGAAACACATATTGCTGTAGGTATGAAGGAGCCCCAGTAACGTTTCTTCACATACAGTACTTGTGTTTAATAATTTGCTGGCTGAAATACTTAATGCAGTTGTGTCATATAGAGGATGGGTAGCATTGTTCAAAATGCCCATCAGTTCTGTCTTCATTATCTCCAACTCTGTTACCATCAGCATTGTTATAAACCTGTTGTGTTTTTAATTTTTCATATCCTCTTCTATGATGGGGTTTTTGATTCTGAGGATTGCATTTCTCTTGTTTATTTTGATATTAGATATAAATGTACTGTTGTTGAAATTATTTTGCAGTATTTCTGATGCCATTTTGTTTTGTTTATGGAAGCTGTTGTCATGCCATGGGTCCTGGTTGTCAGAGACATGGCCAAAAGGGTCACAGTATCAGATGCCAGTTATGTAAAAGAGTTTAAAGGTCACTTCCACTGGTCACTCCCTATCCAAGTTTGTGGATAAATCTCAAAAAAACTCTTTAGATAATGACTTTCTAGCAACAACATTTTGAGTTAGATTCTCGTGTTTTGTTTTGGTTTTGGTGAAAGAGCGGCTTGACTTCCCAGTTTTGATCTTTGCAAGTCTTGTTTACTACTTCTTATGTTTTGGTACTTCTCTTTAAAAACTGCTACTCCTCTACAGGAAAGTACAAGTGAGTCCAGAGTGCATTCTATGATGGAGCTTACCCTCTCAGTCAGCTTGTTGATTTGGAGGGCCTCTCTTGAAGTGATGCTACCATCTTAGCACACCGTAGTGTAGAAAATCACACTGGCCATCAGAGAGCTATAGAACATGTGAAAGATGTCACTACCCACATTGAAGGAACACTGTTGCCTAAGAAACAAAAAGAAAGGGCCTGCTCTGCTCTTTCCTATGTAGCCTTTCTGTCCAATTAGACCAGTCCAGCCTGTCATTGAAGTCGACCTCCCAATACCTGTAATGATGCCCCACCTCCACATGTGCTCCTTAAATTGTGATTGGGTGCAGACAAAGTCAGTAAGACTTTCCTTGTTTTTGATGATGTTAAACTCCAGACGGTTCTTTCTGCCCCAAGAAACAAAGGTCTCCATTTAACTCCTATACTCATTCCTGTTAGTGTAGAATCACCCAAGAATTTCTGAATCGTGGGGAGGCTGACTTTGTCGATTTACCAGACGATCTACGTTCCTACCCTCACCTATGGCCACAAGCTTTGGGAGTGACCGAAAGAGCAAGATCGCGGATACAAGCGGCCGAAATGAGTTTTCTCCGCAGGGTGGCTGGACTTTCCCTTAGAGATAGGGAGAGGAGTTCAGTTATCTGGGAGAGACTCGGAGTAGAGTCGTTGCTCCTCTGCATTGAGATGAGTCAGTTGAGGTGGTTCGGGCATCTGGTTAGGATGCCCCCAGAACGCCTCCCTGGGGGGGTGTTTTGGGCATGCCCCACTGGGAGAAGGCCACGGGGCAGATCCAGGACACGCTGGAGGGATTATATCTCCTGGCTGGCCTGGGAACGCCTCGGGGTCCTCTCAGAGAAGCTGGAGGAGGTGGCTGGGGAGGTCTGGGCTTCCCTGCTTAGGCTGCTGCCCACGCAACCCGACCTCGGATAAGAGGTGGATAATGGATGGACGGATGGAGCATGCTGTAACAGTAATAATTGAGAAAGACATTGGAAAGTTTGGCAGATTCCTTGAAAATTATATGTGCAAACTTGTGATAAACATAGTTGTAGCTGCATTTTCCAAAATTGCCAAAGTTCAGCAGCTCTAACTTAAAAAAAAAGAATATTAAGAAAAGTTCTATTCTAAGCTTAAATCTTGTTACATTTCAAATCGTTACAAATCACTTCAAAAAACGTTTCTGAACCATTTCAGAATGACGGTCAGAAAACTGTATGCCTATCCAATGTCTAAGCTGAAAATGGGTATTTTAAGTCCATGTGTACTGCGACCAGTTCTACACAACAACTGACTCAATTATCACACTGTATCTCAGTTCTATCTCTTACTAACTTATAGGGAGAAAGGACTATACCAAGATTCAAGAGTATTGATTGTCATTTCATCCATATACAGTAGTACAGCATACAGTGTCTATAACTATGGAAGAAATTCATATTCTATTCAAATTAAGCAAACAATAATATGAGTTTAACTCAAAGGTTTAACTTTCTAAGATTGGCTCTTACAGCAGTCATAAAGAGTTGTGTACATACTGCACTTCAAAAATGGCAGACGTCAATCTAGAAATAATACATTTGCAACTGGCATTAAACGTTTTTCCATATTGACTGGCATTGTCTTGGTATTCGTATTTGTAAGTTTTTCCTTCCAGTGGGCTGTTGAACCCTGTGCATTTAGTTCTTTTCTTGCACCTGTTCTTTCTTGACTATGAAAAGGAAAAAGCAGATTGGAAAATTGACTAATGAATAGTAAAGCACTTTCTCTAATAATATGATGTGATCTGATGATAATATACCACTAGTATAATAATTGTGTTTTCATTTTATGTGTCTTCTGAGACTGGATATGAGCGAGAAAGGTCAATAGGGTTATTTCAATGACATTTTCATTATGAGCTGGAAATCATAAGGGACGCCATTAACAGTAGGCAAAATGGTAAGAGCAAGACAGTAATCTGTAAGGGGTTACTTTTTTGTGTCAGTGATCAGCAACTGAGATGGATCTTTTTATTGCATATTAGACATTACATAGCAATTTACTATATAAGCACAGTCTAACACGTATATCCAGTTTTCCAGTCTTTTCAGAATTTTACAAATCCAAAATAATACGTAATTGTTCAGAAAAAATAAAACAAATAAGTGAATTTAATTTGTAGTGTTGTGCTGTGGTCTCTGTGTAATTCAGTGCATGCCTGTTATTTGACAATTATCAATCTGTTATCTAATCTGCTTAATCCAGTTCAGGGTCGCAGAAAGCTGAAGCTTGTCCTAGGAACATTACGAGCAGAGCAGAGCAGACACCAGTCCATCAGAGGGCGCAGTCAGACTCATTCATACTGGGACAATTTAGAGAGATGATATTTGACCTAACCTTCAAGGCTTCATCTCTCTGTACTTCAATACTCCACACAAAAATATTGTTTTTTCTTATGTTGCTTACTCCATATACCCCAAAAAATAATCTATTAAATTTAAACCCAAAACAACAACAATCAGACAACCCTCCCCTTTCTCCTACGGTGATACAGTTGTAACATAACAATGAACCACAACAATTAACACTCACAACATCCTTATACTGTACAGTCCAATACAGCAAAAGCAGGTGAAATTATACGGTGTGAAGATGAGAATCCCGAGAACAGCTTCCTACCAGTAGTCCTGAGCAGCGATGGATGAGATTTGCAGGAGCGCTCCTATTGAAGACGCACAACGATTAATCCACCACTATACACATGACAGGCAGACACGAGACAGTCCATTCATCATAACAGGAAACGATCCCGGGCACACTTGACTTTTTAGATGACATGTTGGACAAGATACACAAAAACACCAATCTCTTTAGTGATGGCCGAGAAAAAATTTTAGTCACATTTTTTCAGAACATGATATGGCAGGAATCTACAGTTGTTAGCACTGGACAACAGCAAACCATTTTTAAAAAAATCCATGAAAGAAATCACATATTACTCGTGTCAAGTTATCCAGTCTTATGTTCACCATGTCCCAAAAACATGTACTGTTGATAATAATGAGTCCAAGACATCTTAAAGATGTTTTCCCAGATGCAGAAGTTGAATTAAGTAGCACGATGTGCATAGAACAGAGTCCAAAATAGAACTGATCACAAGAGACAAAGATGGAGGCTTTAAAGGCCTGTATAGGAAATGACGTCATCAAAAGGGCCGGAATCAGAAGTGATGTAGTCTGGACCGGAAGTGACGTCAGCAAAGGGCCCCTTTGCCAGAAGTGACATCAGCAAAGGGCCCAGTGCCGGAAGTGATGTCTTCTGAGTTGCCGGAACCTTGCAGAATTTCCCGGGAAAGGTCTGTAGGGAACTGAGAAAGACAATCAATGCATTCTGCCGCCCCCTGGTTGGATGTTTTATTACAATTACTCAGACCCTTTAGCTGCCTCCTGCTCACATGTATGTGTGACATCCATCCATCCATTATCCAACCCGCTATATCCTAACTACAGGGTCATGGGGAAACAGGAAACAAATCCCAGGCAGGGTGCCAGCCCACAGCAGTGTGTGTGACAGTATTTTAAATAAAATATTGCTAAACAGACCACTTCCAGAAACTCTCTTTTAGACAAAAGTGCAATGCACTCAAATTCACCAAAGAATTTGAAATGAAGATCTGTTTCTCTACCTATTCAACTGGTTAGGATTACAGCACCATAAAAGTTTACTCGTTTTTTGAAGGTGATTTATTCAGCAATATTTGGTGGAGTGGTGACTCTGAGGCTAGGGATCTGCACTGGCAATTGGAAGATTGCCGGTTCGAATTCCGTAAATACCAAAAGGGACTCTGCTCTGTTAGGCCATTGAGCAAGGCCCTTAACCTGCAATTGCTGAGTGCTTTGAGTAGTGAGAAAAGCGTTATATAAATGCAAATAATTATTATTATTGTTATCATTAATAAAATACATGTGTTTGGGGTTTGGCATTTGACCAAGTAATAATAATAATAATGAATAATAATACTTTACATTTATATTGTGCTTTTCTTATTACTCAAAGAGATTAATATAGTGAGTAGGGAGTCATTTCAACCACCAATAATGTGCAACATTCACCTGGATGATGTGACAGCAGCCATTTTTGTGCACAGAATGTTTGTCACACATTAGCTATTAGGTGGCGAAGAGGTGAGATGTGGCCAGTTAGAAATAGGGGATAATCGGGGGGGCAGAATAACTAGGCCGTGATGAATAGTTTAGCCAGAACATCGGGATACACCCTGTGCTTTACAAGGGATGCAAAGGGATCTTTATTGACCATTGAGAGTCAAGACCTCAGTATTTACGTATCATCCAAAGGACGACGTCATTATTATAGCACAGTGTCCCCATCACTGCACTGGCGCATTAAGATCTGCACATAGAACACAGGGTAAGTGCTCCCTGCTGGCCTTTCCAAAGCCTCTTCCATCACCAGTCTTAAGCTTTTCCTGGTTGGTCTCAAATCCAAGTACTGGCCGGACTGGACATGCTTATCTTCAGGTGGATTACCTGTTTTGAAGCACAGTTAACTGGATGGCCCAATATGTGGACATTTCAACACAATTAACTGAAGATTTTGTCATGGACATTTTTGATAGTGTAGGGTGTTTTCCAGAATTGGTCATCATAGATCCCTATTATATCATAATCTTATTCACGAAAACTGGAGATTATACATTTTTCTTGACCATCATTACAAAAGTATATGGGTTAAAATATAATTTTTGGGTGAAATGTTCGTTTAATAGGCAGAGACATTATCACATTTACAATAATGTTATATGTTGAATTATTCATTAAAAAACTAGGAATGGAAGTTACTTTTCGATTAACCCACAAGCAATGGAAATCTGCAGTAAATTAACCTTTTAAACATTTTTAAAAGGTAAGAGAATCATTTAAAAAAAAGGATTTTTATCAAATAAGATACATGCATTTGTAGCACATTTGATCTTCTTCTTTCCTTAGCATCCTTCTCCCAATATACTTAGCATCTCTTCTCTGCACATGTCCAAACCAACGCAATCTCGCCTCTCTGACTTTGTCTCCCAACCGTCCAACTTGAGCTGACCCTCTAATGTCCTAATTTCTAATCCTATCCATCCTTGTCACACCCAATGCAAATCTTAGCATCTTTAACTGCCACCTCCAGCTCTGTCCCCTGCTTTCTGGTCAGTGCCACCGTCTCCAACAAATATAACATAGCTGGTCTCACTACCGTCCTGTAGACTTTCCCTTTCACTCTTGCTGATAGCCGTCTGTCACAAATCACTCCTGACACTCTTCTCCACCCATTCCACCCTGCCTGCACTCTCTTCTTCACCTCTCTTTCACAATCCCCATTACTCTGTACTGTTGATCCCAAGTATTTAAACTCATCCACCTTCGCCAGCTCTACTCCCTCATCCTCACCATTCCACTAAGCTCCCAATCATTTACACACATGTATTCTGTCTTGGTGGTCCTATTAACCCTTAATTCCTGTCCTCTCCAGAGTCTCCTCAACCTGCTCCCTACTATTGCTACAGATCACAATGTCATCAGCAAACATCATAGTCCATGGGGACTCCTGTCTAATCTCGTCTGTCAACCTGTCCATCACCATTGCAAATAAGAAAGGGCTCAGAGCCGATCCCTGATGTAATCCCACCTCCAACTTGAATGCATCTGTCGCTCCTACCGCAGACCTCACCACTTTCACACTTCCCTTGTACATATCCTGTACAACTCTTATGTACATCTCTGCCACTCCCGACTTCCTCATACAATACCACAGCTCCTCTTGAGGCACCCTGGCATATGCTTTCTCCAGGTCCACAAAGACACAATGCAAATCCTTCTGGCCTTCCCTAAACTTCACCATCAACATCCTCAGAGTAAACGTTCCATCTGTGGTGCTCTTTCCTGGCATGAAACCTCACTGCTGCTTACTAATCATCACCTCACTTCTTAACCTAGCTTCCACTACTGTTTCCCATAACTTCATGCTGTGGCTCATCAATTTTATTCCCCTGTAGTTACTGCAGTCCTGCACATCCCCCTTATTCTTAAATATCGGCACCAGTACACTTCTTCTACACTCCTCAGGCATCCTCTCACTTTTCAAGATTCCATTAAACAATCTGGTTATAAACTCTACTGCCATCTCTCCTAAACACCTCCATGCTTGCATAGGTATGTCATCTGGACCAACGGCCTTCCCATTTTTCATCCTCTTCATAGCTGTCCTTACTTCCTCCTTGCTAATTCATTGCACTTCCTGATTCACTACCTTCACATCATCCAACCTCTTCTCTCTCTCATTCTCTTCATTCATCAGCCTCTCAAAGTACTCTTTCCATCTGCTCAACACACTCTTCTCGCTTGTGAGTATGTTTCCATCTTTATCTTTTATCACCTTAACCTGCTGCATATCTTTCCCAGCTCAGTCACTCTGTCTAGCCAATCGGTCCTTTTCTCCCTCCTTAGTGTCCAACCTCTCATACAACTCATCATATGCCTGTTCTTTAGCCTTCGCCACCTCTCTCTTCACCTTGCGTCTTATCTCCTTGTACCCTTGTCTACTTTCTGCATCTCTTTGACTATCCCATTTCTTCTTTGCCATCCTCGTCCTCTGTAAAGTCTCCTATATTTCCTTATTCCACCACCAGGTTTCCTTTTCCTCCTTCCTCTTTCCAAATGTCACGCCAAGCACCCTTCTTGCTGTCAGCCTTACTACATCTGCTGTAGTTTCCCAGCTGTCTGGTGACTCTTCACTACCACCCAATGCCTTTCATACCTTCTAATTAAACTCAACCTTGTAGTCTTCTTTTTTCAACTTCCACCATTTAATCCTTTTGCTCTGCCCTCATTCTCTTCCTCTTCTTGATCTCCAACGTCATCCTACAGACTACCATCCTATGCTACTTAACTATACTTTCCCCTGCTACCACTTTGCAGTCTTCAATCTCCGTCAGATTGAATCTTCTGCATAGGATGTAATCTACCTGTGTGCATTTTCCTCCACTCTTGTCTGTCTCCCTGTGTTCCTCCATCTTGTTAAAATACGTCTTCACCACAGCCATGTCCATCCTTTTGGCAAAATCCACTATCCTATGACCTTCTTCATTCCTCTCCTTGACCCCATACCTACTCATCACCTCCTTGTCTTCACTGTTCCCTTTACCAACATGTCCATTGAAATCCGCTCCAATCACCACTTTCTGTCTCTTGTGTACACTGTTCATCACTTCATCCAACTCACTCCAAAAATCTTCTTTCTCACCCACTGCACACCCAACTTGCAGTGCATATGCACTAACAACATTCATCGTCACACCTCCAATTTCCAGCTTCATAATCATCACTCAGTCTGACACTCTTTTCACCTCCAAAACACTCTTGACATACTGTTCCTTCAGAATAACCCCTACTCCATTTCTCCTCACATCCATACCATGATAGAACAATTTGAATCCACTTCCAATCCACTTGGCCTTACTCCCCTTCCATTTAGTCTCTTGCACGCACAATATATCAACCTTCCTTCTCTCCATCATATCTGCTAACTCTCTCCCCTTACCAGTCATACTGCCCACATTCAAAGTTCCTACCCTCAGTTCCACTCTCTTTACTTTCCTCCTCTCCTCCTGCCTCCGGACATGTCTCCCCCCCTCTTCTTCTCCATGTTTTTCTTCGGCCAACAGTAGCCCAATTTCCGCCAGCACCCTGTTGACTAACAGTACTGGTGGCGGTCGTTGTTAACCTGGGGCTCGACCGATCCGGTATGGAAATTTGTATTGTTGTCAGCATATGGATTTGGCAAAATTTTACACCGGATGCCCTTCCTGACGTAACCCTCTCCATTTATCCAGGCTTAGGACTGGCATGAATAAACACACTGGCTTGTGTATCCCTTGTGGCTGTATTTTGTAGCACATTTGATATTACCGTATATACTAACGTTTAAGTACTCACGCGGATAAGTTACCGTATAATTTCTATTTTTTTATAATGTCGGTCGTTTAAGTTGAATGTGGAAAACTCACGCTATTGGTCCAAGAGATTACGATATGCTAATGCCCAGCTGAGAGAGTAACCACGGAGCACACTGCCTTTTTTTTCTATGTATTGTGCCTACGTGACCACACAGTAATACCTGAACCATTCTGAAGCAACATTTGCACTGTTGTGTGTTTTTTGTATCTCACACCCTCATACACATTTATCGTAAGAGCATCCCTTATCTACGATTTAGTGTTCGATTAGAAAAACATATGAAACTGGTTTTAAATTAAAAGCTGTTGAAGTTGCGAAAGAAATTAGTAACTGTGCTCCTGCAACAAAATTTGCTGTGTCTGAGAAACTGATGCGAGATTGGAGGAAGCAAGAAGATGAAAAAAAAATATATTATCGTATTTTTGAATGGGCGTATCAGTCTGGGTCTGAATTTATGATCGATTCTTTGTGTTTCAAGACCCGACTTATATGTGAGTATATCCACCCATCCTTCCATAATCCAACCCACTATATCCTAACTACAGGGTCACGGGTGTCTGCTGGAGCCAATCCCAGCAAACACAGGGTGCAAGGCAGGAAACAAACCCTGGGCAGGGTGCCAGTCCATCGCAGATATTGATCATCAATGTTTAATTTTTACAGATGTTTTCAGAAGCATGAATTGTCTTTGTCAGACTCACCTTTGTTTAACTAACACTCTTAGTGGTTTTTGAACATTTTAAGAATGTGAAAGTGTTTTGCCCTGTCGCAATATAGAACTCTAAATCATAAATCACTAAGTATGTAAAGATGGCATTGGAAAGTCGCACAGAGATGATTACAACCATGTGCAGTAACTGCGCAGAGTTTTTAGCACTGTGAAAATACATATAATAAAATGTACAATTTTCCTGATGTCATGCAATATATTATGTAACCTATAGATGGCACCAATAAATCATTGTTCACTCAATCTCAGAGGCTAACAAGGACGAAGCAGTAATGTATGTATTTTTTCCTTTTGTGCAATAAAGCAAATATTAGCATGTCTGTTTCAATGTCTGACATATCTGCATTTCAAAAGACCCACACAGCATGCATAAATAGCCTGAAACATTTTCCAAAAATGCAGATTAAAAAAGGTAAGTCTCAAGAAGTTTCGGTTTTTGTGCATTTATTATTTATGCAGGTTTTGTTTTCAGAGCTAGGCAAATAGTTCAGAATACTTTTTAATAATAATAATAATTCTTTGCATTTATACTTTTCTCACTACTCAAAGCACTCAGCAATTGCAGGTTAAGGGCATTGCTCAAGGGCCCAACAGAGCAGAGTCCCTTTTGGCATTTACAGGACTTGAACCGGCAACCTTCCGATTGCTAGTGCAGATCCCTAGCCTCAGAGCCACCACTCCGCCTGATATTCATCAAACTGAATCCTAAAAGCTATTACAATTCCTAGTGTGAAAATCTAGTGGCTGACTTAGTGTACTGTAAATCATTTGACTACCACCAATGAGTGACTCACTTTGTGACCCCGAGCAAATCACTTAATCTTCTAAGCGCCAGTTGTATAAATCTGGTAACAAATGTCTTGATGTGAAATCGTTCATTAATAACAGTATTTAAATTTGTAGCAGTTAATGTGACACAGAAATGCTTCCATGCAGTCATATAACTGATTTATTTTATGAAACTGTAAAACAGTCTGCACATATTAGACACAGAAGTATTTAAAAATGTTGCCCCACTTGCTAGTACTAAAAGTTGTCATTGTTTATTTAACAGATATACTATACTAGCTGTGTAAGCTTGTGCTAGAAACTATTGAATTCATCAGAAAAAAATTGAAATGTAGAGATGTCAGGCAATTAAAAGGAAATACTCTAGGCATCTCTCTCCTAGGAGGTTTCGTGTTGCCGAGATGCTTGGATCGTTTGTGTATTAGTGGCTAAGCAGTTGTCTTTCTTCGGAGGCTTCGTTTTGCCGATGTGCTCGCCTCACTTCTGTATTAGTGGCTAAGCGAGTGACTCTTTCTTCGGAGGCAGAGTCCTTACCCCGACTCCACCTCTCACTTCCGGGCCAGACAGACACACACACACACACTTCCACGTGTATACGTTTATATATAAGATAGTAAGATTATTGTCCGATGATTTCCGTCCATAATCAGATCTTGGAGAAGTAACTTTAAAAAGTCAACATGACAAACACAATCAGCAAGTTTTACATTTTTCCACTTACTAACTTGATGGGAACTAAAATATATATATAATGTATTCATACCGTTCTCAGCCTTTTGACATTGTATTATATATTCCCATCTTCTCATTTTTGTGTCACTTGAGCTAAAGAAATGTACAACATATCTAACATCTTCTTTTCCTGTATTCGACTTACTATTTCCTCTGTACCTTTCTGAATATTTTTTCCATGTGTAATTGTTTGTCAAGGATTAAATGAACATTCAGTTTTACAATGTACCGAACATAATCATGCTTTTAACCCCAAGCTTAGTGTAGCAGAAAATATTAAATTAAGTTTTTCAATGAATATGGTGCATTCATTCCATCAAATTTCCATTGAACTGTAGGTTCTGATGGGAAAAATGTGTCCAATGCTGTGCCACCAATTACACATAAATAATTTTCCTATGAAATGTACTGTTATTGTAAAATCCATAAAAAAATTATTGTAACTATGATAAATAATTATACCGCATCTTAGTTTTTTTTTATGATAACTTGGGCTATCTTATTTTATGGTTAAATTAATGAATTTCATATTTGTTTAGACAATGTGTTTCAGTTAAGGACTGAGGATTTATATTTTCAGCCTTACTCGTCTCTGTTTTTATATTTAATACTAGGGGGGCAAGCACTCCTGGCACCTTCAGTGCCCAACCCCCAGTTGCGGCCAGAATCTTAGTAAAATCTGTAAATGTACAAAAGAAAAATGATTATTTATTGGAGTCAAAATCACGAAATTCTATAAATATGTAAAAGAAAAATTACTTATTAATTAACGGAGTAAAAATCATGAAATGAAAATAAAATATTTGCTCTCTTACTGATTGGAGTATTCCCTTTAATCTGAGGTCCACTATGCTCGATGCACAACTTTCTTGATATTTTTTTTTAGAATTTAGAAACGGAATAAGAATCTGAAAATCTAACAACATCACATTAAAGTTCGATAAATTCTGAAAAGAATGATACCAAACATATATATGTAGGTTTTAAAATAAGCCCGATTTAAAGCATGACAAAAAACGTGACATAAAAATGTCACATAAAATCCTTGCACTTTTAGGCTTAGGATTTTATTTATAGAGTGGCACGGTGTCGCAGTGGTAGCGCTGCTGCCTCGCAGTAAGGAGACCTGGGTTCACTTCCCGGGTCCTCCCTGCGTGAAGTTTGCATGTTCTCCCCGTGTCTGCGTGGGTTTCCTCCCACAGTCCAAAGACATGCAGGTTAGGTGCATTGGCGATCCTAAATTGTCCCTAGTGTGTGCTTGGTGTGTGTTTGTGTGCCCTGCGGTAAGCTGGCACCCTGCCCGGGGGTTTGTTCCTGCCTTGTGCCCTGTGCTGGCTGGGATTGGCTCCAGCAGGCCCCTGTGACCCTGTGTTAGGATATAGCGGGTTGGACAATGACTGACTTACTGTAGGTTCTGACTTAAAATTTATGAACAAAAACAAAATGTTACAAAATTTTACGTTGAAGAAACATGTTGCTTTTAGGCCACTGTAGTGTTGAGTACATGAAGATGCTATTAATATAGCATGCCTGATTATTCTTTTGTCCTTGTGAATGACAGTGATAATGTACAGTTCAAGATGATCAGCTCAGTTCAGTAACTGATTAAATGCTGGATGCATTGGTAGGTGCTTATTATCTGTTGTAAGAATTTTTTAGCTGTACTTATTGAAATGTCATAAAATAATGTACAGACATATAGCACATAAAATATTGTTAAGGAAGCATTCATTACAATTATTAAAATAAATATTGTACTGTAGATATAATCTATACTAATAAAAAGCAAAACCCTCACTGACTGACTGACTGACTCACTGACTGACTCACTGACTCATCACTAATTCTCCAACTTCCCATGTAGGTAGAAAGCTGAAATTTGACAGGCTCATTCCTTACAGCTTACTTACAAAACTTAAGCAGGTTTCATTTCGAAATTCTACACGTAACGGCCATAATGATCGATAACGGTCGACAACGTCCGCCATGTTGAACTTTCTTATTTATGGCCACATCTTCATGAAATTTGGTAGGCGGCTTCCCTGCGCTAACTGAAACCGATGTACGTACTTATTTCAGTGGTATGACGCCACTGTCGGCCGCCATATTGAATTTTCTAAATGTCACTAATTCTCCAACTTCCCGTGTAGGTAGAAGGCTGAAAATTAAGGAGGCCAATTCCTTACAGCTTACTTACAAAAGTTAAGCAGGTTTCATTTCGATATTCTATGCGTAACGGTCATAACGGTCAACAACATCCGCCATATTGAACTTTCTTATTCATGGCCCCATCTTCACGATATTTGGTAGGCGGCTTCCCTGCGCTAACCGAAACCAATGTACATACTCATTTCGGTGGTATGATGCCACTGTCAGCCGACATATTGAACTTTCCAACATCACTAATTCTCCAACTTCCCGTGTAGGTAGAAGGCTGAAATTTGGTACTTATTTCAGTGGTATGATGCCACTGTCGGCCGCCATATTGAACTTTTAACGGAAACCGATGTACGTACTTATTTCGTTGGTATGACACCACTGTCGGCCGCCATATTGAACTTTCCAACGTCACTAATTCTCCAACTTCCCGTGTAGGTAGGAGGCTGAAATTTGACAGGCTCATTCCTTACAGCTTACTTACAAAAGTTAAGCAGGTTTCATTTCGAAATTCTACACGTAATGGTTATAACGGTCAACAACGTCCGCCATGTTGAACTTTCTTATTTATGGCCCCATCTTCTTGAAATTTGGTAGGCGGCTTCCCTGCACTAACCGAAACCAATGTACGTACTTATTTCGGTGGTATGATGCCACTGTTGGCCGCCATATTGAACTTTTTAACAGTCTTTGTTACTTATGGGCCCATCTTCAAGAAACTTGGTACACGGGTTCCCAACGCTAACTGAATCCTACTTACGTACATATATACGTCCATAGCCTGCAGCTCGGTCACCGTGTGAGGTGGCGTTGGGTCCCCCATCCCAACGCCTCCCACGTTGTTGGCTGCCTGTCTATATAAGACTGTCTGTCGCTCCGGTCTCTACATTCTCTTCCTTGCTTCGCCACGGGATTCACGTCTCCCTACTGATAACTACAGCCTTTTTGTTTAATCCACGGCTTCTCCGCTGTTTTATTGTTTGTTTATTACGATTATAGTTATTGTATAGGTATTTTAGACTTACTTTACATTGCTCAGGTACCCATTTCCTTTATCATTCCAACCCCCATTACCATGTCTATCAAGGTGATCACCATTGATCAAAGAACTGTCACTTACCGAGTGGTTTCCATGCCCGAAGTTGGCACCTACCTTTTCCATTCTCTTTGTTACATATTGCACGGCCATATCAGGCTCAATCTTGATATCCGGAGGAACATTGTGTCTTATGTATTGAATGACTGGGACAGGTTCAAGGTGTGGAATGATGACGGTACAGGAGATAATTAGACTACACAGGAGCACTAGAAGAGTGAAATGCTTAAGCCCTTCACCTATGGTTCTGCATGCGAGTTGATGGCTGCCGCTGAATTGTTCGGTTGTCGCTTTCAAGTGTAACGAAATAGCCAAATATTTTACACCTTTCGACAACTGCCAAGCCTCTTAAACATCTTAGACGATTTCAGTAGTGGACACTTTGATGTTTATGAATGTTTAAACTCCCAAAAGCTGGATGTGATTTTATTGATGAAACCGGTTGTGTGCTTACAACGCTTGACAGATGCCGAATGTCACTTCAACACAACAAATCCTGCAAATACTGTCGTAATTGAAACAAACCATGAAACTCTGACCGATTATGACAGCAGCAATCCAAGCTGTCAGATTTGAGACAAGATTACTGTTCACATGGCCAACTGTACATTACATGCTCAAGAGTAAGCTCAGCGCACAGCTTAGCCATATTACAACGAGAGGGCCGAACTGACAGCATGGTATACAAAGAGATCCTTAACAAATAATTATTGGCATATTTTCCCTCAGTTTAAAAAGGTTACATTTTCTTCTTAATAAAAATTTTAATGCAGTACTCCACCGCTGTGAAGCGCGGGTATTTTTATTATATATATATATATATATATATATATATATATATATATATATATATATATATGCCAGCAACACTCATGACAATGACAACACAATTACATTGTCAATCATGTTACGTTATTATTAAATTGTTTCTTTTTCTTTTTCATTATTTCTTTAACACACTACTTCTCCGCTGCGAACTATAAAAATACTATAAAATTACTACATTTCATTTTTCAGTCAAAGCTTACTGGTATAACCTTAAACCCAGGCACATTTTTTTATCAATTGTACAATTTTGAAATATTTCTGTTCATTTGTTTAATTGAGTTTTCAATTATTTCATTTTTGTATAAATATGTAGGTCTTTAGACGGCCAAAATACTTGGTTTGATAGCAGATATTTATATTCTGCCAAGTATGATGCTTAACACAAGCCAATTTTGCATCGTTTTCTCAAGTCTGCTTTTCAAGGACAAGTTCAATAAGTCTAACAGTTTCTTTATGCCCGAAACTACTGGTGGGAGGCTAAGTTATTTGGTGCAGTGTCTTACATAAAAAATGACTTGGAGAACTGGCTCACACTTTGTTCTTTGGGAAAAATACAGGTTTATATATGCATTTATATGTTGAATAGTTAAGCAAGACAAGTCTTTTTTTTGCTGCAAACTTCCTGTAAACAGAGAGCAGAAAGGTAGACAAACAAGGAAAGTTACTTTAATGAATCGAGACTCTTTTATTTTGTCCTTTAATTAAGACAGACACTGCTTGTATGAGCTTGGATGGCGAGCAAGCTTGTGTTAAGTGCAGCAGGTCACATTTTAAATTAGAAAAAGAAGAGATAATTGTTGTTTAGTAAACAGAATGCTTGTTAACTTAAAAGCAAAATGTGTCTGTTTTACTTGTAAACGGGTTAAGCATGTTAGCCTTGTATCTTCTTGATAAACGTCGTACGAACATTTCAAACAATTGTGGTTCGTACTGTGTTTACTATTTGTTTGTGTGCTATACACAATAAACATGTACTGCATAATTAAAATGATAACTAATATTTATAATTATACCTCAAGAATTAGGAATGTCCAGCTGGAACACTGTATAGAATATCCACCTGAATGAATATAGTAAATGTGTACTTTAAGGGCAAAAAAGCTGTAGTGCAATTAGTGATTAAAAATGATTAAAACGAATAGGTTCTTGTATATCTAACTGCCAGTATCAATTAATTGAATCAATAAAAATATATATACTTGTTTGTTGGACAAATGCTGAAAACTATTTTTTTTAAATGTTTATTTTGGATAAGCACATTACAAAGAAATGAAACAATATGCCAGTTTGTAATTGTCAGAAGATATTTTTTTATGCCATATGTATTATGGATAAATATTTCTGAACATATTTTATTAGTTTAAAAACTGTGTATTTTAAGGAGTTTTCTTTATTTTAGTATTAAGCCGTAACTGAATACATAATAACATAATAAAAAACTAACAGGTAACACCTGTGGTTTATAATTTAATTATAAAAATATCAAAATGAAGATTTTAATATAGAACATAAGGCTTCTATGCATCTGGTTATGCAGGAGCTTAATCCATCAATCCATCCATTATCCAACCCACTATATCCTAACCGCTGGGTCACAGGGGTCTGCTGGAGCCAATCCCAGCCAACACAGGGCGCAAGGCAGGAAACAAACCCTGGGCAGGGCACCAGCCCAGGAGCTTAATGTAAAAAGTTTTTTAAAGAAGAAAAAACCTGATTGGAGAATTTACTGTTGGCCATTTTAATTGGCTATTTAATTAAAGGGCAGGCTCAGTTATGGAATACACTGTGGACCCCTTGGAGGTAGAAGAAGATGAGAGGAAGAAGACACAACTGAATGCCATTATGAACCATTATGCTGCACATCCTCTCTCTGACATGGTGACACTGAGCCCTTTCATCCAACAAATTATTCAGTAAAAGTTTGTCAAAAAACGCAATTGGGACTTCCTTGTACCAACAGTAATATACCTTCACAATGCCTCACTGTGACTTGGACTGCCATGTCAGAAGTTTTTCTTTTTAATTTTCTTCTCTATCTATCTATCTATCTATCTATCTATCTATCTATCTATCTATCTATCTATCTATCTATCTATCTATCTATCTATCTATCTATCAGCATGGCAGCTCTCACAAAATAATATACAATACACACCATATCCAGCATAAATTTTGGAACAGTAAAGTCAAAACTGCTGTTTTTGTTGTATTCATTAGCAAGTTGGATATTTTACGCATAGGAGAAATATAAAAGAAATGTACCACCTTTTATTTATGGTAAATGCAACGAGTGCTTTAAGATTCTGTTGTGATCAAAGTTTTTGTGTTACTGTTGGGTCAGTATGAACAGTCCATTTTCATTCTAACTGCACGTTAATGGCAGAAACACGTTAATCTGTGCATAAACCAGATGGCCACTAGCAAGGCATTTGAATGGCAAGTGTAAGTGTTAATTAGAGGTATGATCTATAATCTATAAACAGTATGAAATGAACATTAAAGGAGGTTGAAAAAAAAAACAAAAAACAATGGTCATTGGAGACTGTATGTAACATGTTTTGACTAAGAATGACATGGGCTGCATTGAAAAGGTCTAGAAGGGCCCAGGCCTTGAGTTTGACACCCCTGCCTTAAAGGATGATGTTACAAATGATTAGAGTAGCAAAGTGACTTCTTAAATGTACAGATACATTTTGTCTGCCCATTTATGAGAACATTCCTGCAGACTCCTTGTCTGGTGCTTGTTCATAGAATAAACCTATGATTAAATTCACACTGGGATTTCTTTTGGGACAATGATTAAAATCCTAGATTGACTAAACCATCCTTCTAATTAAATCTAACTGAATATGCATTTCACCAAAAATAAAAAAGTAAGAATGCACCCCCAGCAAATCCAAAACAAACGGAAATTGAAAAGACCACAGAAGCATATCAAAGAAGCAGATCAAGAGTTTTGTTGAAATCAGATTTTATGCAGTGCATGTATTGTATGCATTGGACTTGCAACCAGATATTACACTGTAATAAAGTTTCTCCCAATACTTAGGTTTACATGAAATGAAGAAACACAAAAAAATGATAATATTGCAAATTTTATGGTTATGTTAATGTTATAGCACATAGAGTACGTGTAGAAACACAGTACACAGACATAAGGTGATATTATTTACATTTTCATCATATTAATCTTTTCATATCAAATATGAATTATTTATGTATGTAGCAAAAATTGTAATTTTGATTTGACTCTCTCAATACTTGCAGATATGGAGATATGTACAGAGTGCCACCAGAAAGTGTTTAACTCCGTCTTTTGCATATTTTTCAGAGTGCATTTGGTCAGATATTTTCGTGGGTGTTCAGGGTCAAAATGTTATGCTCCTTTCATTTTATTGGTGTTCGATAGTTAACTTATAATGAGCTAAAACTAAAGGCAAGAAAGCATTTTTAAAACTACAATCAGAGCTCATCACTCTTTAGAGAAATTTAAATAATTTCTTTGAGCCCAGTTTTATCTTTCTTATGATTCATGAAGGATTTTGCCTGCCCGCAGCAGCAGCTTAACTCTACAATCGGTAACATTTTTTTTTTTCTTTTCTTAGCGGTGCTTATTTTTTATTGTGCTCAGCCTACCTCATGTCTTGAAGGGAGGCTTTTTTTTCCAACACAGCTTGAAATAACATTCACAATGTGTGGTGTTTAACTTAAATCCACTGAGGTTGTGAAGTTGTTTTCTCTTAGGAAGTGCCTGTTTATTTACAGTATACAGCATTTAGTCAGTCAGTCAGTCAGTCAATGTCCAACCCGCTATATCCTATATATGCAATACAGGGTGCAAGGCAGGAACAAATCCTGTGCAGGGCACCAGCCCACCGCAGGACACACGCACGCACACACCAAACACACACTAGGGACAATTTAGGATTGCCAATGCACCTAACCTGCATGCCTTTGGACTGTGGGAGGAAACCCATGCAGACACGGGATGAACATGCAAACTCCATGCAGGGCGGACCCGGGAAGCGAACGGTCTCCTAACTGCGAGGCAGCAGTACTACCACTGTGCCTCCATGCCACCCCAGATGAAATTTTATGTCAGTAAATGTAAAGAATTACACATAGGAAGTAAAATTGTGAGGTTTGAATACACAATGGGCAGTCAGAAAATCGAGACTACACCTTATGAGTAGGACTTAGGAGTCATAGTGGACTCTAAGCTATCGACTTCCCAACAGTGTTCAAAAGCCATTAAGAAGGCAAACAGAATGTCAGGTTATATAGCGCCTTGATGTGTGGAGTACAAGTCACAGGAGGTTCTATTCAAGCTTTATAACACACTGGTGAGACCTCATTTGGAGTACTGGGTGCAGTTTTGGTCTCCAGGCTACAAAAAGGAAAAAGCAGCACTAGAAAAGGTCCAGGGAAGAGCAACTAGGCTGATTCAGGGCTACAAGAGATGAGTTATTGGGGAAAGATTACAGTTTAAGCAAAAGAAGATTAAGAGGAGACCTGAGTGAAGTGTTTAAAACTATGAAGGGAATTAGTGCAGTGAATCGAGACGGTGACTTTATAATGTGTTCATCAAGAACACAGAGACACCGTTGGAAACTTGTTAAGGGTAAATTTCACACAAACATCAGGAAGTTTTTCTTTACACAAAGAACGATAGACACTTGGAATAAGTGACCATGGAGTGTGGTAGACGGTAAGACGTTAGGGACTTTCAAAACTCAACTTGATGTATTTTTGGAAGAAATAAGTGGACAGGACTGACGAGCTTTGTTGGGCTGAATGGCCTTTTCTTGTCTAGATTGTTCTAATGTTCTATAGTCTCATCATAATGTACCTTGATTTATTTTAAACTATTTTCAGTGTAACATAGCTTATTATCTACCTTTGGGTAAACAATGGAGGTGTTTTCTCGGCATAACATGGCATCCTCAGAGCTGCTTTATCGGTGGTCCAAGCAGAACTGGAGCCTATCAGAGTCCTAGCAGTCCATCACAGAACCAACCAATTAATTATTGCCACGAATTTCATGATTTACTAATTGCAGTATATCAGAATTTGTCATCAGTATAAATTACACAGAGTAGCAGTCCTAAGGCAGACTCTAATTGCCTTCTCTTACATGATTACCTGTTATAGTTTTTCTGCTAATTTGCCTTGTGTTGGGGTAGGCATTCCATGAAAAACCAGATATTACGTAAAGATCACCTGTGCGTAAAGTGAGAGGCATGACTTGTATAAGCATGTCAAGACACACACACACAACACATAGTAATTGTAGAATATTTATGACCATTTCTTATTGGTGTTGTTTCTTCATAGGTCCAGAAGTTTTGGTTCAGTTCCCAGTCCTGTTATTGTGTCAACAAAACTAACAAGTTCTCCCAATACTAAACACTTCTCTGTTAGAACTGACCTGCTGCATAATGTTGGGCAAATTTTCAATGGTCCATGTCAAAAAT